>NW_019392663.1:0-512500 GCF_000648675.2 Cimex lectularius
GAGGAAGAGAGTGATTAGGGAGCAAGAGATCGAGATGGAGAGTGAGACAGAAAGAGAGAGAGAGAGAGAGAGAGAGAGAGAGAGAGAGAGCGAAACAGAAAAATAAGTATTGTGACAGAAGAGAGATAAATAGACAGAGAGTGAGAAGGAAGAGAAGGAATGAGAGAGAGAGAGAAAAATAAAGATAGTAACATGAAAGAGATAAAAATAGAGAAATATAGGGAGAAGACATAAACGTAAATAATGAAAGATAATATATGAATAGATTGATAAGTAGAAAGAAAATAGCACGAAGAGGTGTAAAAAACCATTATAGTGACATCAGAGAGATAAAAAAACAGAAAGATACTGAGAAGAGAGAGATAGAAAGAAAGAAAGAAAGATGACAGAGAAAACAGAAAAAATAGCGAGAAATGAGAGATAGAAAGAAAAAATAAAGGAAATGAGATAAGAGAGAGAGTTTGAGTAATAAAATATAGTGATATGAGAGCAAGATTTATAGGCAGAAAAACGGTTAAAATAGAGGGATAAACCGCAAAACAGTTAGAAAGAAAAGCGAGATAATTAGACAGAAAGACAATGAGACGTGAGAGCGAGATGCAGAAAAAATAACGCAAGTGTGAGAAGGGAAATAAATAGACAGAAAGGCAGGGAGAAGAGAGAGAGAGAGAGAGAGAAATATGATATAATTTTGCAAGTTATTTTTCCAAGCGGAATTAAGTCTTCTGGAACTCTCTCAACTTGAGTTACGATTTACAAGATAAAATATTAATAATAATTCAGTCCTACATAATAAAAACTCCAAATATAACACAATTATATTTCGTACAGTCAAATAATTTTTCCTATTAAAAAGTATAACTACTGTGAAAGTTTTTTTTCTTCTTTAATTCGTTCTATTCTTGAATTTAATTCCTCCAAGTTTGTTAAATATAGTAACAAAATTGGAAAAGTATTAATAAATTGTTAAGATATTTATCTTTTAAATCAAAACTGGATTTAAATTATGATGTATTGAGAGCTGTGATTTCTATTCATTCTCGTAAAAATAAAACGGACATCAGTAATAGTCTGTTTTTAAATAAAATATTTAATAAATTGATACCAAACCTTAAGTTATTAAAACAGAATATATTTTAACATTCCTAAAAAGCTGATAAAGAAGATTAAATTGTTATCAATATATTTTGTCGATATAAGTATAATTATTTTTTGCACCAATCAGAAGAGCTTGTAGGCTCATGAATTCAATTGAATTGGACATATTTAATAATTCACGATATAAATTTAAACTTCAGTCATGCTTCAAAAATGTAAAAAATTGTGATTTAATTGACATACGGTATACTGTTTTAAAATAGTGATATGATAGATTTATTATTTATTAAATATAATAAAACAAATTATTAAGAAACCTAATCACCTAATTAAAATTATTTTTATTTTGCTTTCGATTGATTTTGGCACATATGTTTGGTCTGAAAACTCATGGGCATCTTCATCATTCTTAAATCTTACCTACCTAAATAGCGAGGGTTAGTATGGGCCTCTGTCTGTCTGCTTGTCTGTCTGCTTGTCTGTCTGTCTGTCTGTCTGTTTGTCTGTCTGTCTGTCTGTCTGTCTGTCTGTCTGTCTGTCTGTCTGTCTGTCTGTCTGTCTGTCTGTCTGTCTCTCTCTCTCTCTCACTCTCTCTCTCTATCTATCTATCTATCTCTACTCTAACTATCTCCTTTCTCTCTCTTTCTCTCCCTCTCCCTCTCTTCCTCACCCTCTCACGCTCTCTCTCTCTCTCCCCTTCTCATTCGAGTATGGGTCTTTTCGCTGTCCTCAATGTGAGCGTCTCTCACGATAACACATCATCAGGCACACCTATATTCCTTTGTACAATGGTTCAAAAATTCCGAATGTCAATACGACAATATGCCAAAATATAATCTTTACCATATATTGCATAACCAAATTAACATAACCCCACCGTTACTACTAAAAACGTCTTCCGCTACCTTAGGCTGTATTTAGTCAAAGCGACATACCTGGGATCGCCATACACGAATTAAACGAACAGTACTGAACTGACGATTGGCATTTCGTCATCTTCATTTTGTCTGTGTTAACTGCCACTTAATAACATCACTCTGGGCGTCGGTGGCCGCAAGGTTGACACGGCGCTCATCACTGAAAGGAAAGGTCCCGGGTTCGGATCCAGCGGCCCTTCATTCGAACCCGAGATACTTACAAATAGTTTTTTTTTTCAAAAACGCCGGCAAATGACGAACATGCTAGAATTTTGAGAGATACAACCATTTCATTCTCTTTCAAGTATTTGGTGAAAAAATCTTTATTTCTTAGGAAGATGGCGTCTAACAGAGCCAGTGAGGATAAGGAAACCACGTTGATCGATAACGACCAAATGTCAGGTTTGTCACCCCGCATCATAGAGAAATCTCACCATTTTGAATCGTTCGTGAGGTACTTTTAACAATATATTCTTGATTCCTCTTCTGAAATCTCGCCGACTTATCAATACAATTTAATGACTTGCTACGAAGATTAACAGCTGTATTTGTTATTTTAAGCTTCTGTCAAAGCCGGCTGAAACGATCCGCCCACGCAGAATAAACGTATATTTCTCAGTTAAATCCCCTACTAAACATTTCCTTTATTAAATATTTCCCCGTTGAAATAAATACTTTTGAGAGAAAAATTGAAACATGCGGTTTTAATTTAACCCTTGTGCTGGTTTTTACGCAATTCATATTTAAACATTTACGAATTTATTTAGGACAATAAAGAAATTGATGTTCGGTACGTTTTGCACTCAATACAACATTTATTTCATTAAATGTTAATAACTTCGATATGTACATTTATTTGATACTTCAATAATACGAGAACGAGGAAAAGACTGCTCTCTTGAGTTTATCAGAAATTAATAATAGAAGATTAATATTCACTTTATTTATCAAAGTGATCAACAAGAAATTCCTTTTTGTTAGTCCCTTCGCAATTGTTTGGATCCGGATCTTTCAAATAAATTAATATTGAATTGATTTATGTGCGTTTGCGTGTGATATATTTGCGTGAATGAGGATTCTTCTCCAATCAACCTGAGAAACATCGACTACTGCAGTGTGCATGTAATTTGTTAGCGTGAATGGAGTGGCTTTTTTCCCAATCACCTCGAGTAGTATCGAGTACTCTAGGGTAGTGAGAATGACTTATAGTGTGTATAAATGTAATTTATTAGATTGAATGGACAAGGTTTATTTCTATTTATCCTCGGACACTCGATACCCAGTGCAAATGAAGTCTGGTGTTCAATTTATTAGCTTGAATGGAGGAAGTTCTCTAATTACCCTGAGCTATGCTTATTAAATTTGGGCATTGTGAGCATAATTTATTAGCGTGAATGAAGCGCCTTCTTTTCCAATCAACACGGGGAATATCCAGTGCCCCGGTGTCAATGTGATATAATTTATTAGCGTAAATATAATTATAACCCTGAAGAATATTGAGTATTCTGGCCCAGTGAATGAAGTCAGATGTCTACTAATGTAATTTATTAGCGAGAATGATGGAGTTATTCTCTAACTACCCCGAGGAATATCAAGTGTTCTAGGATAGTGTGATATAATTTATTACCGTGAATGACGGGGTTGTTGTCTAACTACCCCGAGGAATATCAAATGTTCTATGGCAGTGTGAATATAATTTATCAGCTTGAATGGAGGGAGTTCTCTAATTACCCTGAGCCATGTCGATTACATTTTGGCAGTTTAAGTGTAATTTATTAGCGTGAATGAAGCGCTTCTTTCCCAATCACCACGGGGAATATCGAGTACTCTGGGTCAGTGCCATATAATTTATTAGCGTGAATGTATAAGCTTTTTCCCTAATTATTACCCTGAGGAATATTGAGTATTCTGGCGTAGTGTGAATGAAGTCGATCTCTATGAATGTAATTTATTAGTTAGTCAGAAATCGTGAGATGCGGTCTGGTGTGATGTAGGTTTCAGAAAAACATTTTCTTTATCGTGCCAACGTTTCGATACTTATTGAGATCATCTTCAGGGCTCAAAGTGTTTGTCTTCTGTGTAATTGTGCCATTCTTGACTCTCAACACGACACGCAAGAATGGCACAATTACACAGAAGACAAACACTTTGAGCCCTGAAGGTGATCTTTCTAAAGATCGAAACGTTGGCACGATAAAGAAAATGTTTTTCTGAAACCTACATCACACCAGACCGCATCTCACGATTCCTGAATAATTATCGGTTAACGGTCACTAATCACCACACTAATTTATTAGGGTGGAGTGGATGTAATTTATTTGAATGGAAAAATTCTTTTCTAATAACCACGAGAGAAATCGAGTACTCTGGAGTATATCAAATAAAAACTACTATATGAATTTAATTTATTAGCGTACATGGAAGGGTTTCTTCTTAAATCACTCTAAAGAATATATATTTATTCAATATTATGATTCTAAATGTGTCAGATTTATCTCTTATTTTGGTAAGACCGTTTTGTAATTTTCACTGTGCTGTGAAAATATCTATTTTGTCGCACTTTTGATGCAGTGAATATTTCTATAAATATTGTCTTCTTTCTCAGTCTGTAGCAGTTTGGAGGGTAAAGATCCAAATTGGGTATGATTTAATAAGTAGACGGAACGTTTGCAATTAATTATGAGAAATATTGTGACATTGACAAATAATGAATTTTTTATTGAATATAAATGACTAAATACTCTATTTTATCTTATCGGTTTTTTTCATTTTCTTTTTCTCAAGAGATACATTATGGAATGCAAAGAAGCGTAAACCTTAGTCTGTAGTTTTTGTAAACTGGGAAATTCATCGAGAAAAGAAGATCCCATTATCGGAAAAAGGTAATGAGGAGGGCGGCGCGAGCGGCGGTATATTAAATAAGAGGAGGTTCTCTGGCTTAGATCTGTATTATGTTATTGTTGATAACTGGTTCACACTTCATCCACAAGAGTGAATCCTCAACAGAGGGAGACCAAGTCAATAAGAGGATTTGGTCTGAGGCTGAAAGAGGTCGAACAACAAAGAGTTTTGGAGCACAAAACAACAAAGAACTCTAGCCCAGAAAGACATGGGCTGTAAGCCCTCCACTGAACCAAATGAGATTTATTTTAATGAAATCATTCAAATAGAAACACGCACGTTTTATACGGCTATAAACATTTTTTTATAAACAAAATTACACACAATTTGCTGAAAATAATTTAACTGTAATGAAAAGAACTAAAGAAGATAAATTATTTAAAATTAATTTTATCAATTATAAATCGATTTTAAACTAGAAAAAAAAACATTTTCTTGAATACAATAAAATATAAAAAGTTATTATAAAGTGGATTGGACTAGCTTCAAATTTAGCCAGGAGAAAAACAGCATATTAAGACAATTGGGTTATAGTTTCAAAATTTAAAAAGTTTCTACAAAAATTAACTGTGATAAAGAAAAAAATTCAGAAGCTTCCAGGTTACTTGAAATATTCTTATATTTACAATTCTCAGGTAAAAATCTTTGTCAAAAAAAAAGAGTTTTGACAGTTGACTTTTGAGAACGGCAAAGAGAAATTTTAAGGAGAGCGAATTAAATTACTTTTGGACGTTTGACGCCCCCAGAGCGACCAAAATTGTAAATCGTCCAAGTTTATACATATTTTAATTTGTATCTGTCTACGGAACTATGAGTCACTATGTTCAGGTTATAGCCAAAACAATACGGTTTAAAATAAACCGACGACAAATCTTTTTATTCTTCTTATCGATTTTCAAGAAAGAGCCCTTTTACTGTTATTTTTTTTTTTTAATTTAACGTAAATTTTCTTACTTTCATAAACAAGTTCAACCTTTTTAACATCAAATTAACACTTTTGAACTTTAAATGTACTCTTTTTCACGTCAATTTAACGTTTTTAAATTTCAAATTAACCCTTTTTCCACTTCAAGTTAATGTTGTTTAAATAAATTATTCAAACTTTAAATAAATCCTTTACTGAAAGCATTAAAAAAATTGACAAAACTAAGGAGATGGCATGAAATGCAACGTTTAAAATAAAATTTCTATATATTGGCGAATTTTTTTATATAAAATATAATTGGGCACTTAGATAGCCAGTAGAAAATTATTAAAAATTAAATTTAAAAATTACATAAACTTAAATGTCAAAACAAAGGATACGTCTTTTAATATGAGAATTTAAAAAAAAGTAAAATGTTTTCTTATTTAAATTATTCATAAAAATTAATTAAAATTGAAATTAAAAGTTTAAAATTGATATATTAAAATTATTATTGTATTAATCTGAGCTTTTTAAAAATATCATACACTTATTTTGTAGTTCAATTATTTTCTATTTTAAAAATGACAAGATAGTCGAAGAATTTAATTTGAATTTATAAAGATTAATTTGATTTTAAAAAGGGTTAATTTGCAATTGAAAAGAGTTTATTTGACATTAAAAAACGGTAAAGTTAAAAGGGTTAACCTGAAATTAAATATAATTTTTTTGAAATTATAAAGGGTTTATTTGAAGTTGAAAATACGTAATTTGAAATTGAAAAGAATTCATTGGACGTAAAAACTGAAATATTTTGATTTTAAGAAAGGTATATTTAAAGTAAAAAACGTTATTTTGACCTAAAATATGGGTTATGTTGAAGTTGAAAAAATTAAAGTAATAAAGTGAAAAAGTGTTAATTAATTTCTTTTAGGTTAGTCTTGACGACTTTTTGCCTTTGTTGTGAACGCTGTTTGCCATATTCTTTTTTAGTTTTCTTAGTTTGTTCTCGTATTTGTGTTTGTTTAGTGGAATTATTTTTATCTATGTGAGGTGTACTTGGATTGTGCTTTGTCATGTTTTTGTGGGTGAATGGAATCAGCTCGGAAGATGCAGTTTACTGCTATTTTCTGTTTATGTCTAAATGTAGTCAGAGTTTGTAACTGTTACGCTAAGGAAGTTGAATAATGTTCTTGTGTTCTAGTTCTACAGCGAATGGTATCATTTTATAAACTTCAAGTCTGTTAGTAATAGTAGTAATGTGAAGTCATATTTCTCGGAATAATTTTTTCTTAAATTTTGGAAAATTATTTGTGTAATTATGATTGAAAGTAATTATTTTACATAAATACTGAACGATTGAACGTTGTTAAACACATCAACTGTTTTTTTAAAATTATTTTTCGATTTGTTTGATTGAGTAAGTGTTTAGCAGAAAGAGGGGATCAGCAGCCACCAATGCTACCGTCGAGATTTACTTACCCTTACACAATGCCATTAACCCAACTCGTCTTAACGCTTTAACCATGTTTGCCGGTGCTCTTTACAAAGTTTCCTCTAGTGTTTGCCCCAGCTCGGTTTTGTTCTGAAGAAGACGGCGGACACCCCCAGACCCCTGTCTTTAATTACCTCGCCTAGTATGTCGAGAGAGACTTAAATTATAATAACTTCGTCATTTCGGCTTATAATGTGTAATGAATTCCACCCCTTCGGAGCCATAAATCATTACTGGGATGTTCGTAAGCGATGTGTGTTCAGGTTCTCCGCTCAAGTTAATCAGGGTCCAATTTCTAACGGGTCGAATTATGCCTTCTCCCACCATCGAAAACGCAAACTATCTTTGTAAGATATACCGTTATATTTGCTTCAACCAATGATTTGATGATGTTGGTTTGATATTTTAGTATGAAAAGAAATAAACATTTTATTTAAAAAAAGATTAGGGAGGATTCCCTTTAAAGAAAGAAAACGCTCAATAACTTTGTCGATCTTTCGACTAATAACCTCACTTTCACCAGGACTATTAATTACTCATTGAAAAGATTACAAATATAAACATCCGATTAATCAATGAATGTAAATAGGCCACATTAATATCTGCAAAACCAATTATGGGAGAAAACATCATCATAAATTCATACATTTGAGAATGGATCGACACACTATATAAATAAAACGAGAAATGGACGACCTCCAGAGGTGCCAGACATAGTAAACTCTAGATCATGGAAACCTCCAAAAACTGGCAAACCCTTGCTAACGCTTGAATAGAGCTTTTTGAAGTTATAAAGAGTTAATTTGAAGTTGAAAGTACGTAATTTGAAATTATAAAGGGTTCGGTTGACGAAAAAATGAAATATTTTGAAGTTGAAAATGATAAATTTAAAGGAAAAAGTTATAATTTTAAAGTAAATAGCGTTATTTTGACATAAAATATGGATCAAGTTGAAGATGAAAAAGTAAAAAAGTAAAGTAATAAAGTTAAAAAGTGTCAATTAAACTTTATTACGTTAGACTTGTCGACTAAGGGGATAAGTCTGTATAACTATTTTCTGTTGAATTAACGATTCAATAACTTCACATTAATCGTTTTTAATTGCCAATTAACTGTTTTTAAATTCGTATTCAATTTTTTGAATTTCAAATAATTATTTTTAAGTTCAATTTAATCAATTTTAATTCCAAATTAACACTTCCTTTAAAGCATAAAAACCACCTAACACATGGTTTGAAATGTAAACATTACATAAAATTCCCCCATATGTGAACAATTTTTTTTTCATATAAAATAATTAGGTTCTTAGAAGTTTGTTTGAAAATTAACTACAATTAAAATTAATTGATATCTAAAATTAATTATAAAAACAAACAAATGATTGTGCTATTAACTCAAGATTTTAAAAAAATAATATAATTATTTCACAGACCGATTAATTTACTTTTTTAATTATCTCAAATCAATTGTAAATAGTTTAGAAATCATTATATTTAATTTTATATAACTTTAAATTTTGTCCAGTGTTTCAGATAAGAACACATTTAATTTTTTTTAAATTGTAAAGTTAAGACAACAACAATTGATTTTAATTTTAATGAAGTTTCCTGTGATATTTTGGATAAGGAATTTTATATTTTAATTAATTACAATTTTAATTGGTTTTCCGGTAGATATGACCCAATTTGGTATTTTCGAAAATGCTAAAAATAAACGAAGAACCCTTTAATTTTATTCTTAATTTTGTACAATTGTTTAATTTTATTGTAGTTATTTTCATACGGTCGTCTAAGAGCCCAATTATGGATACAAACCTCATGAACGCGAATTTACTTTACATGCTAATGTCTCATACCATTTCTTTTTTACTGCTTTAAAGAAACAGTTAATTAAAAAAAGTTAATTTTGAGTTAAAAGTGTTATTTTTGTGTAAAAAAGGTTAATTTAGAAATAAAATGTGTTAAGTTAAAATTGAAAAGCGTTAATTGGAAGTTAAAAAGATTAATTAATTTAAAGTTAAAAAGAGTTAAGATAAAAATAAAAAAGGTGAAATTGCCGGAACTTATATCATAGATACAATCAATATATAGAACCGGATACATCGAAGTTTAGGTTTTTCTAATTGTATTATTACATGATGGATTTATTTGACATTACCAATGATTTCATCAGTTCTATATGGTCTTATGGTCTTCTACGGGTCAAATTATTTTATATTTTTAAAACATTCTCTAAAATACAGGAAATTTACTTTACGTGCTCAGATTTCTTGCTACGTTTCCAGTTTTTGTAATTATTTAAAAACAGGGTTACTTTGAAATTTAAAAAGGTTAATGAGAAGGAACAGTCAACATTGTGCAATGAGGAGGAAGAATACACTCTAGTGAGAATATAACCTAGGGTACCAAGAGGACGCGGGGAAAATAATTGCAATTATGAAAGTAATTTATCGAATAGTTCTTATGAAAGGGATCGAAACACTCGAACAGAACTAATTGCAAGTAACAAGCAAAAGTACTATAAACCAGAAGGCCTCGAAAAGTACAAAATCCTCAATTCCAAATATTCTATTGTGATCATCATCATCATCATCACGAGTATTTGCGCGCATGTTTCATTGTGAATTTAAAGGATGGAAATGTTCTTCCTACAAGGCGTTCTTTTAAGAAGTAATTACATATTTCAATAGTAAAATTCTAACGGATCCTACATACTTCCCGTTCTATCTAGCCAGATATTTCATGCAAATACGAGAGAAAAACGGAAAAATCATCGAACTCAGTGCGGCTGTCTTTTTTACGCCGAGACGATCATTTTATACAACTATACATTCTTTGACTTCTGGATAGGTTAAAAATAACCATAAATGCGCTATTTCCGCACAGCCGAGCCATAGCTCTATCTACCAATTTACTTTGCAAGTGTGGGCAAATTAATTAATGGTGTTCGAGAAGGTGGTGATAAATGGACAGGTGGATGGATTGAGTTTCGCAAACTCTATCTGCATGGAGTACGATTGTCGATGTATTGTCGTATATAATATTAAGGTCTATGACAACCCATCACTAAGAAAAAACAATGACTTTTACTTGCTGTTCCGGAACCAATTAATATTAGATTTGATCGGATTATATTCCCCACGTTCATAACGCAACCTACGTAATGGTCTGACTGTGGTTTACGGTTCCTCAATGATGATGGTGTTGTGCCGAAGCGTATATAAATGAAACGTCAAGTGATCAGTCGATCGGTTCATCCACTCGCAGACCTACCAATACCATCATAAATCATTGGTTCCTGTTAAATCTAAAGTTTTTTTTTAAATTTTGATTGACTCCCTATGACTTGTTCGTGAAAGGCCTCATTGGCTTTTCTCAATTATAAATCATAAATAGGCGGTAAATTCTGCACTCATCAACCTTACCGCAAATGGTTTGTATTACGTGCTTTCTCAGCCACATGTACACACAAATAAGTGAGTTTGTTGTGCGAAAATCACGCTCAGAAGTATTCTGCAACTAAGACGAGGTAAAAGTAAACTTAATTTATTTTAAAGATCATATGGATTTTTTTTTATTGGTATTGTCTCCCTATTTATACTTCAGTTTGTATTATTCATAACTTATGAAGAGTATATTATTTTATTCGGGTTCAGATTGAAATTAATGTTATATCCATTATATTAGGGGTCCATTGACCAAATTACTTCGTTCATTTACTTACTCTTTTTGTGTAAGATTTTGGTTGAAATGAAAAATTGGTGTCACGAGCGGGATTCGAACCCATGACCATCGGCTAAATACACCGATGCTCTACCACTTGACCTATCGTGAATTCGATCCACTCGGACGCCCACTCACCATCTCAACCCCGCCGTTTGAATTTTCCCTCTTTTTGCCGTTTAAACATAATGCATTTAATAAGTAAAACGAAGTATAGCTTCACTAACAGCTCCCCGTGGCCACTTCGCCGAGAAGCAAATCCTGATTACACGGCATTTGAAAAATGGCAAAAAGGATGGAAAATTCGAAAGGTTGTATATGGAGATGGTGAGTTGGTGTCCGAGTGGATCGACGTCACGATAGGTCAAGTGGTATAGCAGCGGTGTATTTAGCCGAAGGTCATGGGTTCGAATCCCGCTCATGGCACTAACTTTTTCATTTCAAACAAAACCTAACATACACAGATTATGTAATTGAAAGAATTAATGTTATAGTTATATTATGATTACACTCGAAGAAATAAGAATAATACTTACCTGACTAATAACAGGGCATGAGGGGTTAAAATGCGGACACTTACTTTTGTGGCAAATCCCCCTTAGAGAAAATTTGCTCGTCCCACGTAATGCAATTGAAAGGTGTCGCGCGAGTTGAAGCTGAAATCGCAAAGAAAAGAACTGTCATCTGCTTTGCATAGATCAGCCTGCAACCTGTGTACACTGTGTGCGATGCCGTGTGATATCGGGCGAGTAAAAGTGTAAATCGCAAAGAAAGGATCTTCCATCGACTTTGCACGGATCAGGTTGCCAACTGTTTACACTGCTTGCGATCGTGAAGCTAAAATCGCAAATGAGCTTTCATTAACTTTTCTTGGATCAGCCGATAACCGGTTTACACTGTGAGCGATACCTTACGATATAGCTCGAGTAAAAGTTGAAATTGCAAGGAAAGTATCTGACATTGATTTTGTATGTATAAGCGTGCGACTTATATACATTTCACGCGATGAGAGAAGATATCGCGCGTGTAAAAGCTAGAATCATTTAAAAAAAATCTTTAGCTTTGCATGGATTAGCGTGCGACGTTTTATATTTCTTGCGATATCGCGCGAGTAAAAGCTGAAATCACTACGAAAACTGCTATGAAAGAGCTTTCATTAAGTTTGTTTGGTTTTGCGTGTGACCTTTTTACATTGCCTACGATATATAGAAACTGAAATTACAAAGAAAGGAGCTGTGATAGACTTTGTACGGATCAGAATGCGACCAATTTATTCTGCGATCAGAGACGATCGTCGTGCGATTCTCCACGATGAACTTGCTGTCATCACAAATCTGGAAAACCTTTTTGGGTATATTCTATATTAAATAATCGTTGATACACGAATTATTACCCAAACGTTCTCATACTCCTGCAAGATAGTCTCATCGACAAGTCGTAAGATTGACCTCTTGGTTGTCATCGCAGTCTACACCAATTTGGACAAAAAGGCTCATTGCGCTCACAACTCTACTCCAAATGTTTTTATTATATCACGCTTTTATAGAAATTGAGAGTATTTAAAGGAAAGTCAATTTCAATAAGTGGCTCAATAAGTGACTAAAAGAGTACTTTTTTCGATGGTAGTGATGTAACAAAAAATGTACGTAAAAATTTATTCTACCGTTTTTTCCCCTGAACGTTATTTTACATATTTGAAACATCGAAAATTTAGAAAATATTATTAATTTTGAGATCTGCGATCTGTGCAAGAAAACCGCATGTTGAACATTTGTCAAACATTTGCAAAAAATATCTAACAACCCTTAATAAATTTAAGCTGTTTTATATGCCTAAAAAGTATCAAAAACTCTTATTGTTTATGAAACAATTAGTCTTAATTATTAATAAATAATTGGGGATTTGTTACATTTGTTTTGAAGTATGGTTATATTTGATGCTGAGCATAATGCCATTATTTTTTAAAAATAAGTTTAACTTAATTTGATGAAAATGTTTTTAATCTAGAATGGTTTTTTTTAACTTAACACACTAATTTATTATTATGCAATAAACAGCATTGTTACAAACGCATTGCTATTCAATTTAGGAAAATGGCGAGCTCAGAATGGGACCAGGGATGTGCCCAAAATGCGTTTGCAACTGAAATCGGTTTGCATAAAAATAAATTGGTGTGTTTTGTTAAAAAATAACCAACATTCTGTATTGCCATTACGTCAAAAAAATAATGACAATATGTCATGACTTTTCTTTTAACCAATGTGTATTTTTGTTTCAGGCCGATACTGGGCTCCTGGAGAGTCAAAGCCCAAGAACTAAAGACGTAGCTATAAATGCTGTGAGTAAAGTTATGGTAAAAATCAACTTCATTATTACATAAATGTTCTAGAATAGAAAAGTAGCCATGTAGTGAATGTGTTCGGACACATTTTCTATCGCTGTGACAGGACATAAGTTCCTAAATTTGTACATTAATGCGTACTTAGACGATGGACTATTATAAATTTGTTGTGAAAAAGTGTTACTTAGAGAATGGCAGCTTTAAACATTCTCATGTAATTATAAAGAACCTCAGCAGATACGTTATTATTACAAGCTAAGACTCCTGACTACCTGCCATGAAGAAAAGTTTTAAATTAATGTGTTTTCTACAATATAGGTAATTATGAGTTATCGTAAATAATGCTTTGTTTACTTTTATACCGATTAATCCCATTTGTACAAAAAGTAGCATTATGCTACCCTTAAGAGCGCTTTAAATTAATATTTTTCTTTCGTCGATTACATTTGATATTATTCCTATTCTTAGACCATACTTGCTCCAGTCCAACATTTGGGCGGGTATGTCAGTGTCACGGTCATGAACTCATGACATTATTAGAGAAAGGATACAGCCAGCGCGAAGTCGCCAGGAGATTTAGTTCTTCGGCGCTTCAGAGAAACAAGACTTCACAGTAGAAGGGCCAGGGCAGAGTCAATCTAGGTCTGCAGAACAAAGAAACCATAGATTAATCCGTTATCAGACTCTACGAAACTGCACCATTAAGGGAATTGACATTAGAAATTCGATAAAAACAATTCCGAAGTGTTTTGATTTTCTCCAGGACTGTAAGAAGGCTTACCTTTTGTAGAAAAAGGCTCAATGAAAATAACCTCAAGATCCGGCACCCGGCAGGTCTTAACACACCTCAGAAAATGACCAGGCTTCATTTCGCACGGGAACATATGAATTGAACATTAGAAGATTCTAATGAGAGATTAGATTAATTAATTAATTCTTGTCTAGAGAAGACTAGTTCTCTTTACAGATCCAAGATGCCATATGGAGACGATCTGGAGAAAGGTTCGCCCCATGCTGTGTGGTTCTTCACGTGACATTCTATGGGGGTCGTTGATGTTCTAGTGAGGCGTTCCGTGGACGTTTTTGTGCGAGGAAGATCTCTAAAATCTCAGTACTTACGAGACATAAACGAAGAGCGTGTGCCATTTGCCCTCCCACATTCGTGAGAGAAACTTCATAACGCAAGATAATGCCAGACCCCTTGGAGCACGTATTGTAGATGACTACCTGAATTAGGTTGGAATTGAGTGTTTGGGAACAACTTAAGCGAGGATTACGGCTGAGAAACCCAGGTCTTAACGGCCTAGAAGAGTTGAAAACGGCTGTTCTTTATGAGGGTGAAAGAATTCTTCAGGATTTTCCAGAAATCTTTTCCAAGGAATGCACGGACGTTAACGGATGTGATTCGCGGTAGAGGTGGAAATACGCGGTATTAAAGCAGGAACACATTTACCCGATGCTATGCTATGCGACGCTACCCGATACTACCCGACGCAAATCCAAAGTCCAATTTTCCATAAGATTGTATTACCCCCGTGCACATCTGCCCGATGCGATGCAACGCTACCCTATTCTATGCTCTGCGATCCCCACTGTCCAGATATCGTCGGGTCGCATCGAGTACAGTCGAAGACAAAAGAACAGGCAATCATATTTTTTTCAAACTACATGTGTTATTGTCGTAATTAAAACATGCTTATTTTAATATAAACCAAATTATCCGAAATCAAAAATTCATTAGGTTTTATTAAAAAAATAATAATAATGTTAATGGCTTGGTAGAAAATTGATCAAAACAACGGAATACCATTTTTTTGATTTAATCAATTTAACTAATAATTTATTGCACGGTTTTGCACATACAATTAGACCATTTTCGTCGAATAGCTTCAGAACAGGACACTCATATTGTTTGTAGTTTATTTGAAACTATGTATATGTAATTTTGGCGTTATATTAATTACAAAATTTTTATTTTAATATAACCCAAAATAAACGAGGTCAAAAATTATTCAGTCAACAGTAAAGATAAAGAGTTTTTATAAAATTATTTAATTATGATGGTTAGGCAGCAAATTTATCAAAACACCGGAATAATTTTATTTAAAACAATTAAATTTAACTAACAATTTATTACATGGTTTTGCTCGAAATAATACATTAACAACAGAGGCGTTGCGATTGTGCTACCGATTTATGATCCACGTTGTGTTACTGCACGTGGCGTGTGCTTGACGTCGCATAGATGTGCACACCCTACCAAAACATGGCAAGGCGTCGGGTAGCATCGGGTAGCTTAACATAGCGTTGCATCGGGTATTCCCGGCTTACAGGGGACAAAAAAGTGTTTTCACATTATTATCTTTCTTTGCATTTTCTGTTTTTTCCTCTTTACTCAATAATTGTTTTTATAGAATTAGGTAATAAACATTTTCCTTTAGAATGTCTTATTTTTTCGACCAAATCTATTTTTTGTATGCAAAATATGAATAAACCTTAATACATTAAAAGTGACGGGCGGTGAGTTTGTTTATCAATGTATATTAAACTTTCGATACATTTTAGATAAAACTGACCATATCACTAAATTAGCCTTTTTAATTTAAATTATTACATTTCAATTTCTAATTAACTATTGATTCAAACTGTTAACATTAAAATTAATTATTTTTGATTTCAAATTAACAATTTCTTACTACAAATTAACCTTTTTTAGCATTAAATTGACCCTTTTTAATTAAAAGTTAACCCATTTTAATTTCATTTAATTCACTTTTTATTTTAAAATTAACCTTTTTAATTTCAAACTAACTTGTTTTACCTTCAAATTACCCCTTTTTCTAAATCACTAAACAACTTATGAAAAAAAGCATATAAAGTAAAATGTCTATATATTTGTATTATATTTTTATTTACTAGTATATTCGTATTATATAATTATATATAATATATTTATATATTCTATATATTTGTGCTTAAACTGTAGTAAATTTTTAGTTAAAAAGATGATTTGGAGATAGTGAGATGCGGTCTGGTTTGACGTAGGTTTTAGAAAAACATTTTCTTTATCGGTCCAACGTTTCGATCTTTATTGAAATCATCTTCAGGGCCTGGGATTTATATACATTGTTTAAATTATACAAATGCATGTAGGATGTGAAAAAGGTGAATTTATACAATGCTAGAAATTTTAGACTCAATTAAAGTATTTGAAGATGATCTCAATAAAGATAAAAACGTTGGCACGATAAAGAAAATGTTTTTCTAATACCTACGTCACACCAGGCCGCATCTCACGATCTCCAAATAATCATTTACTAACGGTCACTAAACACCAACATTAGTTAAAAAGGTTAAGTTTGAAATTAAAAAGGTTTAATTTGAAGTTCCAAAAGGTTAAATTAAAGTTAACAAGAGTTAATTTGAAATAAAAAGTTAATTTGAAGTTAAAATAGTTTAATTTGACGTAAAATGATTTAAACCTGGATCGACAAAAAAGTGAGACTTTTTAAAGGAGAAATTATAGTCTTGTCGTTTCAGTTCGATTCGGTCCGACTATCTAGTTGGTCAATCAACTAGTTGTAATCATCTTTCATTCCATAAGTCCAAAGTCCTCTCTACTCACTGTGAATCAATAAATGTAGACATTTGTGTTATAAACTAATTAAAACCCCTTCTTATAGAAGAAGTACTGAAATATTGTATTTTTTTATTAGTTTATATGAATTTCTTTAATTTTTTGTCCCTTACATTTTCTCATGCAATGATATGCTTTTTGCATTTCACGATGTATTTTGAGAGTAAGACTAAACGTAAAATTGCAACCGTATGTACTCACTCGACCAATATTGTACACACAAAGAAAAGTTGAATAGTTGTTTAAAAGCTTCGTAACTAAATACGATTTTGTTAAAGTACACTATCTGGTACATCAGTGAACCAAGGTAAATGATGTATCACTAAACAAGTCATGACAAGAGGTCGTCCATTTACATAGATATCCTCCTCCGCCCCGCCCTTTGACTGTAGAATTAATTCCGCCGGAGTTTAATTGCTAAAGAGGACATGTTTTAACTCGTATTATTTATTGCGTTGATTATCAATTCGGTCCAACAATGTTAATTAGACGAGAATTAAAAACTACACATAATTGTACTTAACATTAATCTTTGTCATTTTAAATGTAATAAATATTTTTTCTAACGGGGTAAATAACACGTTGAGTTTGTGTACAATCTCTGCAGTGTATGATTTATCTCGTACATTCCAATCTTTTAAAAAAAACGTAGTGCGAAGAGGGTTAGAAATGATAAATGATTCCTTCCTATATTATCAATCACAGCCTGCTTTTGCATTTTTATTTGATGAATCTTGGTTAGTTTGTGCTAAAGAAGGTATAGTCATAATTTAATAGCAATTCGGTCATCTTCTCTAAAGGATTCTATTGTGTTTCTAAATTTGTATAAAATAATTTTCTTATAGTTTCTAGTTATTAAAATATGTATTACAAAATGCATTTTT
Source organism: Cimex lectularius (assembly GCF_000648675.2). Classification (NCBI taxonomy): domain Eukaryota; kingdom Metazoa; phylum Arthropoda; class Insecta; order Hemiptera; family Cimicidae; genus Cimex; species Cimex lectularius. Next base: position 17,900 of record NW_019392663.1, read on the forward strand.
TACTCTCGGTCACAATATTGATACAATAACGAGTACGGTACTCGAAAGCAAAGGTTAATACAAATCATCCAAATAATATGAGGGAAATGAATCCACTTAATATGAGGTCGTGGGCGAGGAGGTCTCGAGTCTGTCGTGACAAAAAGAATGTTGAGGTATTTGGATAATGTGGTTATTGACATTAGTAAGCAGCTTGGACAAATTTCTGAGGACTTTTAATTAGATGGATTAGATAAGTTGGATTTGGAGTGGCTCGGAGTCACCCCACAGTTCCACTCTGTATGTCCCAAATGGTCCCAGTGAGGTTTTCTATGAAGTTATTAGAGTTTTGACAGTCAAAATAGATTTAAGCCCTACAAGTTTTCTGTTAATTTGTTGCCTCTTAAGGATTGTTATTTCACGTCAGTTTTTGTCTAAAGTCCTGAGGGTCTGACGAGTGAAATTCGAGGGACTGTTTATCAGAGTAAATGTACAACGTGTGCCATCATTCAGTCCTATCCTCCATATTCTACACAAAACTTTGATATTCTGTGTTAATTGGGAATTAAAAAGCTTAATTTGAAGTTAAAAGGGTTAATTTGAAATTAGGAAATATTAATTTTTAATATCAGATATACACAGGAAGTCAAGGCTGTTCCTCGTTCTTATATTCTTCGTTTAGTCCTGTCTTTAATTTTTCACACTTGTTTTTAATAAATATTTGTTCTTGGATGATGGAGGATGGTTAGGATTGGAAAACAAATTTGTAGTGTCATCCGCCAAGGTAGAAAGATTATAATGGTACAGGAATGTCAGTAGTGTAATGGTAAACAAGAGGGGACCCAGAAGGATACCTTGTAGGACTCAAGCGTGTATTGGTCTGACATCTGAGTATTCGTTGCTGCATTTCTCTCTTAATCAGCAGGAAGTTAAATAAGACTTTCGAAGAGAATAACAAGTAGGAAGCGTTTAAAATTATAAAGAATCCCTTGGTGCTAGAACCTGTCAAAATTGGGCCACATCCAGAAACGCGTCCAACCAAGATTCTTCTATAGCGAAGAAAATGGTGTTAACGACTCTGAAAACTTGTTCGTTTGATCAACAGTTTTGAATGGTTTCTTAGAGTAAAATCATTCTTCTAGGTTGTAATGATGGTGTTTTATATTATGATAAAGTAAGCAGTGTAAAGTGTGAACAAGATGAGACCAGGTATGCTCTCTTGTCATGCTACCAGCTTGTATTAATGCGATTTTTGATTATTCGTTATTACAACTCAGTCTGGTCTAACAGTCAGAAAAATGAGATTCCAGGGTAAGGTTAGGTGGTTAGTTTCAGAATCTATCAGAAACTTTGGCGACACTCCAGAAAAACACTCAATCAATATGTTTTATTCTTACTGGATCGTGGAATAAGGACGGAAGCTTGGTGAATCAAGGATGAGTATTTTTAAGGAGCCTTATGGGGATTTTGTACATCGAAAGAAGTAGGCTGAAGGGTCTTTAGGATGATAGTTTATGAGCTTTAGGAATGAAAATGATTACGGAATACTTCCATCAGAAAAATGAGTACGTAGGATGGCATTGTATATTTTGGTTTAAAATATTATGGCTTTATTAGGAGTTTCTATAATAAAAATTTTTTGTTTAAATAATTCCAAGGAGTAAGGGTTGTTATGATATTTTTTGTTTTATTTATCAAAAAATATTTTATATTTGAACATTTTTACAGCTATTTTGACTATAAAAATTATAAAAAAGTATGCATTATGTTTAAATTAAGTAAAAAATATGAGAATAATCTTCTTTATACCTTAATCAAGTCAACCTTTTGAAATATCAAATTTAAACTGGTTTGCTGCGTTCCTATATATATATAAAATTATATTTTAATTTCATTTAACAGTTATACTGTGATTATGAATATTTTTAAAGTCGATTTACCATTTAAAGTAGAAAGGAAGACATAAAACCTGTTAAAAAGAGCTCGAACCCGATTATTTTCGTTCTACGAATAATTTCCCTAGGGGGTTTACTAGCGAATCGTATCTGTTGGCCAGTTCCCAATGGATCAGATAAAGAATAATAGAACAGTTCTTACGATATTTTAAAAAAAAGGATCTTATTCGTTACTTTGCCATTAATTTAACGGCGATATTTGAACGATGACCGATGCCGCTTGGTCAATAAGGTTACATTGAAGAATTATTCTAGGCGAATTACACGATGTTTTTCGAGATGGTGCCGGTTGAACGATGTAGGCACTTAATAACTCTGTCTTTGTAATAAAGAAATACCTCAACAGCAATTCACGTGTAATATCACGTTCCTCAATTCACTCGATATGAGTAAATTCCTCGATACCTCCTTAGCCTCCAAGTTTTGAATGCAATTTCCCTAATACATAATTAAAATTTTTAAAAATGGTAACTTTTGTGTGAAAGGAATTGTCTATTCCTGAACAAAGTTCTAAAAACTAAGTACGTACCTGCATATACTTCGTACTTCAAAACGTTAGTATTAAGCGTCTGGGAAAGAAAATAGGTTGATAAAAGGAAAATTTGTTAGACAAACAATAAGTTCGCTATTTTTCGTGGTCCGCTTCACCAATTAATAACATTCAATTAATTAAGGTTTTGTAAGTTGAGATAAAAAGTCAGTGTCACGAGCGGGATTCGAACCCACGACCTTCGGCTTGATACGCCGCTACTCTACCACTTGAGCTGTCGTGACTTCGATCCCTTCGGGCACTAACTTCCCTTCTCAACGCCACCTTTTGAATTTTCCTTCCTTTTTGCCATTTTTCAAATGTCGTGTAATCAATCGGATTGGATTCTCGGCGACAAATGAAATGGCCACGGAGAGCTATAGTGATGTATACTTCAATTTAATTCATTAAATTCACTGTTTTTCGTGGTCCGCTTGACCAATTAATAACATTCAATTAATTAAGTTTTGTTAAGTTGAGATAAAAAAGTCAGTGCCCGAAGGGATCGAAGTTACGATAGCTCAAGTGGTATAGTAGCGGTGTATCAAGCCGAAGGTCGTGGGTTTGAATCCCGCTCGTGACACTGATTTTTTATCTCAACTTAAAAAACCTTAATTAATTGAATACTAACAATAAGTTTAATAAAAAAGTGTATTTGCTTAAAATCGCGCTTTACATCCACTTATATTTATCTGATCCACGGAAAAACATTGAATCATAGATATTTAACATAATTATTCCTAGCCCAATCTTAACCATAACTTGGTCTTCAAAATTTCTTCGATGTTTAGTCCGTTTTCACCTAATCGCTCAAAATCTCACCAAATTTTCCAATCCGTCACTAAGCCCAAACCTAACCTAACCCTAACCATACCAAACCTAAATAATCTACCTTAACGTACGTCAATTCTGACCTACCCTTACCACTCTTTATCGTACCTAAAGTCGATTTTAACCTATGTAATCTAACTTAATTTATGTTTATCCTGAACTAACCTTACCTATATATATATATATATATATATATATATATATAACCTAATCTATTTTAACTAAAGTCGATCTTAACCTATGTAATCTAACTTAAGCTTATCCTGAACTAACCTTACCTAACCTAACCTATCAAATCTAACCTAACTGAGGTAGACCATAACCTAACCCTAAGGCTATCTAACCTATCTAATCTACCTTAGCTTCATCATACCTATGTCCTTGACCCTACCTAACCTAACCGTTTAATGTTAATTTTGAATTAATGCTTCAATCATAATTTCGGTAACATTTTCGATCACATGATAATATCCGATAATCAAGGGTATTCGCTATTTTGTTGTTCGTGTAAAAATACTCTATGTACTCTGATGGGATAGGGCTTCTAACAGTCGTATTACAACTTCTCTAGATTGGCAAATAGCGAGTAATATTATGCACATGTCTTGTTCAAAAGTTCGGATCGTGACTTAACTCAATTTTGTAACTTCACTTTGAGCAGTAACCAAGCTTAGTATTGTATAGCCGGGAGATTTCCTTTTGGATTTGATGAATAAACTGTAGTTTGGACGCCTCGAGTAATTTTGGCCTCCCTAGCTACTCGCCTCTTTAAGTGGTGGGTTTATATTACGAACTGTTCTTTTGGCAATCAATGTAGAAAAAATAAACTTAAACACAAGCACTGAAGTTTACAAGAAGCCGAAACGGAGAGCTGATCAGACTGATCTGAAATGTTAAAACCACAGGAATTATTTTGCTTTAATTTACGTCAAATGACTGGTCAGTAGGTAGCCTAGAAATTCCAAAACATTGACCATCGTAATACGACTCTGAATCAACGAAACGCGGTTGAGACTCGACACACGGACACTTCGTGTTGATGTGTCCTTCTAAATAAAAGTGTGCCATTTCTTGGTCACATATAGAGAGCAAGAATGGCACTATATACCAGAATGTGATCCACTATTGCAACGAGTCTTTGTGTCTCCTGTTTAACTGCAAGAATGTACTTAAAAGCGGGAATGTGTGTAGTATGAGAGGGACTGCCGTCGACTCCTTAATAAGACTAGATAGTGTGTAAAAGATGTGTAAAATGCCCACTCGAATGAATGATATGTAAATAAGAAAGAATTTACTTAAAATGAGTGAAAAAGTGAGTCTGTTGACTGCCACTGTAGCCTAACTTCAATGTTGGTACAGATGAGGCCAATGTTTGAGACCCGGAACCAATAAAACTCCTGAGGTATTAGGTCCAATTCTACACATATGTGTATGCATTTACGGGAAATTGTCTTGCATAAAAATATATCTGGCAGCGTTTTCAGAAAGTTTTCTTATCTAGTTTAGGTATCAAAGGTTTAAACAAAGGGAGAAATTCCTAAACATTTCAAATGGCATGTCTTTCGATCTTTTCCACGGTTTTGAATCATTTACAACTTACTTTGGGTCCTTACAAGAACATTTCATGAAATGGTGGTATAGATTTCTCAAATAGCCTCATCGATTATTCATATATCATATTAAATATTCATTCATTATCATGATTATTCATATCACATTCATTCGAAATTAACACTGATCTTCTAGGGTTAACATTTACGAGATGCGTTATTGGATCTGCTATGTTCTACAGCTTCTTACCTAAATGTTTCAAATTTGTATACCATATTATTATAAATAATATTACAGTTTCGTTCGGCTGTATAACTTTGTTTTGTCAATACTATTTGGAGGAAGTACGGTTTTGAGTTCTTCTCAAAGAGTTTTCACCGATTGCAACTAGTACGAAAGCGAGACATAAAAGGAAAGTTTGTGTACGCATTCTCCGAACACCGTTTGCTTTCTATGCGTGGTTTCGATGGTAGAGATGCTTTCCTCTAAGGCTGGTAGAACCCATGCTGAATATTGCATTACTCTCGAATGTGAATATTATCCATAGCACTCGAAAGAAAGCCGTTCCATATTGCGAATCCTGTTATCGCCATGTGATAAAAAAGAAAGAGAGGAATGGGAAACATACGTCCGTCGATGTTATTAAGTTTATGACGCCTCGAGCAGAGGGGAAAGGAGCTTTTGGCATCTTTTAACCAACCCCCTTCGACAGAAAATGCGTTATAAATGGCCGTTTTTACATATCCAAAATATATGTGTAAATGTGCTTGGTTAAAATAATATACCCAATGCTCAACTAATCATCAAACTCTACCAATTTAACAGGGACCATTGAAACCAGTGTTAATTTCTCTAACAAACCGATTAGCATCTAACAAAAGTTAGTTAAATATAGTTAGTTAATAGTACCAATAATAATATGCAGTTAATATAAATCAGTATATTAATAGCAGGGGTCGTCATGGAACAATAATTTAAAATTTTATAAGAGAATCAATTTCAGTTGCAAACTTATAATAAATCAAAAATAAAAATAAATAAAAAGAAACATAAGAAATGTACGTTTCAAAGCTAGAAATGCGACATCCCAGATGGCGTATGCGCGGCCTTGGAGCACGGCAGCAGGCATATATCACTGTTCCAATACCTCAGGGCTATTAATATTTTTAATTGTTTATAGATCTTTGAAGCTTCATGTATGAGATAAGAGTTATTTATTGGAACGAATGAACGGGCTTTATTCAAAATGCTCCCCTGATTCCTGACCTATCATTTTTTTACGAGGGTTTGCAACAGCAGAGGCTATATCAACACTCGGGATGCCGGTGTTTTTGGAAAAAAAAAACATTTGTAAGTATGTCGGGTTCGAATGGTGGGCCGCTGGATTCGAACCCGGGACCTTCACCTTACAGTGATATGCGCCGTGTCAACGCCTAAACCGTTGCGGCCACCCGCGCCACTGACTGTCATATTATTATCTCGTTTCTGTATTTCTGTGTATTTATGTTTGTCTTATTTTTTCAAAACTGACAGGGCTGACGATGGCCATGTAGTTTATCGGCCCCAAAACTACAATTTTCAAACTTTTATATCTTATACGTCTACCCTCAATCGAATGCATTCTTTGGGTTGCTGTGAAGAAAAACAGAGACAAGCAAAGACACCACTCGAATTGAAAAACACCTAAGGTACATTTTTAAACTGAGTGAGAACAATTAGATCTGTCTAAAAAGAACAGACGAGTGCGTGAAATGAAATACTTCGGCTTGTTTGTCTATGTTTCTGTCTTTGCTTTGCCCATTTTTTATTAAGTAGTTAAAGCCACTGGGCTAGTAGATATATAGTTTTCCATAAATCTTGCCCTCTGGGATGAAGGAGTACGTTTCCCATCTTTTTATAAAGATTTATTAAATTCTTAGCTTGCCTCCCACCTGGTGCTACTGTTTTCTAGCTCCAACTTTGCAACAACACAATCTTCGATAGCATAGTTATCCCGGTTTCATGGGTGATGAATTTTAATGGGTTAAGCAGGTTAAAGGTAAAGCACACAATGGTTATACGGGGAATGAACAGACTCACTTAATGTAATGTAGCTTTTTTTTGTCAAATTAACCTCTTTCTTAACTTAAAATTACATTTTTTAATTTCAATTTAACCTTTAAATTTTTTAATTTATTTTAATTTTAAATGAACCTTTTTAATTTAACAAAAACGTTTTTAAAACTCAAATTAATCTTTTCTAATTTAAAATTAAACATTTTTACCTTCAAATCAAACTTTTTTATTTAAAATTAACCCTTTTATTTGAGCATTAAAAAAATTGAGAACTGGTATGGAAAATGAGCATGTAATTTATAATTCCTGTATATTTGAAATTTTTTAAAAAATATATAATAATTTGGCTCTTAAAAGACTGTTTGAAAATTAATTGTAGGTAAAATTAAAAAGAAATATACAATTAACTAATACAATTAACAAAGGATTCTTCTTTAAATTTTTGGTAAGGTGATATAAAGTAAAATATAAAATTTAATAATCTATCTACTAATTCTAGTTTTTTTATTAATATAAAATAATAGGCTTACAAAAAAGGAATTTTATTAGAAAAATAATATTTATTTTTATATTTAATTTTTAACTTTTAATTTTAATTTAACTAATTTTAGTATTTTGCATGCAATATATTTGATAAGACACTATTTTATATTTATGAAACAATTACCAATTAAAAATAAATTTTGTATTGTTATTTTGTCCATTTTTATTTTACATAATTTTTAATTTTATAATTAATGTTCGTAGAGTCTTTGAAGTGTCCAATTTTTTATATTACAAATAATACCAGATAAATAGGAATTTGAATTTACTTACGTACAATCTTCAAAGATCATATAATGTTTAAAAAAGGGGTTAATTTAAAGTAAAAAAAAAGATTAATTTGAAACTTAAAATATGTTTATTTGAAGTTAAAATGGCTTAAGTACAAATAAAAAAAGGTTGATTTAACGTCAAAAAGAGTGAGTTCCATATTACAAAAGTTAATTTGAAATTAAAAAATTAATTTGAATTAAAAATGGTCAATTTGATGTGAAAAGGGTTAATTTGAAGTGGAAATCGTTACTTCGAAGTAAAACAAAAGTGTTAATTGAAATTTACAAAGTTTAGTTTGAACTATTTAACTTCAAAATAACTTTATTATTTCAAATTAACTTCGAATTGCCTTTTCCTTTAAAGCATTAAAAAAACACAGGAGATAGTACGAAATATAATAATGTAAAATAAAAATTATAAAAAAAGACAAGACAAAGACAAAAAACATTCGGTAACATTTTCTGTCTATCCAACTTCTTAGAAGAGGGTATGAAATGAAATATGAAATGTAAAGTAAAATTCCTGTATAATGTATATGCGATTGTTGTTTAATTGCGCTATAAAATTACATATAATGATATTTCTATACATTTAAAACAAATTTAAGAACAAAATAATTATTTTATAGACCAATTATTTTATATTCTAAAGAATTAATAAAATAATTATTTGTTTTTATGTCTAATTTTATGTAAATTTAAGTTTTAATTATATGTAATTTTCATGTAGCTTTTTTTGGATAAAGGCCCATTTTATATTTTAATAAAATTAATAAGTAATAATAGTAGTAAATAATTGTAATATTCTCATCAAAGAGCCAAATTATTTTATATTTTCAAAAGATTCACATATATACAGAAATTTTCTTTACAAGCTTAAGTTTCATACTATCTACTAAATTTTTTAAAAATTGAAAGAAAGGATTAATTGGAAATTAAAAGAGGTTAATTTTAAATAAAATAGAGTTAATTTGTTGCTAATGAAGGTTAATTTGGTTAATTAATTGGGTTAATTTTAAAGGTATTTTGCATAAATGGCCTGTGACACGGTTTCGATAACTCACTCAAAATCAATTTAAATCACACAAAAACATTCTTTCCAACTATAAATTGCAGACTGAAATCGCTATTCAAAATTACAATTTAAGAAACTATAAACGAAATATACCGTGTAAAAGCTTCTACTACCCAAAACAGGCAGACGTGACGGTTTTGTATTAGATTTGAACCGTTTTCACATTTTGCATCTCTCTATTTGCCAACTGTGGTCAATGTTAATTTGCATAAAACATCAGTTGAACTTAACGAAGAGGTAACTCTTAACATCTTCAATCTGAATTGCCACTCAAAATAATTACTAATAAACTTACAGGGAAAAAATTACCAATTTGCAAACGAACGCGCACACATCAATCTCACGAATTGTGTTTAGCATTTTGGTTCAGAATAAATAAACAACTTGAAATGGGACGTTATTTATACGGCCGAGGATTTTGTGAGTGTTTGGCCAGGGGGGTTCTTACAGGATTTGGGTTCGGTAAGAGTAAAGCTGTTTCAAACTATCGATTGAGGTTGTTCCCTGTTCAAAATGGAGGTTTTAATTCGCCTCACATGACCCTCGTTTCAACAGGAACCTTTATTCCCATATTACGGACGTATATATGTTTAATTTATCAAATATTTCACTCAGATTCATTGATTTAACACACCGTTAAAGTATAATAATGTATAATACCATCCAATGTTTTCCTATTGTCGATTTAGAAAAATGCGAAATGAGTTTTATGTATTTAGTGAAGTACAAAATATGATAGAATACGTACGCTTCATTTAAAATTCCAGATTTCCTGGTCATAATTTGCATTATCACTTTCTTAGTTGTTATTGGCAAACCAGAGCCCCGTCCTTCCTAACTGAAGTTTGTGTTAGCTATCGAAAACTAGGTCATTTCTGGTCCAAACGCATGCAAAGTTACTACTATCTATACATTTAATCATACATACTAAGCTTCATTATTCCCACAGTTGTACTATCCACTCCACTCATTCTTATCTGTATAACCTCTGAAAGTGGTTACTTCAATCGTTGTCGATCATTTTGGCCATCCTCCCTAGTTCGATGTTATGCTCAAATTTCGTCCTTCTGACGCTATTTACACACACAAATAAATACATTGTTTAGAAACAATTATTGTAAGTTGTACGTTTGGAACACCAATGTTCTTTTATTAAGGGTCTGTGATGACAGAATATCTATTAGGGGGTAGAGAGTCTAGGGTTGGTTGGGAGCGCCTGCATCAACATCTTGAGGTTTTGAGGACAAATGAGATTTGGACTGTGTATGGATAGGTTGGATCTAAATTAGGGGACATGGTCAATAGTGGGAAGGATTTTGGTCTTGAGTGACTGGATTATTTGAAAGAAGGAACGCTCGTGGAACCTCATAGTTCATTTCCGGTTAGCAACTCTCTTTTCGAACACCTTGTTGAGTTAGCTAATATTCATGGATTACACGTTGGGATAAGAGTTTAGGATTTGACGGGGGATTTAGTCTTCGCAAGTTTTTAAGTATAAATGGGATTGGGAGGGCTGTAAGGATTGTAAGGTTGGATAAAGGGTTGGGCGATGGTTCGAAGGATTTTGGACTAGAGAGACTGATTTTCTGAAAGGTGGAACGCTTAGTTGAACCCTACAGTTCACTTCCGGTTATCAGCTTTTTGAACACCTTACTAAGCTCACTAAAGAGGATGAACAATGGGATGATGGTTCAGGGTTTGACAGAGGTGTCTGAACATCGGTTGTTCATTATAGAAATTTAAGTTGCTGGGCAAGGACAGAGTTGAGTGATACGTTAAAGCAGAGAAACCTAAATGGCTGTTTCGTATTTTTGTTCAATAAATAAATAAAAATAATACTTTATAAATCAATGTCATATTTTTCCTGAAAAATTGAGGAAATGACTGGAATAACCGAAGAAAAAAATAAGATTTTACTAATCTTAGTTCATTTTATCTGCGATATTATTTATATTTTTGCTTTGTTCTTCCATTTGTGCCGTCTGTTGCTATTTCTGTATCAATTGTATCTCAAACGAGATACTTTTCTATTCAGCAGCCGGTTTATGTCCAATATTTTCCTTCCGTGCGGTTGAGAAGTTTCAGCGCCTTAGGAATTATTAGTCCCGCAACGCTGTTCGTCCTTACGAAATGGAATATCCTTCGCCGTCTTGTTGAAAGCCGATCTCAGTCAGTGTGATCGAGCTTAATACCGTTCACATCTATTACCTTAACGCAGTCACACGAGATGAACGTAAAGAAGGCAAATGCTATTACAAAAAATTGAAGAAATTCGATGCCAATTTTAGTGAATTTTGTCTTAAAGTGACAACTAATTTCCGGATTTATATGAAAAATTATTATTAACAAATTACATTTGTTGAAAAATGTCAAAAAAGTTTCCAACTTTATTTAAATTGAATAATATGGATGAAGTAAAATTTAATATCAATAGATGATGGGTTAGTAAATTCTTTCGCCGGCTGAAAGATTTGTTGTCTTTAATCACTCTGATTTCTCTCGAAGCTGTTTAAAAAATTTTTAAATATTTAATTTAAAACTGCATATTATTGGTCTGTAAAACAAAAGGAAGATGAACAGCTCAATTTGCAGACCCTCTGTAGTTGTCTGCAATGCAGGGAAAATAAATAATCCAAATTTGTATCAATGTATTGAGGATTATTATTTATCACGGTGAATGTGAGGTGCTATTTCTCTACCGCCCAGGAGATATTCAGAACTTTAGAGCAGTGTAAATATAATTTATTAGCGGGAATAAAGGGGCTTCTTCCCCAATTACCCGGGGACTATCGTACATTCTAGGGCAGTGTGATCGTAATTTATTTGCGTTAATGGGGGGGGGGCTTCTTTCCCATCAGCCCGGTAAACATCGACTACTCAGGGACAGTTTGAATGAAGTCTCGTCTTAATTTATGAAATTTATTAGCGTGAATAGAGAGGTTTCCTTCTACAACATCACGAGGAACATCAAGTGCTCTGAGGCAGGGCGACTGTAATCTATTAGCGTGAATGGAGGCCTCTTTTATTATTTACATAAAAAAATATCGAATGTTTCAGTTAATGTAATAAATAATCTGTAGGGTGATTAGTGAGGTTTCTTCTGTATTTATCCTGAATAATACCGAGTGCTCTCTGGCATTGTAAATATAAAATATTGGCGTAAATGTGCCTTTTTCTTTCCCAATCGCCCAAATGAATATTGCTCACTCTGGGGCAGTGTGAATTAAGTCTTATTTGTGAGTATGGAATTTATCGGCGTGAATGGCGAGAATTTTGCTTTAATTACATCAAGGAATATCCAGAGTTCTGGGGCAGCAAATTATTATTAGTGTGATTGGTGGTGTTAGTTTTCGATCACCCAGCGGATGTAGAATACTCTAGAGCAGTGTAAATATAATTTATTAATTTCAATTTTATGTAAGGTTTTGGTTGAAATAAAAAGTCAGTGTCAAGAGCGGGATTCGAACCCACGACCTTCGGCTCAATACGCCGCTGCTTTACCACTTGAGCAATCGTGACTTCAATCCACTCGGACACCAACTCCTCATCTCAAGCTACAACCTTTCGAATTTTCCCTCCTTTTTGCCTTTTTTCAGTTGGCGTCCGAGTGGATCGAAGTCACGATAGCTCAAGTGGTAGAGCAGCGGCGAATTGAGCCGTAGGTCGTGGGTTCGAATTCGGCTCGTGCCACTAAATTTTTCTTTTCAACCAAAATCTTACATAAAAAGATAAATTAATTGAAAGAAGTAATTTGATCAATGTACCACTAAATATAATGGATAATTTATTAGCTTGTATAAACGCTCACAAACCTAATAAAAATTTAAGAATTTCTAAAATTCACCACACTGCAACAAATCTTTTAGAAGATTTGTGAATTTCGTTCAAGCTGCTTCGTTTTAATAAATTTTCAAATTGTATGCATGGGAGGAGTTTTTCGAGTATGGTTGATCAAACCCGATAAATAAAACCTATTTGTTTAAAAAAAGAAACGGAACAAACGATTGAATATTGTATGTTAATGATTATTTGGTAGTAAAGATTTTCGGCGGGAAGATAAAGCTGAAAACCAACATTTTGTAACTTGTCGGCGATAATCCGCCATCAGATTGACGCGTTAAGTTTAAAATTTTTCCATACATATCCATTGACCATTTATTAATATTAAGCAAATCATTGGACAGAATAGTTGCTTGGAAGTTCGATCGCATAGGTGCGCCGGTAATAAATTATTTAGAAACCGTCATTTTGCCTAACCCCTTTAATTAAACATTCGAGTTATATTGTCAATCGGCTAAATAGTATTTAATCAAATTTAACTCAAATCTGCTCCAGTCTACCTTTATTAACCAACAAATATTTGTTCCGATTTTGGATAGAAAGTTTAACCGCAATTATAAAGAAAAGAATTCGTTTAAATTCATAAACAGAGCTTTTAAACTTTTTAAGGTCTAATGTTTATTTAGAGCCAGACGAAGTTTGGCAATTAGGTTAAAATTTTAGCGGAAAATCTCGTTAGTTTAGACTTGCAACAAATAAATCAATGTTACCAATACAGGGGAAAATACAGAGCAGGAACAACACTGCGTCCGCCCTAAACTCACGTGGTTACCTCCTAACCTTAATCAAAACAGCTAAAGTCGGCAAGCAACACTGGACAAGAAAGGATTCAATTATTAACTTGATATGAAAATTTTTATATTTGGCAAATATAAAAATCTATATACGATGTAGTGGTGGAGTGAAGTGCCATGTTGATAATAGAAGATTCTAAGATGGAGACTTTAGATTGGCGCCAATAAAATCTGTGGTGCCAATACACTGGATGAAAAACATTTCACCCACCCTAAACTCCTGGGATTAGCTAAGCTTTAGACCATTTGCTAAATTTGGTGTTGCCCTGAGGCAACGTTGTGCAATAACGAGTTTATAGTATTTTATCTATCTTCTCCAATAGTTTTTATTGAAATTTTTATGTCTTAACATATTATTTTTTTTTAAACGCATGACATTTCTTAATAAGCGAGCTTGTACCACGTTATGGCGAATGTTAAATATCGCGTGGAGAAGTATTACCATTTGTGAATGAAACTAATGCAATTCAGCATGAATGGATCCGATAACATTATGTGGGAACATAAATGGCTAGCATTACACATCAATAAAACCGGCCAAATAATACAAACAGGAACATATTTCAGTATATTTGTGCTCGGTCGTTTCTTCTAATACGACAATATTATTATGCAGTTTCTATCTTTTAAGAAGTCTATAATTTTAGATTCAATTACTAGCACGACTCGGAAGAATGCACCTTTATTAACCACAACTCAGCAACAGTAAACATTTTAATTAAAAACGAAAATGTTGATCGGAATACTATAAATGGGAAAGATTAGGAGTATTCACGATGTTTGTAAGATGTTAACTTGTGTTAACTCGAATAGAGAAATGACCGCTAAGATCGTGAACGCCTCCTTCTTTTCTTAGCATGTTAAACATTAATTTTTATACAATGCTGCTTGTGGCGATTGATAGAACCAAAAATAAATCTATAACAGTCCTTGAAGGCTTGTTTTTTTTTTGTTTTTTTCCCCGGCTAACTACCTGGGTCATCGCCGGCGCCTCACATATAAACCTTCTCGCATTTTCTTCTTATCTATCTTATGTGTATATTCTTTTCTGAGTCTTCTTATGCCTCAACTAAACAACTGTTGCCTTCCGATTCACCTAATTCACCTAATAGGGGATTCGTTATCTTGTTTGTTGTTACCCTCCCACACGTGATAAATTAAATAGATATAATATTTACACATTTTCATCATTCACATTCATACTAATTTACTAACCTATACTACAACTAAATTGGAGGTCGGAAGATTATCGTGATCTTGCGGCCTCCTGTCTTTCACACTAATAAATACGTTCAAACTGTATTTACAAGTTCCACTCACACACTAACCTATCCTAATCTAAATTGTTTGACGGGCCTGTGGAGTACTCGATATTCCTCGACAGCCACGTCCTTTCACGCATCACCTCTCACGCTAATAAATACATTCATTCTGGACAAGCCACTACACTTCGGAAGTATAGTACCAACGAAATGCCAATGACCCGTCCCTCACATCATACTACAAATATATAAATAACATATCTATACTAATTTGGTGGGCCTGTGGGTACATGTTATTCCGACACAGCCACACCCATGCATACTTCGACATTCACGCAAATAAATACATTCATACAAATAGGAGGGATATACCACGTGTGGTGGGTTATATATAGCTATATACATTGATTAATTTTAGGTAATCAATGACCTTGTTGCTTGAAGGCTTGTTGTTATTTGTTTTGGTTTTCTTTTGTGTTAAATTGTAAGATTCCAGAAGTTAATAAAAAAGGAAACTTAATCAATTCTTTTATTCAAACTGCTATCTATGCACTTGAAAAGTACTAACAAATGACACGCTTCAATTCGTGCCGGCATACCTAACCTACCGTCTAACAGCCTACAACTTTATAGGATAGGGGATGTATTTATTATTAATGGGAGTATAAGGAGAGGTCAGAAATTGACGAAAAAAAGTATTGGTCTGATTTAATTAATGCGTATTTAAGAATAAAAATAAGTATTAAAAAAACAGCTGTTCTTGTTGGCTGCCATGTTGGTTACCTACGCCCTAACGGATGGCAATGTGACTACATTTTCGACCTAACATGCAACATTGGTCCTGGCCTGTTAGATCGAGCAATGTTAACTAGCCGATTCATACAAGTCTACGTCATCATTTTTCTCGATCTAACAGGACCTAACAGACTTAAAAGGGTTAACACAAAGATCGTGAATACCCCTATTATGTAATACTAAATAGGAAAGCTCGATAATTACCTATAACACTATTCGCTATTCGATTGTATTCTGCCTTTTTACTGAAAAATAATAATAATTATAAAAATCACTATTATCCTTAATGAAAATAATTGTTTTTAGCCAAAAAGTGTTAGACTAATGATACGGATTTTATGCCTTCTGGGAGATTGAAGTAAGTTGTGCGCTATGACAGTGAAGTGACTAACGAGCTCTTGTTTTTATCCAAAATTTCGGCAGAAGTGCTTACAGTAAGACTGTTTCTCCCCAGGTGCCTTTAAAACAACCGGCTTAAATAACCGAAGCTGTTATGAAACATCGTTTTGTACTAGAAAAAAGTCACAGTTTATGTACGCATTAAATTGTAAATTTTCATTTTATATTAATTTTTACTTGACTACGACCAGTCGAGGCGACAGCAAACATTATTTATAGTAGTCTATAAAAATGAACATGTGCGCGTGCGTATAAAGTATATATGTCAAACTAAACTAGAGAGCAGTAGGCAGAGAAAGGGATGTAGAATATAAAAAGGGAGATAAATAAAATTAAATACAGTGAGACGAGGACAAAAGAAAAAAAAAGGACAATTTTACACGTAAAAAAACCGAGAAATTTAAATCACTTAAGAACTCAACAAACATACGCTGGTTAAAACAATACGCCTTCTGCAGAAGACAAGAAAAGAGAGAGAGGGTCAGGGAGAGAGAGAGTTAAGTAAGAGAGAGATTGAAAGAAAGATAATGGGAGTACAAAAAAGAAAGATAGAAGTGAGAAGGAGAGAATGAGAGAGAGAGAGAGAGAGAGAGAGAGCGAGAGAGAGAGAGTGGTTCAAAAGAAAGATGATATTGAAAAAAATTTTAAGACATAAATAAATAAAATAGTGAGACCAGAGAGATGAAAAATATTGAAGGGAGGGATAAATTGAAAGACAGAGCGACAAAATAAATGAAAATAAATAAAATAGTGGGAAGAGAAATATATAGAAATAGGTGCAAAATGAAAAAATAATGATGAAAGATAGTGAAAGGAGAGAGATAGAAATAAGTACAATGAGAAGAGAGTGAGAAATGAGTAACGGCAAAACAAATAAAGATAGTGATATGAGAGTGATGGAAAGAACGAAGAACGATAAGAAAGAAAGGAAAGAGAGATAGAGAATGAGAGAGATATTGAAAGAAAGATAGATAATGAGAGTAGACAAACACGAAGAAAGAATGATAATTCTGAAAAAAAAAGAAAAAAGTTAGTGGGTTGAAATAAAAAATGAAATATAGTGAAACGGGAGAAAGGAGAGAAATAGTAAGAAAAAACATAGTGAGGCGAGAGATAAATAAATAAAACTCGTTAGAAGAGGCAGTAATAAATTTTGATGAGAGAATAGGAAAAAAATATGGTGATAACATTTAAATCAAATAAATAACAAATCGAATTTTTGGTCACAAAAATGTTCAAAAATTATTATCTATAGTGTTACAGTCATTGGCAATGTTGGGACTGAGTTTATCTTCGAAAAAATTTGAAACAGTTTATTAAAACCTAATTACGTCAACTTTGTAGATATCATTATTTAGAGAAAGTGAGATTCGGTCTGGTGTGATGTAGGGTTAGCAAGTAATTTTCTTTATTGTGCCAAGGTTTCGATCTACATTTGGATCATTTTCAGGGCCTGGGATTTATAAACATTGTTTAAATTATACAAATACTTGTAGGATGTTAAAAAAATAAATTTATAAATTGCTAGAAAATTTTAGATTAAAAAAAATTGAATTTATACAATGCTATAAAATTTTAGATTTAAAAAATGAATTTATACAATGCTAGAAAATTTCAGACAAAAAAAAGAAAAAATTGAATTTATACAATGCTAGAAAATTTTAGATAAAAAAAGAAAAAAATGAATTTATACAATGCTAGAAAATTTTAAAATACATGTAAGATGTGGAAATTAATTTATACAATGATGTACACAATATAGCAATTTTAGGTTTAATAAAAGTATTTGTACTCATTCAAAATGTGTGGGAGGATGTGTCACGGTTGTTTGGTTGAGAGTGTTAGTGAGATAGTAATGTTTTTTGTTTATATATGTTCGATTTTGAAGAAGTGGGGTAGGAAGTAGGGCTAGAAATTCTTTTTTACGTATTTACTCAATAAATATTTAAGTTTTTGCTGGCAAGCTCAAGTTTCATTGAAGATCGACGCAGTCCTAACATGGCCAAGGACTAACCTAAGTAAACCTTACTTCAGAACGCCTGTATTAAACTTAAATATGTCAACATTGTAGACATATTTAAAATTGTTTTGCCCCGGTGACGACCTATGAGATGAATAACAACTGAATTTTCTTTTTCCTTCAAGATTATACAAAATTTATTATTAAAACGTAGTCTCAAACGTAGTACAAGTAGTCTTTCTAGTTAAATTTTTATAAAAGCGAGTGTACCAAGTCAGGGCCATAATAATAATAGACATCTGGCGCGCGGATATCGCAGGTATATAATTTTCACAAGTCTTGCCGAAGAGAAGTTTCAGGACAGATGACGGGCCCATTATGATAATCAGGACCAAACTGCACGACTTAGCTGAGACGCAAGGCTTCTTCCACTTATTCAAACTAGCTTTATTGAAGTTTGTAAAAAAAAAACTAACACCATGAGTCAGAGTGACTAAAATTCTCATACCGTACACGTGGATCTTGAAAATTTACGTCTATTACTTTAACACGTGATTTTTTTTAAATTTTTGTAAGAAATTGGATATATTTTTGTATAAATCTAATCCAAATATTTATTATTTATTATGTGTAGTGTGAATTCATTACAGTTCATCTCATCAACTGGGATTAAAGGGACACGTTTATCTTCGTAAAAGCATTGATTTTTTATACATTTTATTAACAACGGTAGAGTTTATGGTTTTAAGTAAAATAATTATGAAAAATGAGCGATGATGCTGTGAAACCCACTATGTAAACGGTAAAAAATATTAAATTAAGATTTTTTTATAATAAAATTTATTTGTATCCCGTACATGAATTATATAGCTTACAAACTCTTCTAATGGTATAAAATCCCGGGTAAAACAGGAACCCTACGGAGGACACGTGTTTCCAGAAGCCCGCCAATGCTGGCGCTCAGTTTTTTATAGGGTTCAAGCGAGGTGACTCGGGGCCATCGACGTTTGGGGCGATGTGGAGAGTTCTTGGGATGGAAGTAGTTGAGAGGGCACGAGCAGAAGGGTTAGGATGGGCTGAAAGATTTGGGTGAAACTTGAAACGGGAACAGATCAATTCTTTGACGAAGGGAATGATAAGGTCATTGTTGATAGTGAAGTTGGAGTCTAGACAATTCTTCTGAACACTTTTGATTGGAATGCTTGGATTCGTTGGATGTTAGATGGCTTGGTGGTACTCCACAATTCCGTTCGTATGTTCTGTACAGCGTTAGTTTGTTCTTTACCGTCATGTCTGATTTCGTTTCTATAAGTCTTCCTAGTTGTCCGAATAATCTATTATTTTTGTCGTTTGAGTTTTGTGTGAGGATTCCAGGTCAGACTGAGCGCAGCCATAAGTATTTCACTAGAATAGATGTCGCAGTTTATTATTGTTAGTCGTGGAAAAGGCTATATGTTTAACGTGAATGTAATTTTTGGTATATATATCTTCGTTCAGTTTCATTTTCCACGTTTTGCACCATTCTTCAATAGCATGTTGAGCTCCTGGTTATGGGGAGATGGCGGTAAGATTGGCGTTAGGAGACAAAATTGCAGTATCGTCTGTATCGGCTGTAAAGATGGGGTATGAATAAATCGGCAGGTCAGCGGTATAAATTGTATTCAGGATGGGACCGACTACTTCATTACGCGACACCGGCCAGGATCGGTCTGACTTCCAAAAACTCGTTGCTGCTTCACACTCTGTATTAGGGAACTGTTTTAGTTTGAAAAGAACTCCCGGGTTCAGCCGAATTAAGATTTTTAAAAAAGTGCTCGTTCAACCATACACCTTTTCTGCAGAATGCGGGAACGAGAGAGTGAGAGAGAGAGAAAGAAGAGAGATGAAGGGTAATGTAAAGGGGGAGAAAAGCGACTACTTTCCAATTCTATCCCTTAACCATCTTTCTTTGTTTCTATCCACCTACTCTCTGTATCCATCTTTCTTTCTATCCCTATCTCTGTCTCTCTCTCTCTCTCTCTCTCTCTTTCTCTCTCTCTCTCTCTCTCTCTCTCTCTCTCTCTCTCTCTCTCTAACAGAGACCAAGAATACGCCTTCTGCAGAATGCGGGAGATAGAGAATGGCCTTCTTTTCGCATCTTTCCACCATTATCTTTCTGTCCATCCACTCTCTCTCTTTCTCTCTCTCTCTCTCTCTCTCTCTCTCTCTCTCTCTCTCTCTCTCAATCAATTTATCTGACTATATATCTATCTATCCATCAATGTATCTATCCCTCTATTTCAGAGTGCAAGAGCGTAACAGGAAAATATGAAATTAAAAGATAAAACGTAGTGAGAATAGAGATAGAAAAACAGATAAATAGTGGGAAGAAAGTGCTACAAAAAAGAATAATAGTGAGAAGTGAAAGGAAAAAATAAAGAGAGGAATTGATTGAATTATAGAAAAATAATAAGAGAAATAAAAGTGTGAATTTCGTATTATAATGTCTAGTGTTATATAAATTAAATAATAAGTACTTACTGCTGCTTAAGGGATTTATTCTAAAGCTATAAAATATTGGTTTCACATTAACACGTTATTTTAATTAATTAATCTTTTGATGTATCGTTTTTGGTTGAAATGAAAAAGTTAGTGTCACGAGCCCACGACCTTCGGCTCAATAGGTCAAGTGGTAGAGCAGCGTCGTATTTAGCCGAAGGTCGTGGGTTCGAATCCCGCTCGTGGCACTAACTTTTCATTTCAACCAAAACCTTACATAAAAAGATTAATTAATTGAAAGAAGTAATTTGGTCAATAGACCACTAAATATAATGGATATTATTTTCAACTAAAATGAAAAACGCAGAAATAGTCTCCTTGAATGCTTGTTTTTAAATATTTTCTTATAGTCAAACTGTACGGATACGTAAACGTTTGTCTGTTTACAAAGAGAATACGCTTTTAAGCTTGTTTTTTGTCAGCATGTTTGTTTTGCCGACATGACCGTTTTTCCGTCGCTTATCTGAACTTTATTCATTTACAGTTGAAAAATTGGCGTAAATTTCATTCATTGCAAATAACTTGTTAATTAATAGATTGAATTATGCAAATAGTCGTTTAATTTATGCAAATATTAACACAGCGAGTGATGCCTGCCTTGTACTTTCGACGGTATAAATTTCATTGAAAGAAATATTTGCAAAAACAAAACCTCTCCCTTAATTGAAAAATGGGAGTAAACACACAAAAAGGGATTTGTGAACAGTACCAGACTAGGATGTTCCAGCAATAAAACATATTTACAATAATGATGAAAAACGCATGTCGCTACGCGCTGTTCATCATGGATGTACAATTATCAGTAGGACGGTGGTGCTGGGAGGGTATTTTACCCAGCATGAAAGGTTACCTACCCGAAATGAATCGGCTTCCGTTGTGTTTCCAGTCCATTGCTTTCCCCAACCGTTTGACAACTACATTTTACAGGGGTTTGTTTCTTGCCACTGTAGATTTATTTCAGCTTCGTTTACTTTTGACATTTAATCAACTGTAAAAACTCCAGATTTTACTTGTATCTGGAAATGTAAGGAAATGATCTTCACGACATGGAACAAAATGAAAAGTCATTTAAGGACTGTCTTCATGATAGTAAAACCTTTAAGACCTCGCCATATAGGCGGATTATGCAGCATTGAAAGCGTGCATTTTTTTTAAACTGATACTGTAAGAATTATTTATCTCCTACAATGTACCTTTCTTTATGTTGTACGTTTTTCAGGTATTTAATTAAAGATATTTATTTTAATTCCGTAGATAATCTTTATAAAATTAATAAAAACACGTAGGATAATTAGCGAATAGTGTGTCAAATTTCAGGAGATTTTTCTACACTCAAAATGTAACAAAAATGTTTACCGTGATTCTCAAAATGAAGGGTGATATGTTTGGTTTTGTATTTTTTTTTATTTGATAAAATTCGAGTTTCTCTATAAAAAATGGGATATATCATCAGCTATCGATCCTGCCCACATGCTACTAAACAATTTACTACATTTGGCATATGATAATGAGTGTTGAATACAGTGGGAGATCGAAAGAAAAAAGATGATAAAATGAAACAAAAGGTAATGAGAAAAGAAAGAAACAAACAATTGATATAAAGAAGATAATAATAGGAGAGATATAAAAAAAGAAGATAGTGAAAAGGAAGAGCAAGAGAAGGAGAGGGAAAGAGAAAAAGAGACAGACATAGTGAGAGAGCAAAAATAATTACGAAACTAGAGGAATGGAAAGAAATAAAGATTGTGAGAGGAAAGAAAGAAAGACATAAGAAGAAGAGAACGAGAAAGAGACAAAAATATAGAAAGACAAAAATGAGGAGTAAATAGTGGTATAAAATTGGAGAATGAGAGAAAGAAAGATAGATACTGATAGGAGAGAGATTAAAAGAAAAAAGAATATTCGGAAGAGACAGAAATGTAAAAATGAAAGGCAATGGGAAGACAGAGGAAAGAAACCTCTTTTCACTTCTTTCATTTTATTATCTTTCTTTCTTTCCATCTACATAGTCAATCTCTCTCTCTCTCTCTCTTTTGCTCTCTCTCTTTCTCTCTTTCGCTCTCTCTCTTTCTCTCGTTCTCTCTTTCTATTTCTCCCTTCTGCACTCACTCTCCCTCTCTCTCTTACTCTTTCTATCTCTTTCTGCCTTTCCCACATTCTCTCTCTCTCTCTCCCTCTCCCTCTCTCCTTCTATTTTTCTATATTTCTGTTTCTCCCTCCTGCACTCACCCTCCTTCTCTCTCTTACTATCTCTCCCACATTCCTCTTTCTCACTCTCTCTCTTTCTCTTTTTCTCTTAATGTTTGTCCTTCCNTATATGCATGAACAATTAATTCATGTCTCGGTGATGAAAATTAGGCGGTCGAAAAAAGTTTATTCAGAACTGAAATTCACCTCGCAAAAGGAATTTATTATGGACGTCACTTTTACCAGCGAGAAGAACAGAACCGAGGCAATTCCAATCTTTTTCGACTTGGATTAGGCAATTAAGCGCCGACGGTGTTAACGGCAAGAACTCAGGTGAGAGGCAGAACGCATTTCGAAGGAACCTCCATCCAGTAACTGGCCTTCCACTATTTACCCCCTAACGCCTCCTGTTCACTTTTATTTAACTAACTTCTCTTTAGACCTTTAATTTAAGTTTAATGAGCATTTACCAACATGAATTAACAGAATGAGATACTTTTGGATTATTTCTGAATCGAATGAATGATGATAAAATTGTAAATTAGCCGAGATGGAAATGCGGGCTAGGAGGCAATGTGAATTTAGACAACTGGTATTCACGAGGACCTGATTGACACTCTTATGAAAAGGTCACTCGAAAGCTTTATCTAAATATGTACAACTCAATTCGCGTAAACCAATCGGACAAAACACATCGACGAAATTGTGACGTAAAATTACGAATAAAATCCGCTATGATTGTCATATATATTTTCCGATTTTTTGTGGAATCGATTTCGAGAGATTGGTTCCCTCTTCGAGTGATTCAAGTGGCCTAGGTTATTTATTGGCCTCCCACCTCATTAGCAACAACTGACCCTTTCCTACTACACGAACCGGCAATTCTTTCACTTTACTCTCTATTAACAAGAATCTCATATTTATACGTTATTTTGTTATTTGTTATTAATTGTTGTTTATATGGTATATTTTATCCGTATTGATCTATTTTTTAACGAGTTTAACTGCAAATTTTCATTTTATTTTTTCTTTGACTACAACCGACAGCAAACATATCTCTAAAAATGAGAATGACTATACGTTTGTGTGCACATGTGTCTTTTGTACATATGTCGTTATAAATGAGAGTATATATATATATATATATATATATACCTCCATTTATTTAGATTATTTATTATTAAGCCACGCAGAATTAGGTCTCTGGGACATCTCTTACATCCAAAACGTAAAAACGTTATAATTTTGAAAACATTAGGAAAATAACCTGATTTCTATAACAATAAAAATAATACATTAGCATACGTAAGGTAAATTACTCTGTAATAACTAACTTTATTATTTACCGATGTTTCTGTTGAATTTTGGTTGTGGTCAAAATTTGGATTGGTTGAATAAAGTTAGTCGATCGCATAGTTTCCATTATTATTTACAATCGGATTTTGTACTAAAATATAATAAATAAAACGAAAACAATGATATTTTCTTTGGTGATTGATCAGCCTTCTCAGTTTAAATATATTTTTTTCTTTCCAAAAGGTAGATTGGGGATAGGTAGATCTACCTTTTGGAAAGAAAAAAATATATGAAAACAATGATATCAAAAAATGTTTGAGAGATAAAAAAATTACAATTACAAGTTGCATGAAGACAATATAAAAAAAGTTATGAACTAAGTAAAATTAGTACATGAATATCACTTATCGTAATTGAAGTAATTATTTTTGAGGCTTACTTTGAATGTACAATTTTTTTCCAGTTATTTAATTTCTTTTGGTAATTTATTAAAAGCTTTAGATGTGTTTATAAGAAAAGAGAAAGATAGGTTGAGAGAGAGTGAGAGTGATAGAAATAGAATGAGAAAATATATATTTATAGCTTTAAAAAGAACAGAAAATTTGAATTACTAAAGAACACAACAACTGTACGTTGTATTACGGATAGATTTAGTCTTAATGAAGAACCTATACTGGGGATAACAAAAACAAACACAGAATCCTCCATCGTACAATCCAAACAAAACAAAAGAAGAAGTGGATAATCTCTAACGGTGCTAGACATAGTACACTTATGGTGAATCAACCCTCACCAAGACTAGCAAAATCACCGCTGCAACTGGAGAGGGCTAAACTCAGAAGAGTCAGAAGAGTGATAGAACTACTAACCGGTCACTGGCATCTGAGAAAACATCTACACAACATGGGCATATACAACGATGATCCCATCTGCAGATTATGTAATGAGGAGGAGGAAACAGCCATCCATATCATCTTCGAATGCGAAGCAACAGCTCAATGGAGATTCAACCTGACATACGAAAAAACTTAGGGAATGAAAATGTAGCAGCGACAGTCAACGACCTGATACTTCTAAGGAGAAGGGTAGAGTTTATTGCAATGAACTAAGGTACTAGGAAGGTACAATAAGCCAAAAGAAGTGCAGTGCCTGGGAAGTACAAACACTGCTTCCTAGTATCCTTATCACCATGCCATACCATTGTCTTAAAGAAAATAAGATTGAGACGGTTTAAACAGGGTTTTTGATATATCCATAATAAAAGAAAAACAAGTAAATTCATTGCACAACAACCCCACAAACGTATTGGCAAAACTTTGATACACCAAAAAATACAATATTTATAAGACACCAACTTTACTCTATGAAACAGCAGATCTGCCGAATGCACAGCTGGTGCTAAGCCATCTAAATGACCAGAGCGAACTTAATTTACTCATCAAATCGTAGCTGTTGGTTGAAACCATATACCTTCTGCAGAATGCTAGAGATAGAATTGAACTGAATTGAAACTCGCAGATTTAGGTCAAATTGAACTTCCTTTCTATCAATAAATACAAAATAAATACGGAACATACATAGTTTTAGCTTTAACCAAGTTTTACTAAATTTAACATGTATTGTATAATAAACAAAATATCTGACCTTACAATGCACGATTTCAATTTACAATAACTACAATTTAAAAAAACATTGTGTATAACATTCAAACTTGAGGTAGATATATAAAGGAAAAATGTAAAAAGAGAAAAATATACAATTATATAATAATCATTTAACAAGTTAGTTAGTCAATGTATTTATCAAGAAGTATTTGGTGGTGATAAAAATTATTAAATTGAAATTATTAAACAAAAACTAAAAACTAACAAACAAAGATTTATGTAAATATAATAATAATAAGATATAATATAAAACTTATTTGTAGATAAATAAGTACTGGCGATTTATGAAATAGAAACTTGTAGAATATGTGTATTTGAGTGTATATAGTGTTAATATTGTAATTTAATTGCGTATTCCACGCTTACACCTAGACAAACAGCACTTGTCTCATAAGGCAGTGTACATTTCCTATTTTGACTGGGTTAGTTTGATCTAGTTTGAATTTAGGAGTTGTGAGCGCTAAAATTAGGCATTGGCAGTTTTTGCATTTAAACACAGATCATGTTCACGTTGAAGTGGTACAGGGATATTTACTGGTTTACTGCACTCGGGGATTGACGTACTGTTGTAGAGTTTAAACTTAAAAAAAGTTTTGATATTATTCGGAAATAAACTGATTGCATTTGTTCATTAAGATAGGTGACATTCAAATATATATNTATATATATATATATATATAGAGAGAGAGAGAGAGAGAGAGAGAGAGAGAGAAGAAACTGCACGAGAGAAAGAGAGGCAGAAACATTCCACCCAATTGTTTTTTTTTTCCATTTTCTCAATAAAAGAAAATTCTGCTCTTAATTTGTCACATTATTTTTACCAATAAATATTTTTTATGCTATGTTTTAAATTGGGAATATCAATTAAAGGTAAACACATTTAATCCTAAATCCAAAAAAAAAGGATAAAGGATTTTTCAATGTTTACTTTTTATGAAATTTAAAATGTTTATATGAATTGTGAAGCAAGAAACTGTTCAGTTTTCATCTTTGTTTTCTTAAATGCACTAATTTCGTGGTCCGCTTGACCAATTAATACATTACAATTAATTAGGGTTTTTAGTTGAGATGAAAAAAAAGTTAATGGCACGAGCGGGATTCGAACCCACAATCTTCGGCTAGATACGCCGCTGCTCTACCACTTGAGCTATCGTGACCTCGATCACGATCATCGATCAGTTGATGTCCGAGTGGATCGAGGTCACGATAGCTCATGTGGTAGAACAGCGGCGTATCTAGCCGAAGATCGTGGGTTCGAATTCCGCTCGTGCCATTAACTTTTTTTCATCTCAACTAAAAACCTTAATTATTTGTTTTCTTCATTTCAAATTTTATACTTAAAAATGCCACTTAGTGCTGAGGATGTTGCGATGGTGTGGCACTTGTTGATTGATCGGCTTTGCGGCTATTACCATCGGAGTTTCCGTACGAAACTCTGCGAGCCGCCGTTAGACATTTTCAGGAAACTGGTTCCTACCATAGAAGGCCCGGTCCTGGACGCCCTAGGGTAACAGAACCACAGGATGACCGTTTTTTGACTTTCAAAATTTTGCGAAACCGGCACCTTACTAGAAATGATGAATGGTAGAGTGAGTGCGGTGTTCAATGTGGGCGGGAATTTCAATCGAGAGTCGCACAGACTGGGTTGTTGTTCGTTGAGGGTCTTTGACGGCCACTCGCTGTTTGGATGAAATTTTGGAACATCATGCGTTGTCTATCCACGATGAAATCAGCGACAATCCTATTCTAATGCACATACAATGCCCGTCCACATGTCGCTAGCATAAGTACAAACTTTAACAGCATAACATCAGGGGCTTTTCATTTTTCTTAGCAATTTACATTTTTTACGTTTTTAGACAAAGACTCAATTATTAAACGTGAAACTTTAATTAATATATAAAAATACATACAAATCAAATTATACTAAAAGTGGCTGGAATTTTTGGCCTGTCAGTGTATTTTTCGATTTGTTATAGGATCGATTTTCAGAGATTTGTTGCCTCTTCGAGTGATTCAAGTGGCCTAGGTCATTTATTGGCCTAGTGGTGTCACGTTCTCTCACGTCATTAGTGACAATCGACCTTTTTTTCCCTACTGCACGACTCGGCAATTCTTTCACTTTACACTCTACTAACGAGAATCTCATATTTAAGCGTTATTTTGTTATAGTTCATTTCTAAAAGAAAGGAAAAACGATTTTAGTGTTACATTCAACAGCTTACTAAGAGAAAATTGCGTATAATCCTTAAAAAATTGTGTATTATCCTATTTAGTTTAAAAAATTTTGTAAATAACTCTGATAGAAGAACGTTAAGATTTTTTTCTTTAATATTAATCCAAGATAACTAAATACACTTAAAAGTTTAAAAAGCATTCGCTTTAAAACTTTTATTTATACTTATTGACACTTTAATAGTCAAACTTTATTATTCCCTCGTGCTAGGCCAATTAGCGTTCGTCTTTGTCCGATGGGCTGGTGCTTGAAGTAATGCGACAAATCGCACTGTCGCTACTGAGAAAAAAAATCTAAAGAGACATTTCCTTTTAAAACGTGAAAAGAACATTCTTTGCATTTAATAATAAAATTATACGAATTTATTATCTTCTTTATATACGGGACAGTTTGAGACAATTTGCCAACATTTTGATATTTCGTGGATATTATTCTTGCAATTTTTACTCCAACAATAGTTGACGGGCATAAATGATAAAGTTGTAGACCGAATTGGCAGTAGTTACAGGAGAGTTGGGCTTTTTGTTATAATGTTGAGGCCGTCCGGCTGACTTCCTGCGTTTTATACGTGCTTCCCTTCAAACGATAATTGAACGTGTTAAACGACTTTTCAGGTTGTACGATTCCACGTAATACTAATTTATTACTAAATATTGTATTCACTCACTCTCTCACTCTCTCTCTTTCTCTCTCTCTCTCTTATATCTTTCATTATTCCTATCTCTCTCATCTCTCCTCTCTTATATCTTTCATTATTCCTATCTCTCTCATCTCTCTCTCTTTCTCTCTCTCTCTCTTATATCTTTCATTATTCCTATCTCTCTCATCTCTCTCTCTTTCTCTCTCTCTCATATCTTTCATTATTCCTATCTCTCTCATCTCTCTCTCTCTCTCTCGTCTAACTTTCTCCTCATTATCTTTGTTTCTCTTTATCTCTCTATTTGCTCCATCTCTCTCATCCATTTAGATTGAGTGTCTTCCATTCATTCTATCCTTTTCATCTCACTAGCTTTCTTAATCTATCTCTCTTCCTCTCTCTCTCTCCCTCTGTAACTCTTTCTTTCGTATCTTTCTTCTTTCTATACACTTAGTTTCACTACCTTTGTTTATCTCTCTATTTCTCAATCTTTCTTCTCAATATCTTTCTTTCTCTTTATTTCATTCCTTTTGTTGTCCCTATCTCTATCTCTTTCTCTCCTTCTCTCTCTCTCTTTCGCTCTCTCTTTCTTTCTTCTATTCATTTAGTCTCAGTACCTTTCATTATTCTTATCTCTCTCATCTCCCTAACTCTCTTTCTCTCTCTCTCTCTCTCTCTCTCTTCTCATTATGTTTGTCGTTTAACTTGTGCATATTTTTCTATTTTTGCTGACATGGGTCGTGCCAAATGAGTTTTCAAGAAGGCAAGAATGTTCTTCACAGGATTCCATTCCTTTTAGCGAAGAAATCACATAAATGAAGCACAAAATCTAAAAATAAGTTCGGGGATATATTTTTACGAGAAAGCTGAACTGTTGCATATACAAAGGTTTGAATTTATTTTTAATATTAATCCATTTATGTTTTAGAGGTCTATTTGACCAAGTTACTTCTTTCAATTAATTATTCTTTTTATATAAGATATCGGTTGAGATAAAAAAGTCAGTGTCACGAGCGGGATTCGAACACACGACCTTCGGCTAAATACGCCGCTGCTCTACCACTTGAGCTATCGTGACTTCGATCCACTCGGACACCAACTCTCCATCTTATTATTATCTATTTTTAATGCTGTTATTAATGTTATTTTTAAGGCTATCAATTGCAACTAGTATACGATATTTAACAACGAAGGGGAGAACCACCAAATTCGACGATAGAAGAATTAGATTACTCACCCTCGTATACATAAAGTTTTCACATGATGAAACATTTTCACTACACAAATATTGGATTGTACGGAAAATAATGCAGATTTATGGTTATGAAAAACAATTAGGTGATTTTAAACATTTTTTATTAATTAAAATACCTTCCATCATTCTCAATACACTTTTCCCAACCTGATGGCAACTTCTGTATACCTCTGAATAGAATTTCAAGTTATTATTATTAAGGAAGTTTGCATTTTCTAACGACTTTGGATCAATAATTGTTTATGTCGTAAAACGTTCTCCAGGTGTCGGAAAAATGGGTAGTCGTCGGTATGCGAGAGGTACGCGGTGAATACGGAGGGTGAAGCGGAACCACAAAACCGAGAACCAACAGTTTTTTTATATCACATGTGAGACATGGGGCCGAGCGTTGTCGTATACAGAATCGGCATTTTCCAATTGAACAACGATAGCTTCAATAATGCCAATTTCTGGTGAATCGCTTCAATTTGAGATCAATACATTTCGGCATTGATTGTTTCGCCAGGATTCAAGAAGCAGTCGTAAATCAGTTCAAATGAAGCCTCAAAGAGTCATCATAACCTATTTTTCGAGAGTTGGGGGCTTTAAAAAATGTCGTGCTATTCTTCTTTGTCGAGCCACTATACAGAACGTCTGCCGTTGCACGAGAGAATCCACTGTTCATCACAAATAACAAATCTATCATGAACAGGTTCGTTTCTGTTTCGGCAAAGTGGTGATGGGCAAAGTATTGGGTTGTCCGGAAAATAATGCAGGATTTTAAGTTTTCATTAAAAAAAATCTATATAAAATATTCTGTTTACGTTTACAGGATTACTCATTTGTATGNTTTTGATTAAAGAACATTGCTTTAAAGTAACTAGTTTCTTTTTTTTTGTTTAATACCAAAATCCTGCATTATTTTCCGGACAACCCAATACATAAAGCGAGGAACACACGCGATGCAACATTATGCGACGCTATCCGATGCTACCCGACGCCTTGCCTCGTTTTGGTATGGTGTACATGTGTAAATATAGTTATTCCGGTGTTTTGATAAATTTTCTGTCTAACCATCATAATTAAATATTTTTTTTAAATAAAAACTCATGAATTTTTGATCTCGTTTAATTTGGTCAATAGTAATTGGTCAAGGTTAATTGGTAATAGTAAAATAAGAATGTTGTAATTAATATAACGACAAAATTACATATACATAGTTTGAAATAAACTACAAAAAATATGAGTGTCCTGTTCAAACGCTACTCGACGAAAATTATGTAATTTGATGAGCAAAACCATGAAATAAATTGTTAGTTAAATTCATTATATCAAAAAATCGTATTCCGGTGTTTTGATCAATATTTTATCAAACCATTAATAATTATTCAGAACTCGTGAGATGCGGTCTGGTGTGATGTAGGTTTCAGAAAAACATTTTCTTTATCGTGCCAACGTTTCGATTTTTATTGAGATCATCTTCAGGGCCTTGGATTTATAAACATTGTTTACATTNGATGATCTCAATAAAGATCGAAACGTTGGCACGATAAAGAAAATGTTTTTCTGAAACCTACATCACACCAGACCGCATCTCACGATTTCTGAATAATTAACAAAACCATTAATATTAATTTTATTTAATAAAAACTAATGAATTTTTGATCTCGGTTAATTTGGTGTATATTAAAATAAGCATGTTGTAATTAATATAACGACAATAATACATGTAGTTTGAATACAAATATGAGTGTCTGGTTCTTTTGTCTCCGACTGTATTCGATGCTATCCGACGAAAATCTGGACAGTGGGGATCGCAGAGCGTCTGGTAGCTTAGCGTGGCATAGCATAGGGTAGATGTGCACGGGGGTAATACAGCCTTATGTAAAAATGGACCTTTGGATTTGCATCGGGTAGCGTCGCATGGCGTACCATCGGGTAAGTGTGTTTCTGTCTTAACTCGTTCGTGGTTTCGATTCCATAGTGACGTGCGATACCCGAAAATATTCGATACCAGTACTCGATACTAGCATAGCGTACAGGGGTAATACAATCTTATGGAAAATTGGACTTTGAATTTGCGTCAGGTAGCGTTGGGTACTTGTGTTCCCCGCTTAACTATGATTATTTTGGCGGTCAATTAATGGACGAGGAACCCAAGTTTCGAGCTTTTTCATCTTTCTAATTGCCTTAGGATGGTCAGCGACGGTCGATTTGCTAGCTGACCGACTCTTTGCAAGTTCTCGAACTGTTGTTCTTGGATTTTCTTCGACCAAAGCTCGCAGAATATCATCATCTAGGGAAGAAATTTTTCTACGACCTTCTGTCTTCAAGTCGAAATTCCGTCTTGAAATGTTTCAAAACTATTTCTGAACGATGCTCTCACTCACATTGCCGTCGCCCCAGACTTCATTCATGTCTCTGGCCATTTGGGCACCGTTCCGACTGAGTTTTAACTGGCAAAATGAAATTACGCGAAAAACGCGCGATGATATCTTAGCTAGGACTGAATTATTTCCATGTTACGAAATGCTCCTGAGGTGAACAAACATTTTTGTTTGAATAGGATTAAAAGGTATTGACATTCGTACAATAGACTAATCCATCAAACGTAAACAATTTATTATACAGAGGGGTAATTGAAAGAAAACATGAAAATCTGCATTATTTTCTGGACAACCCAATAAGTATGATTCTTGTGAGTGTGCATAAAAGAATTTTTAATTAAATATTACATGGCGTTATGGACGTTGTAATTTGTTATTAAAATATTAAACACGAAAATATCATTAAACGACTTGTTATCTTTTAACGGTGAAAGTCGGATATTTTCGTCGTTTACAACAAGGTGTAGTGAATTATTCAGGAATGCCTCAAGTGTCCCCGGAATCGATATTTAGTAAGGCGCTTTCATTGAAGCTCGTGGAAATGACCCGGGGAAACTGCAACGACCGTACACATAGTGATATCGTCATCGAAACCATCATAATTAATCACAGCTTTTACGACTTTGTGCTCGCGACGAAACCTGGCAGTTCAATTAATGTTGATCAGAATTGTTTTCTTTATGAAAACAACGACCGACAATTTCCGTTGATCAATTCTCCCAGGCAAAACAAAATAATAACAATTTAAAAAATTTAATTTATAACCAAGATGTGGTCTTAGAGACTTAGAGAATGGATGCTGGGGAGCTTCCTTACCTGTTGAATAATATATACTTATATAATTACACATATAATACCTGAACGATACCGAAAAATGTTGTACTTTAAGTAACACTTACGGTATTAAAACCATAGTTAAACGGAGTAAAATAATCCGTCATGAACTAAGGGCTAAAAGAAATCATGTTACTGAAGTTACTTCCACTGTGACAACAGTTCAACTGAGAGTTACTGCCCACAGCACGTATCGAATTGTGTCAACCGTATGCAGCAGCATCGCCAATATTTGCACTAACGGGAGTTATTATGTGGAAAAATACATCCCTTTACTTTTTTGATGAGCTTCCCGATGAGAAGATGTCTGGAACATTCACATTCTTCTGATGTCATGTAACGTTTAAGTGATGTAAAGATTTTTTATTTATACGCTTGCTGTAGAAGAAGAAGAGAAAGGAATAAAATTTGTTCCAAGTAAATTATGAACAATTTGTTTTAGTTTGTCTAAACCATCCGCCGGAAGTACAGGTGTACTTGTGCAAGTTTACAGTCAATAATAGCGCCAAGCTATAGAAAAATAATCAACTTGTTACATACGGATCTATCAAGTCTGTGACTAAGCACGTCCTTCTTCAGCGTTTCTTATATGTTCCAAATATTCTTTAGGCTTTTCTGCATCTAAAGGTGTTTTTCAATTTCAAATTTAAAAAAATTCAGGTTCGAAAAACTGACGATTTTTCCAAAATTCCAACACTTTCAATCAAAACTGCTCCTCTTAGGAACGTTTTGTTAACCCTTATTATTAATAAATTAATTAAGGTTTTTAGTTCAGATAAAAAAGTCAGTGTCACGAGCGGGATTCGAACCCACGTTCTTCGGCTAGACAGGCCGCTCCTCTACCACTTGAGCTATCGTGACCTCACAATGTATGAGGTCTAAGGATCTATCAAGTCTGTGACTAAGCACATCCTTTGTCAGCGTTTCTTATATGTTCAAAATATTCTTTAGGCTTTTCTGCATATTTAGGAATGGGGATGCTATACCACTGATAGGACCCGGGACCAATTTACACCACAGACAGAAGGATAAAAAAAAAGAGGGAACAATGGAACTCACTCATTGGATACAAACAATCCAAGAACCTTATAGCAAAACTAACAACCAAAACCTTACATAAAAAGATTAATTAATTAAAAGAAGTAATTTGGTCAATAGACCACTAAATATAATGAATTTAATAAGTATAACGACGTGTAACTTCACTAACATCTCCCCGTGGCCACTGCATATGTCACCGAAAATCGAACCCTGATAACACGACTTTTGAAAAATGGCAAAAAGGAGGGAAAATTCGAAAGGTAGGTTGAGATGGGAAGTTAGTGTCCTAGTGGATCAAAGTCGCGATATCAAGTGGTAGAGCAGCGGCGTATCTAGCCGAAGATCGTGGGTTCGAATCCCGCTCGTGACACTGACTTTTGCGGATCACGAAAACTAGTGAACTTATTATTAATCATACATTACTAAATTGTGTGTAAACTTTGAGTCGAATCGATTGTACAGTAGTTGGAAAAAGTGAACCAATTTAGAAGGGGTTTTCCCTTATCTGTAAGATTGGTCTTCGCTCTAATATCACGTTCCCTGTTGTTGTTAACTATAAAAAACAAAATTTCCCATCTCAAGAAGAAAAAACGAAAAAGATACACAAGTTCCAAAGAAAAACTGAACCCGAAAAACTTTGTAGTGAGGTTCTAACAAGAAATCGATAGTTATTATTCTCTAGATCATTGAAAATATCGATACATTTGAAACGTCATATTGATTTATTTTCAGCGAGAATTACGAACTTTCCAGTTTTTTGTCTGAAATTTACCCTCAAAAAGAAACTGTAAGATATTCTCACTCTCGTGCAAATTACAGAATGAGCATCATTGAGACACAAACGTAGTACGGCGCTATGCATTAAGATTTATCAGCCAACCGCGCATTGGGGAACCACCAAGCTCATTTGGCGTTACAATTTAATTACCTGTGATACGAAGTGTTGTGACGTTGCCTTGTATTGAAATGCTCTCAATTTCTTCATTCGTCAAGTTTTCTGAATTTATGTAGACTACGTTGTTTTGTTGTTTTTTCGAATGCATATAGGTCAAAGAAAAACTAAAAAAAGTCCTACTGACCCACCACCCACAAACCAAGCTTTTTTAAGTAGTTTAAACCAAGTAGTTGGTACCTAATGCGAAATTTATCGACTTTCTTTTCTCCTTTCTTTTTCAAATAGAAATAGCGCTGGCCCAGAGACAAGTTGTCGGAACTGCTCGAAGGAAGTGATTGTATATCAAAGAGAGTCTGGTTTCAGCAGGACGGTTGTTCAGCCTACATTACTCCTGTAGTGACAAATTGTCCAAATGAGACTTGCTCGGGGTAATTGAGCTTAATATTACTTTAAATTAGCACCTTGCGTTAATGGAAGGGTCGTTTCTAACAGTACCATGTTGGACTTTATACTATGAAAAACTTTTCAATTAATTAAGGTTTTGGTTGAGATAAAAAAGTCAGTGTCACAAGCGGGATTCGATCCCACGACCTTCGGCTAAATACGCCGCTGATGCTATCGTGACTTTCCATCACAACCCCACCTTTTTGAATTTTCTTTTTTATCCCAACCAAAACCTTAATTAATTGAAAATAATTTATTTAGTCAAGCGGACCAAGAAACCTAATAAAAAATAAAACTATGAAAAACGTTAAAGTCAAATCCGTAATCTTTTAAGTAGTAAGTAATCTAATCTCCCTGACGTGCCTTCTAATACTACTGCGTGTATTAATTTTCTTTTAGTAAAAGTTATAAAATTACTTCATTAAAATTTAACATTGGTCAAATACAATTTTAACCTTCAACCACAAAATTTAAAAACTATTGTGCACAAACACTCATTCTTAGGAATAAAAAAAATTCGTTACCAGGAAGCCGCATCAGAACACTTCTTATTACGGGTAATTAAATTGGCAATAAAGGTGTTTACTGGATGTCATTCTTTTAGACTATAAATCACACATACCAAGAACTAAAGCTAAAGTAAGTTAAAGGTTATATAGGAGAAAGCTAAAGAAGTGAATAATCATATTCATAGCTCTGAAGATGTTTTAAAGCGTACTACAATCACTATGAATTATATTTGTATATTTATTATTTATAATTTTGGAGATTGTGTTTGTATTTTTAATTTTGTATAAATTTTTATTTACATTTTGTAAATATTTTCATACTTTTTGAAAATTGTATTTGTTTAATTTAACTTTTTTGAATATTTTTTTAAATTACAAACTTGTTAATGAATGCACTTCTTTGTATGTCTCTGAAGATGCAATTTGCAAGAGCAATTTTTTTCCAGTTTCTTCATGCGTGTAAACGTGATTTTTTAGAGCAAGCTAAAATTAAAAAGTCCATAATTATATTTGAAACTACGCCAATATGATGTCTCAATGTAAACATGGGATCCCTTCCATGATGTAGAGAATCTACATAGCTCTGAGGCCTTTTTTTAATGCCATCATATGCAACTAGTATATGACACATTATGGGTTGGTCACCAAGTTCTACGATCAAATCAATGCTGCTTCGCTTATGATTCTCTGCCCGTAGCATCAGTGTGCTCAGTCCGCTATAGGGTTGTGGGCATTGATATCACCCAGCAACACGTTAGGCGGGGTTCTGCTCGATCGGGCCAGAGGCTTTACTAGCCTGCGAAGATACGTCTGGGGGCAGATAGATCGAGTAGAGTGTGATTTGTATCGGTGTTGCTATTCTAGTTGCAACGCCTGGATATTACTGTATACGCCCGTACTGTCACCTCCCGTTCTTCTTCATTATCTCTTGTAAAAATGCCCGCTTCTCCGTGCGCCTACATACGAGATTCCGCTGCATCTCTCTGGAGAAAATTTTATTTAAACTCCGTCAGCTCGAGGTGCGTCCCCGGTAGGATACAGGTCTTCTGGAGGAGTATTTACACTATTCACTTTTCTGGGAGTGTGTTCTGGGTCGACCTTCCTGCCAACTCTTTTTTTCTAAGCTGGGTAAATCAAAGATTACTTACAGGAGCTCTCTTATCCAGAAGTCACCTCGTGGTCTGTCATCCACTCTATACGCGGAAGACTACCAGCACTGGTCACCGCCGGGGTTAACTTCGGTGGGGCCATCTTTTCCTTTGAGGCTTCTTCGCAATGCGTGGAAGATGTCGCCATTTTGTTTCCGCCTCCCCTGTTGGGTTTACCCCTGGACATCGCCGGGGGTATTTTGGCGACTGTTTCCATCTTTGTCGCCATAGTGTGGGGTGGGAAATCGGCAGAGCTGCCGCCTGGACGTAGTTACCGGCATAGGCTCTTGTCTCCACAATTGGCCTTGTTTGTTGAAAACTGAGCCGGTCTACAACGCCAGCTTCTGTATTTCTTTTTCTTTCACTAGGACAGGGCAGTTGGCAGATCAGGTCGTGTGACATAAGTAGGTGGATTGTATCACGTGTACCTTTTGCATGTGCATCTCTGCCACATTCACAAACCTATTTCGGAGACTTGCACCGCCCAGAAATGTGCTCAAACATGTCAAACAACTGACTGGTATGTATGGGCGAACTCGTACTGCATAGAATTCGGCCTTTACCTCCCGAGGGAATAATGGAGTTTCGAAAATGAGGACGAAGCTAGCCGAAGGTACTTTTTGTCCATCACGCTGAGCACCCAGTCTTCCCAACTCCAGTACCCCTTGGCTCTCTAGGCCTCCTTTAATATCTTCGACTGCTATTCACGAGGTGGCGACAAGTCACCAACGCCCTGGAGGTATTCAACTTCCGGTGGAGAGCAACCTCAACCTCATGGCCAGCTAGCGTCGTAAGTTTCTTTATTTGATCCGTACTTGCAGCGTTGTTTATTGCAACGCAAAATTTCCCATCTCGTGTTTTGGTTGTACTCTCGGTCCGGCCAATGCTTCCATTTATACACCTCGACAAAATGAAAAGGTATGTTGTTTTGAAGTCTCTGTCCTTCCGCTTCATGACGTAGTGTCTCATCGTGTACCCCTCGGACAGTGGAGTGATCCCTATACTGGGAGACTAGGCGATGAATGTTTGTGGTTCTTCTTCCCATTCTTTTTCTTTGTAAGTTGTTTTGTCATCATCATCCTCTTGCTATCTTCTTTTTTTCAATGTGGTGGCGTTGGGGCTGATGGTGCATATGACTCCATCGTCACAACCGGCTTATTCTTTGTATAGCGGGCTTCCGCTCTTTTCCTTCTGGAGGAAGCGAGGTTCCACTCATCCTCTGGTATTACGCGGTCCGTCACGTTCGGAGTGTTCCTTTCACCATCGCCACCGTTCGCACAGTCGTTATGGGGCACAGGTATGACAGAGGGGCAGCCTCCACCTCAGACTCAGCCATAATCCGGCCTTCCGTATCGTTTTGAACACTTCAAGCATTTTGTGTCATGTGGGCCAAGGGGTCTTTCGACATTGTGACGCCTGCTTGCGCAACCCTGTCGGCACCGGCACTGGGGACCTTCCCCACTGTCCCGCAAGAAAAATTTCATTTTTATTTTCCATGGTTGGTTTGTATTTCAGGGTGCCTTCCCTTAGCTTTTTATTTCTACGGCCAGGCTGAGAGTAAAATTGGGTTGGGTTGGATAAGGGGGAAACATGAGAAGGAAAGGTAAAAGGAAACGAAGTGAGACGTATGGGAAAAGGAGGTAATTAAGGAACGGGAGAGAAGGTCGTTCTTCCTCACTGGGGCAAAAGTGAGGAAAAAGCTATTTTAGTAGGCTCTTACGAAGGGCAGACTGTGGCACCAGTGTGGGCCTTTCTAACCCGGGATCCACACAAGGAATATTAATTATTATTGTAAGTGTAATAAGCCAAAACATCTCGTAAATCAAAAAAAAAAGTTGGACGCTGGACGAGAAACCTGAAAGAGGAAAATCATATACATAGTGTTTTTAAATATGCATTGTAATCAAAATGTATTATGTTTGTATATTTATGACTTGTAATTTTGTGTTTGTATTGGATAATTTTATATAAATTTGTATTTAGATGTTGGTAATATTTACACAAATTTTTACAAATATTTATAGTCTATTATCAATTCTTTAAAATCAAAAATTTATTACATTTTTCAATCTTCCTTCAGAATTCTAAATGGGTTCAAAGAGCAAAAAAGAAGTGAAATTTGAAAATGACATGTCAATACCGATGAAACTATTGGTACACATTAAACTATTTCTTCCTTAGGAATGAAAGTTAATAATTTTTTTACATATTTCAGGGCTTGGAAAATAATTTGAAAAAAACCCTTTAGATTCAGAAAAGCCTGAACAATTTTTTGACAAAATGTAAAAGTTAGGTTTTTTTCTGTCTTATTTCTCCAGGTGTTCAGACAAATAGCATATATTTGTCCTGTTATATATTATCTGCCTGTCATTAAATTATATATATATTATATATATTTTTGATTTATATATATTTTTTAATTGATTTTCGAATGTTGTTGGAAAATACATACATTTTCCTTTGTACTGTAACTAATTAAGCTAATTTATTCAGTCAGTATTAACTTTTGAATAGTAATACTTAAATATTTTGCCAAAACAGTGTTATAACATTATTTTGATTTTTTGTTTTTTCTTATAAAAAATAAAAATTAAAATTAAAAAATAGAAAATAAATAAATAAAATTTAAAAAATGAATTCTATGAGGTGTTTATTAAACCTATGTAAATTCATTATTGATTTAAAAATTTATCTGGACGTTTCGCGAATTTACACCCATTATCTCCATCTACATTTTTCAAAAATAAAGAAATATTACAAATGGCATTAGTATTTTACAACATTTTATACTAAAGATTACCTTATATTTTTTCAATTATTTTTTTTAAATTTTCCATTGTATATAATTTCTTTGAAAAGATATATGACCATATTGCATCTGTAATTAAGTTAATTTATTTGAAATTTTGTATTATTTTTAATTAATATTTTAAAAATGAAAGGAAATTTGCCGACAATCCGCATGGCCAAGTAGAATAAAGTTACCTACTGTTTTTTAAACGATTTTTTATTTAGGAATCCAATTTTTTGGTGTATTTATCCGATTTCTTTTATAATTTTTATTTTACTTTACGGACTTTTTTAGAAATCTTAATAATATTTTAAGATTTTGCGCAACCATTTAAGCTATTGGATTTTATATGTTTTTATTTACGCATTTTTTGAAATAGTTTTTAAAAATAATCAGTTATTTTTAAATCTTATTTTACAAATTTTTGTTTTTTAAATATCGGAATCAGTAACGACATTTGGTTGTAATCAGTTTTTTAATTTATTTATTGAACAGTTTTTCACTATTTTTTGTAATATATATGCATAAGATTTGTCTTTTAAAGGTTTTGTTCAAAATCCAAAATATGTGGGTTTTTTAATGTGTGGGTGTATGTTTTGACTAGTTTATAGCTTGGGAAAGGGCTGTGTTATTTTTTATATTTTATATCATTGCTATGGTTCTTTAAACGATTACTCATTTTTTTTACCATGATATATTTATATAATTTTTACCCAGATGTTTTATTACATGTATTCCAACTAATTGAGTAAACTTCATTATTTTTTATTTATCTTTATTTTTTCTTTTAAGTGGGGAGAATATACCATTTATAGTATTGAGCTTAAAAGCCAAATTTTATGTAATCAACTCATGTTTTAAATTTTTTTAAAATCGTTTAACATATTTGAGCATAAAAAAGTAACCATCTATCCCGGCCATGTGGCTTGGCGAAAAATATACTTTCTTTTCTTATATAGGGTGTCCTTTTTAGATGGCCCGGCGTAATTTCTCTTGAAGCAATGAGGCGACCAAAAAAAACAAAAAATATTTTTTAGTTTAGTTTCAAATTTTTACCTTTCTTGGAAAAAAATTATACCTGGTACCTCAGTCCCAGTTCAACTTCAAAATTTCAAATACACAATAAACACCCTGAAACGTCATTTTAAAAGACGTTTTACGCTGTAAATAATGGTGCAATTGGATTTTAAATTGATCAGAATATGACGAAGTTATGACAAAAAGAAACCAGCAGCGTAATTTTGACGAGGAGCTTAACATTTTACTGTACGTTCGCGAAAATCCGACTTCTTCTCTCCAAAATGTTGGAAGGTTTTAGGTTTTTAAAAAAATAAAATTAGTGATGTACTCCGGTCTTACAGTTTTAAGCCTTATCGCTCTCGTCTTGTCCAGGGACTTCGGGTCTCTGATTATGACAGGCGTCTAACGTTCCAACAAATGTCGATTTGAGAAGCTGAAGAAAACGTTTTTACATGTTCAACAATAATGGCATACCAAACCTTTGGCATTTTCGAACTTGGCCAGAGGAAAATCTGAGAATTTCGTACTCTTGTCATCATCAGGAGGTTCACAGTATCATCATTTGGTGTGGTCTTCGCGGAAATAAATTAATTAGGCCTTATTTCTACGAAAATAATTTAAATCGTGCTCAGTTGCTCAATTTTTTGAGGCAGTTTTACCAACACCATTAGATGATGTTCCTCTGATACAACGGCAAAGAATGATTCTCCAGCTTGATGGATGCCCTGCACACAATTCTTTGTAGATGAGACGTTTTTGAATTGTCATTTCCGGGATAGGTGGAATGGACCTAATGGCTTAATCTGTTGGCCTCCTCGGTCACCTGATTTAATTCCACTTGACTATTTTCTGTAGATCCATTTAAAAAAACAGTGTCTACGCCAATGACCCAGTGACCTCAGTCGAAGAACTGCGACAAAAGATAGAAAATGCTTGTCAATCCATCTCCGGCGACTATCCATCCGAGCACGAGTGAAGAGTGGTTAAAAACAGCAAATCTTTGCATCTTTACGCAAAGCAGGCAGATCGAACATGAAATGCGTTTAATAAATATAAAACCAAAGGAGTGTTTTTTGGTGTTGTTGTTTTTTAACTGTTTACCCTAACTTTGTCATTTTTTGACAAATTTAAAATCCATTGTTTTCAGCGTAAAATATCCTTCAAAAACAAATTTTGAAGTTGAACTGGGCCTGAGGTACCCTGTATTATTTTTGTAAAAATTTGAAACTATGCTAAAAAATATTAAAAACGAATTTTTTGTTTTTTTGATTGAGTGTCATTGGTTCAAGCGAAATTCAACTGGGCCATCTAAGGACAACCTGTATATTACTTAAAAATAATACATTTTATATAAATATACTAAATACAAATTAAAAAACGTAAACTTAAAAATAGAAATTAAGGTTAAGTAATTAATGTAGGTTGAGATGGAGAGTTGGTGTCCGAGAGGATCGAAGCCATGATAGCTCAAGTGGTACAGCAACGACGTATTTAAACGAAGGTCGTGGGTTCGAATACCGCTCGTGACGCTGACTTTTTTATCTCAACCAAGACCTTAGAGAGAATAATTAATTGATTGAAAGAAGTAACTTGGTCAATTGACTACGAAAACGTAAATAGAAATTAAGCTAAGATTTATAACACAATTTTCTAAAATACTAATATCGTTGTAATACTTATGTCTTTTAAAAATAATATATACTGCTGATGGTGTAAATTCCTTAACATCTGAATAAATATTTAAATAAGTATTTAATTTACTGAAAAATACATCTAATTGTTTCTTTAACAAAAACCAAAAAGTTAAAAAAAAAGACAAATTAGTCTCTAAAATTTCCAATTTGAGTTATATGCTCATGTTTACGGATTGCCAAAAACACGATAGAGAAAATTTCTAAAAGATTGGCCTCGAGTTCAACCCACTCAAAGTGACCCCTATGACGAGTTGGTTGGCGTTTCTCCAATGGTTCCGATCAATCGTTCTGTCTCGTCCTCTCTTCTCGACATATCGCCAAGCTTAATTTTAACACATTTGTCCTTTTATACAAAAACTTGTCTGTAGAGTAGTTTTTTATTTTATTGACAGAGCGTTATATAGACTTCTGAAATGTTAAAAGATCTGGCAGGAAAGTGTCAGACGACGGGAATGTGGATGGAGGAGTGGAACCGGGCATGATTGGAGCTCTCAGTGTATAGGAGTGTTGGTCGAGGTTTAGGGTTGTGTTAGGAGGTCAAGAGGCCACTGTCCTTTTAGCGTGGAGGATTGTTAGGGTGGGAGGTTGATGTGCGCTTGAACTAGTGGATTGGTGTGTAAGGAAGACCTGGTGTGGCAGTTGTGAAATCGTGTTTGGATCATGTCTGCCTCGGATGTCTAAGTCTTTGTGGATGGTTTGGTTAATGACAAACAAGGGAGCGTTGAAGACGGGACGGATGACTTTCGATAGAAAGGAATGGATTCTTTGAATGTTGTATATTCGCATATAGCTCTACTCCGTAAGTCCAAATCTGTCTAATTAGTGTCTTGGATATTGTTAGTTTGTTGTAAATACACATTGTATATATACATATTACGCAGGGTGGGCGACCAAGACCCGAGGTTGTAAATTCCTGCGTAGACTCGTACCCCATCCCTAAAAGGTCGGCTTACGTGTCTTGCATAAATCTCTTGGACTTGTTCACAAACTCCTAGATTTTGGACCATTTTATCTCGGGGAGTGATTTGATGTCCGCTCCTTCAAAGATTTCAAATCTGGACCTAGCATACCTATCACACTCTGTGAGGTAGTGCCTTGCCGTTTCTTCTTTCATTTCGCAAAAACGGCAAAAGGGATCTGGTAGAATACCCATTACGGAGAGGTGTCTTCTCTGTGGGCAGTGGCTCGTCAGGATACCTATCAGCCTCTTAATTCCCGTCCTTGAGATAGAGAATAGCCATTTCGATTCTGCTGGTTTGATCACCTGAACAAACTCTTTCGATTGCTTGTGTCCAGGGGATAGATTCCATTTCTGAAGGAATTGTTTCATGTCCCAGTTATTAATACTCTCTTTCGCTGTGCTCATAGAGTGAGGTAATACCGGTTGTGGCCCGACAAACGCAGTGTTAGAAACTTCTTTGGCCAGGCCATCCGCTTTTTCATTGCCATGGTGTCCTTTATGTGCTGGTATCCAAATAAGGGTTACCTTGTTCTCAAACCTGGAAGAGATCCTATTGATAAGACGGTTTCCTCCACTAGTCTTGAGGTTGACAAATCTTGTTGTAATGACCTAAGCCTAGCCTGACTGTCAGAAAAAATTCTAATATCATTTCCCTTAATTTTATTTTCCATAAGTGTTCTACAACATACATTAATGGCCCAGATTTCCGGCTGAAAAACGGAGGTGTTATTGCCAAGTGTTGCTGATTCCTAGTTTAGGTTCATGCACCACTCTCTCTACCTTTGATAAGTGAACCATCTATGTTGCGATGGTCATCATCCAAACTATAATTACATTCACAAGGGGTGACTACCTGAAAGTACTTTTTCCCCGAAGGTACTTTGAAGTACGAACCCCTAGATTCTGGACCATTTTATCTCGAGGAATAATTTGGTGATGTCCGCTCCTTCAAAGATTTCAAATCTGGACCTAGGGTACCTATCATACTCTGTGAGGTAGTGTCTTGCCGTTTCTTCTTTTATTTTGCAAAAACGGCAAAAGGGATCTGGTAGAATACCCATTACGGAGAGGTGTCTTCTCAGTGGACAGTGGCCCGTCAGAATACCTGTCAACCTCCTAATTCCCTTCCGAAATTACACATTGTAGATTTGTAGATTGTTTTAAGTGTGTGTCCCATGTGAGTCTAATGTCCAAGTTAAATCCACGGTAGTGGATTTGGTTGTATGGGGGATTACTTTTCTGTATATATGTACTGGTGGTCAGCATCGCGCAACGAATGTCGCACTTGATGGACAATACAAAGCTGTACTCTTGTCTGAGGGTAAATGGCATCCATGGCGTCAGGAAAGCCTTTCAGCCCGTCATAGCAAGCAATGAAGATATCCTGCAAACCACGATTTTTTAGCTCTGTCGTTACTGACAGCCAAAACTTTGCCCCTTCGGTTTGTGCTATCCACAGACCCAACATTTCTTTTCTACCCTGGATATTAATCCTCAATGCCAGATTGACAGATTTGTTAATTAC
This sequence comes from Cimex lectularius, assembly GCF_000648675.2. Lineage (NCBI taxonomy): Eukaryota > Metazoa > Arthropoda > Insecta > Hemiptera > Cimicidae > Cimex > Cimex lectularius. Next base: position 62,781 of record NW_019392663.1, read on the forward strand.
AGAGCAGGAATCTTGGATTTTAATGACAATACAATCAAGATAAACAATAGAATAAAGTACATCCAGTGGGGGTTGCTGCCATTATTCTATGTGTAAATGTCAAGTCCCGGTTCATTTATTCAATAAGTTTAATCCTATACCAATATAGACATAGGATAAGAAAAAAGATGCGAAAGGAAACATGAAAATTCGTTTTAGCTGATATTCCTTTTGAAGAACGTCGAAACACGGAGCACTATTTGAGTAATTTACTAAAATTTAGTAGAATAGTGTTTGAATTTCTTTGCTCCTACGGGTTAATAAAGCTGCTGCTGGATGCATGAAATATTTATGGGCCACAAACGACATGGTTGCCGAGTTCATTTGTCTTGACCTGACGTTCCGTCGACAACTGTAAATAAAAGTATTGTTAAAACGACTACCTTTTTTACTTTATTTAAAATCAATGGGACAAACTTTTCCTCTGTCGAGGAAAAGCTCGAATCGACAAATTTATAGGAATGTTGAAAAGGCGTTTTACAATAGCAAGAAAATAGTTGTCCCAAGGAATTTGGCATACGAACAAAACAATGGCCTTTATTTATTCTGAGGCGTCTGGCACTGTTCTCCTTAGGTGATTTACATTTACAGTAATTAATAAAATTGGCGTTTATAAATATACATTAACATTAATAGCTTAAAGGGAGTGAACCTGAGCACGTTTTTATTTGTTTTTTATGGATTTTTTTCGGGGACGAGAGATCCAGGTTTTCGGGTTCTCTTGGTTTATTTTTGTACATCCAAATTCATGTCATCATTTAATAATGAAAATCATGATTTTCCACACGTAATCAATAATGGCATATGGCGGGTTAAACTGAGAAAATTTGCGGATTATATCCAACTATAATTTTGGTTAAGCGGAAAGAAATAATTTAGAAAAATATTAACATTGTTTATAACTTAAGATATTTTAAATATTTTTAGTATGTAATGTTGTTTTCAAGTAATTTTTCGAGCATCGGAAGTATTTTGTTTTTAATTATTAAATTTAGGTTTCATTTTGCCGGAAAAAGCAAGTACATACATAATGTATCACAAAGTCATTTTCATATTTTATTTCTGCTTCCCTCTTTGAACTCATTGTGGATTTCTTAGGTAGCTTGAAAAAAACTGAAACAATTTTATAATTAGAAAAATAGAGCTATGCCATTGTCGAGTATTGTCCAATTACTTTGGGTTTATTACATGATTTATGTGATTTTCATCACTTTATATTTTTTTACCTACCTTTTTAGAAAAATAATTTGAACAAGGTTTTAATTTGAAAAGAAATATTTAAAAACGTAAAATAGATAAAAATTATAAGTATTTGAAAAATAGGCAAATATTTCCAAAATTTAAACTTAAATTTATAATAAATTACGAATACAAACAGAACCCTAAATATACAAATATAATACATATTGACAGTACGTATTAAAAAAGTTATGTGTATGATTGGTAACTTTCAGATTTCTCTTTGTATATCCTATAACTTTCGGCTATTGTGCTTGATTTGCCTTTTCTTGAAAGAAAGACTAAAAGATAAATTTTTTACTTGTCAACAGATTTTCATGCTTTCCGCCTGAACGATAGCCGGATAAATTAGGAGAAATTTGCAGTAGGTCAAAAAATAATACGATTTAAGGGGAGACAAGATGTAAATGATTAAAAAAGTAACTTTGTTTATTGCTTAAAATGCTTTTCAGCATCTAATGGTTTTTTTCAGACCATTGGCAATATTTTAAAAAAATTAGCTTTCATTGTGTTTGAAGAAGGTAGTATAAGTTGTAAAATAGATCATTTCAATATTTCTTTCAAACTTATTTTCAATTTCTTTGGTGTATTGAAAAAAATTATAACAACTTTGTAATTGAAAAAATATATTGAAAAAAGTAACTTGGTAAAAAACTAAATATTTACTACTTATATTATTAGCTTTAAAAATTTAGCTTTCATTGTGTTGGAAGAAGGTAGTATAAGTTGTATCAATAGATCATTTCAATATTTCTTTCAAACTTATTTTCAATTTCTTTGGGGTATTGAAAAAAATTATAACAAGTTTATAATTGAAAAAAATATATTGAAAAACGTAAATTGGTAAAAGACTAAATATTTACAAAATGTAAACAACAATTGATATTTATTTAAAAATATAAACACAAACTAAAATATAAAAACGATAAATATACTACTATAGTACATATTAATTAGAATACATATTTAAAACCACTTTAGACCTATGTATATGATTGTCACCTCACCTATCTCGGCGTACATTCTTCAAATTACATATGGCCTTAATGTTAGATGCGTTAAAGCATAGGATCCAGAAAAATGCGACAAGAACTACTCTCAAAAAAGTCTCTATTGAGGTATTAACGTGGAATCGGTAATTATTTATTCTCTATATCATTGATGAGGGCCCATGATTCTATTGAAACAACATACTGATGAATTCACTAGTTTCGTGGTCCGCTTGACCAATTAATATCTTACAATTAATTAAGGTTTTTAGTTGACATAAAAAAGTCAATGGTTGAGATGGGAAGTTAATGTCCGAGTGGATCGAAGTCACGATAGCTCAAGTGGTAGAGCAGCGGCGTATCTAGCCGATGATCGTGGGTTCGAATCCTTAATCTCAACTAAAAACCTTAATTAATACTGATGAATTTTCGGTGAGACTCGCATTTGAGTTATTTGCTCTTCTGAGGAATCACGTTTTCACGCATTAAGAAACTGTAGGATATTCTCAAGCTCGTGCAAATTGCATAATGATAAAACAGATATAATACATATTGATTATAGTTTCTATTGAAAACTCTTCAGAACTATGTATAACGATGTCCACCTTCAGCTTTCTCGTTGTATTTCCTCCAATTTCCTTTTGCCTGTAGTGCTTGATTTGCGTGATATCCTTCGTCTGTTTTCTTATGTGTTAAACAATTCATTAGTCTTCCGTGCATGCAAAGATATTTTTCTAAATATTTTTCCGAGAACTGAAAATATTTTTTTTACAATCATTACATTTAGCCTCCATTTTGTGGGAAGACGCTAGATTAAGGTATATCAACAGATCATTTTCCCATTTTATTTATTTTTCCTCTTCATATTTTTAAATTTTTTGGTGTATTGAAAAATAATTATAACAAGTTTTTAATTTTAAAAAATTATATAAATAAGTAAAATTGGTAATAAACGTAATAAGAATAAAAGTATTTACATTGTCCATTTTCAGCTCTCTCGTGTGTATAGTCTTCAACTTACTGTTGTCTTTAGTGCTCTATTTATGCGATTTCTTGGCGTTTTCATGGCTAAGAATAAAAAGGACCAGTAAACACATTTATTATCTTTTTGGAAACTTTTTCCATCTCAATAAACAAACAAAAAAAATCAAAAAGATGAAAAAGTTAAACGGAAAATGCGATGAAAACTGTACGTCAAAGTTTCTTCTAATATGAAATCGATAGTTATCTATTCTCTTAATCATTGAAGAGGGCCCATGATTTCAATGAAACGTTAAATTGACTTATTTCCAGTGAGAATTACGGACATCTGAGTTTTTTTGCTTTTGAAAAATCACGTTTTCACGCATAAAAAAGCATTAACCTCGCGCGCAAATTGTATAATGATGGAATATACAATTATATTGATTATTATATATTTATTATTAATAATATATTACATATTGATAATACTTAAGTATATATTATATATTGATTATTATACATTATATCCCTTATATTTCGTGGTCCGTGAAAGACCAAATAACGTCTTTCAATTAATTAATCTTTATGTAAGGTCTTGGTTGAGATAAAAAAGTAAGTGTCACGAGCGGGATTCGAACTCACGACCTTCGGCTTGATACGCCGCTATTCTACCACTTGAGCTATCGTGACTTTGATCCATTCGGACACCAACTTCCCACTTCAACCTACCTTTCGAATTTTCCCTCCTTTTTGCCATTTGAAAAATGAATGGCATGAATGAAATGAGTGGATCGAAGTCACGATACTCAAGTGGTAGAGCAGGGGCGTATTTAGTCGAAGGTCGTGGGTTCGAATCCCGCTCGTGACACTAACCTTTTCATTTCAACCAATAGTTCACATAAAAATGAATTAATTATATATTATATTATTATGGCCTACCGTCTTGAAAAAAGGATACATCCAAAAATGGATCCTTAATATGTGCAAAACATGGTAGAACATACCCCAGGCACGCAAAGAGATTCATCATCCGTAAGACTTACAAAGGAGTTACTGAAAGGAAACCGCAACAGAACCACGATTTTGGTTGGATTCCTGACAGGGCACTACCGCCTCAGAAGGCACATGTACCGGGTAGGAGTATAGACAGAAGAAACACTGTGCAGATTCTGCCAGGAAGAAGAGGAGGCCGCAGTACTCATTATAGGTTTCTCTGAGGATTTACGTCGCTGTCGATTCTAGCAAATAGGAGAGGAAAATCCGAAAGCAAGTCTCTACACTAAGGAGCTACTAGCAAGTCTATGTAGGTTGGTTAGCGACCTGAAGCAGGCTAGTGACCTATAAAAATAGAGGAGCACAAAAGATCTACTTAGGTCGAGGTGCTTAAGGCCCTGCGGCCGCTTCTTTTAACCGTCACCTTATACCTATAATTCGTATTAAAAAATCTGTTCAGAGAAATGTACAATATATGATTGTCCACCATAATCTTTCTCGTTTCATATCCTCCAACTTACTTTTGATTCCCGTTACATCCTTCATCAGCCTTTCTTATTTGTCAAACAATTCACCAGCATGTTAAGCTTCTAAGGTTTTTTTTTCAAACGATATTCTGAGCACTGGAAGTTTTCTTTTTATCGTTAAATTTCGTTTTCATTGCTTTGGAAGAAGCGTGTATAAGACGCATCAACAAGTCATTTTCATATTTTTTTCTAACTTGTTTTTCATTCCTTAGAGTAGTTAAATAATTCAAACAAGTTTATAATTTACAAATGAAAATGAAAATAATATAAATTTTAACAAAAACATATGTAAATGGTTTCAGAATGAAAGCAAAAATTGATATAGAATTACAAATATAGGCAGGGTCATCCTTCCTGTTAAGTGTACGACCTGCAGATAACAGCCCCCCGAGGATCTGAGCCGTAAAGAAGGAATAGTTCTTACCGGATTAAGAATAGGCCATACGCGGTTGACACATGTGCACTTGCTGGTGGGCCAATCTCCCCGCAGGTGTCCGTTATGCAGAGAAAGGTTGCTCGATCTGTCGCACATAGTCGAAGCGTGTCGTGCTTGGCTCCCTACAGGACGCGAGTAGGCATGCCGCCAGATTTAAAGAGAGTTAATAAGAGCATTAAGAGAGTTAGAGAGCGGAAATTTTATAAAAATACCCCATCGACCCCAATCTAGATTAGTTGATTATAGGGAACAGGTATATAGAATCTCAAACAGTATGAGTGCGATCAATGTATATGTCAATGTATTTATTGGTGTGATTGTGTATCGAGTGTTTAGCGTTATTATGTTAGTGCTTCGGGGCTGAAATGACCAAGCTGTCGGATGCCCCTGTCAAAAAAAAAATTACAAATAAAAAACAAAATACAGATTATAAATATACAAATAAAAAACGTATCGATTATAATATAATACATATTTTAAAGAAACCGCCTCAGAGCAATATATAACTATGAATAATATGTATATGTGAATCGAATCGTGCTAATATGTATATATATATATATATATTTTTTTCGTATAAAATCCACCACTTAATCTAACTAGCAATGGACAAATTCTATTTGTGGTATGCCAGAGAGTTTTTTGAGCCTCCTAATCTGTCAGTAAATTTGACTGGGTAGTGAACAATCCCATTTATTTGTAGGGCTTTTATATAATATTCTGTATAGCCGCGGGGCTCCTGGCAAATTGGTTCTTTAATCCCTTTCACTGAAGGCCCTCTCACCTGCGTTTATTGAAGTGAGACTGCTGAAGAATAATACATCCTATTAATCGTTAAACTGGACGGGATAAAGGGGGGATAATTTATAGAATAAACCGACCATTAGAGTGGAATTTGCGAACTGCCAAAAGACAAAATGATGACTTTTGTGACATCCATGGCACACGCCTTTAGCTCCACCATTGCAACAAAAATCTCAAGAAAAAGTTACACGATTGAATTAAATAAGGTAAAATTGGTCGAAAAATTGCTGGACACTTGCGGAGGACACGTTACATGTTACCTCAGCCCAGTTTGTGTCCAGTTGTGCCAGTTTGCCTAAATACTGTCATGACAAAACGGGACCTGGTTTTCCAAAAACAATTCTCTTTTAATACTGGTGAAGGAGTACAATAAAAAAACGGTGAAACATAAAAGGATTTACTAAAAAATGGTTGGATCAAAGACTATCTTCTGATGTAAAAATGCCTAAAAAACCGTTTCATTATTTTTTAAATCTCAAATTGTTTATAACTTTGGGAATAAACTTCATAATATTTGAGTATAAAGCCAAGCTGTGGTTGGTTACCACTTGAATATAGGCCCTTTGTTAAATGGCCCATTGCTCGGAGGAGAAAGAGTCTGAAGCACCAAGCTCAGAGAATATTAGAGCAGTATTATCTTGATTGCATCTATTTCGAAAAGTTTTCACTTTGTACGAGAAATGTGCGGACTGGGGTGTTTTATCGAAACGAAACTTTTCTCCTATGCACGAAGATTCGAGTCACCAAACCTGCTGTCAATAGACACTGGAATAAACCCTTGATCCAACCCTATGAAAAGTCTTGAAACTGTACTAAAACAACTTTTTTAAAGACTTCGAATCCATTGGATTTCTCCTCCTCGCACTGATCGATTTTTTTTACAATCGATGCCCTTATCAAGGGAGGGGGAGGCAGCGTTGAAAAAAGGCCAGGGGCGTATAGAATTAGTGCCGTGTGATACTAAGCGATATGAGTAAAGTATCGAGTATTTTCTTTCGATACCGAGTAATTTTGGTATCGAATATTGTCATTCGACACAAGTACTGTATCGAATACGTTTTGTGTATCGAAAAATATACTCAAATAGATTTTTCGTTGAGTGTTCAAATAATATTGAATTGTTATTTACCGTTCGAAACTCTTCAAAATTGGGAATTGACTAGTTACCGTTAACAGCGCCTATTAGCGGCATAAGTCAGCAAAGTTAATCTAGATTTTTAATTGGTGGTTGGTAACTCTGCTGATAAATCTGGTAACTTATAACCCTTTCCCGCGTAGCACCTCGCATTTTCAATTTCAGTAATTTCTTATAAAATGTTTTTGTCTTCAAGTCCCTAAAATGTGTTCGCCATCCTTCTCGTAGATAGATACCTAACCATGTCTCCTGCTAAAAGTAAGGCATGAGGTTATTTTCTACAGGAATTCGTCTTATCTTTTCAAACAATTGAAAACCAAACACCCGTTGGTCAATTTACTCAAAACTCGATAACGATCAAATTAAAATATCAATTATGTTGAAATGTGTTCGCAGCTTTTCCTTATAACGCTTCTCAGCAGCTTTTCCTTAGCTTTTCTTTAGCTAGTACTTAGCTTACCTATGTATCCACCGTATGAAAAAATACTTTAAAAAACTGCAATTTCTTGATTATTTTAACGCATGAGCGTTACCTACATCTCACCAGACCGCATCTCACGATTTCTGAATAAGCATGAGCGTATTTTAACCAAAGTCCACAATAGTAAGTGATCATTGAAGAATAAACGAAAACGTCCTCATATGAATAAGTACTCGTTAGTATCGAATAATTTCTGTCGATACTTGAATAGTATTGAATATTTCTTTCGATACCAGTATCGAGTACTGGTATCGAATATTTTCGGGTATCGCACGTCACTATGGAATCGAAACCACGAACGAGTTAAGACAAACACACTTACCCGATGCCACGCCATGCGACGCTACCCGACGCAAATCCAAAGTCCATTTTTACATAAGGTTGTATTACCCCCGGGCACATCTGCCCGATGCCACGCTACGCTACCCTACTCTACGCTCTGCGATCCCCCCACTGTCCAGATTTTCGTCGGATAGCATCGAATACAGTCGGAGACAAAAGAACCGGACACTCATATTTTTATCCAAACTACATGTATTATTGTCGTTATATTAATTACAATATAATATAATACATTTTAATATAAACCAAATTAACTGTGATTAAAAATTAATTAGTTTTTATTTAAAAAATTAATTTTAATGGTTTGGTAGAAAAGTAATCAAAACAGCGGAATACGATTTTTTGATATAATGAATTTTGCTAACAATTTATTTACTAGCTTCGGCGGTACATATACTAAAATTGGAACAATTTATTACACGGTTTTTCTCATAAAATTTAATTAACAATTCATTTCATAGTGTGTAGAGATTAGTGACCGTTAATCGATAGTTATTCAGATATCGTGAGATGCGGTCTGGTGCGATATAAGTTTCAGAAAAAATTTTTCTTTATCGTGCCAACGTTTCGATCTTTATTGAGATCATCTTCAGGGCCTGGGATTTACGAACATTGTTCACATTTAACTACATGTATTATTGTCGTAATATTAATTACAACATACTTATTTTAATATAAACCAAATTAACTGTGATTAAAAATTAATTAGTTTTTATTTAAAAAATTAATTTTAATGGTTTGGTAGACAATTAATCAAAACACCGGAATACGATTTTTTGATATAATGAATTTTACTAACAATTTATTTACTCGCTTCGGCGGTACATATACTAAAATTGGAAAATTTATTACACGGTTTTGCTCATAAAATTTAATTAACAATTTATTTCATAGTTTTGCTCGTAAAATTACACCTTTTTGTAATGTCGGGTAGCATCAGAACAGGACGCTCATATTTTTTCTAGTTTATTTCGAACTAAGTACATGTAAGTTTGTCGTTATTTAACAACAATTAAGTTTACAAACAATTTATTAGATGGTTGTGCTCATGAAATTTAAGTAATAATTTATTACATGGCTGTACAAGGTTTTGCTCAAAATAGTGCATTAAGAACAAAAGTTGCGTTGCGATTGTGATAGTGATTACTGTGATAAACGCTGTGGACTGTACGCGACGTGTGCTTGCGTCGGATAGATGTGCACACCCCACCAAAACGTGGCAAGGCATCGGGTAGCGTCGCATGGCGTAGCATCGGGTAAGTGTGTTCCTGGCTTTATCAACGTGGCGAGAGACGAACACGCTGACCTTTCGTCTACAGCGGTTCCCTAAGTGTTTCAGTCAATCAGACAATTTTTAGACCAAAATCTGAAGATGGCGAGAAGACAAAAAGCAGGCAATAATGATTGAAAGAAAATAGCTAGTTCATAACCCTGTAAAAACAATAAAAAAATCTCATAATATATTTTTTTGTTCTGTTAAAATAATATATTAACAGAATTTCTTGTTCTGTTAATATAATATATTTTTCTTTGTTCTGCAAAGAACCAATTTCATCTCTAAACTCTTATCTACATTCGCTCATAATACCTCATTATACAAACCTCCTAGAATGATTTAGAAAGTTGTTAAAATGGTAGATAATCAAAACTAATCTCTCTCTTTGAAGGATCGTATGGGGGCTGTCGGATTTGAAACCACCTCAACACAAAACGGTTGACATTGATTATGCCATTGTCGCTTTGGTTTGGCTTTAGCAGTTGTATATTTTGTTCTTCAACAGTATGGCCATATTACGAAAATTTTATCGCTCATTCATTAAAACAGTCATTAAATCGATGTCAAAGATATACCAACTGTAAAATGAAGATTTTATGTTTCAATAATATGAATACTTAATTAGGGAACCAATTCGGAAAAAAACTGTATAATCAATGAAAAATTTTTGTGCAGGGTTTCGTTTGAAGGAAACTTCATCAACTATTTTCATTGATGAAACGCCGATGTCTAGTTAAATGATGGAATGCAATTGACAGTTATTTTTATAAAGAGGCGTCTAAAAGGTTTGCAAAACCGACATCGCCACACGGCGGAACTGCCAATAATCCCCAAACTTGGGGAGAAAAGAAACGCCCTGGGAGCAAAGGGGGTTGCTGAATACCGTCGGGTGTGATTTGTCTGCTCTACTCTCCCCTAGCCATCCCGGTAATTGGACTGATGATGATCAAGAGGAACGCCTACCAATCAGCATTTTAGGTAGACAGACGTCCCCTCAGGTATAGACCGCCTCACCCCCGTATCATTTCATCTCCTGACCCAACTCGACCCCCCGTCATCACCTCCTTTCACCGTCCGACATTAATAAAGTATGATGAATGCACGCGATAACACAAACACTTTTATAGTCATTCAGCGAACTTTTATTGCCTGCCTTTTGATTTTTTTTCACACTTCATGTCTATATATATTCACTCTTGTAATAAAAACAAATATAAATTTGCGGATTATTTATCATTGGAAACAATCTATTTGATCAATGAGTTTAATGAAATCTGAGAGTTTAAAAAATCTAGCACGAAATTTCACAAGCTCAACATCCAGTGCAACCAATTTAGGCCCTAATCTCGTCTACCAAATTGATCCTCTCGTAATAAAATAATCGTAATGAAAAATCTGACCCATATCGGTTTTTCTAAAAAATAAATTAATTAAGGTAATAAATTAAGGTAATAAATTAATCTAGAATGAGCGTAACGTTCAGGCATTTAAGCCTGGCGCTTGAAACAGTTAAGCTTTTGACTTCTTGACGAATCAAATTAGGCATAAATATCATTCGAATGACACACCGGCATAATCCCACTTGTGCACGCGCTTTAGCCTTGCCAAACATTTCTAAATCGGACACATGTGAACAATAACTCCACAATTAAATTCTTTTGTTGGCAACTCTTCCATACTAATCGGACAGTTTTGACTTACATCGCGCAATTTGCTTAATATAAGATGTCGTAAATTTGATTTATTTCATAAATTAGAGAAATACTATGTTTTAGATATAACAAAATAAATATATATATAACAATATAAATATAAACTATAAACATTTAGGTATAACAATACAAATTAAAACAATGCAAACGTATCGTCTTTATGTGGTGTTTAGCGACCGTTAGTTATTGATTATTTGGAGATCGAGAGATGATGTTTCATCATTGTTCACTAACATTCCAATAGACACATCAGTGAACTTTATTAAAGATAAATGGCACAACATAACACCACACACAAGTCTATTAAAAACACGTTCGTAACAATGGTTCCACTGCTGTATTAACGGATATTTTACATATAACAATCAATTTTACAAACAACTATTTGGCATAGCCATGGGTAGCAACTTAGGCCCGATACTGGCAGACATAATTATGACACATCTATTAAACACAGTCATACCACAACTTCCTTTCACATTACCCTTCCTCACTAAATACGTAGATGATATATTGACAGCAGTTCCCACAGATCAAAAATAACTACATTAGATACATTTAATGACAAAAAAATATCATTTTAGATACATTCGTAATAAGACAACCAGATGGCACATTAATCACAGATTGGTATCAAAAACCAAGAAACACAGATCGCTACCTCAACTTTACATCACACCATTCTCTTCATACAATAACAAACACGGCCAAAGGGCTACTTCACAGAATTATTACCCTAAGCCATGAATCATTTCACTACAAGAACATAAAGATATACAAACATATCCTACATAATAATCAATACCCTAAACATATCCTACATAGGAATCATTAGCACTCTGAAAATTGAACTTTCACATTTTTTTTCATATAAGTCTTCATATTTTTTTTTAAAAAAGGGGACATTTTGACAAGTGATGATGACAAGTTTTGGTGGGGTGTGCACATCTATCCGACGCAAGCACACGTCGCGTACAGTCCACAGCGTTTATCACAATCATCACTATCACAATCGCAACGCATCTTTTGTTCTTATGCATTATTTTGAGCAAAACCATGTACAACCATGTAATAAATTATTACTTAAATTTCATGAGCACAACCATCTAATAAATTGTTGTTAAACTTAATTGTTGTTAAATAACGACAAACTTACATGTACTTAGTTCGAAATAAACTAGAAAAAATATGAGCGTCCTGTTCTGATGCTACCCGACATTACAAAACGGTGTAATTTTACGAGCAAAACTATGAAATAAATTGTTAATTAAATTTTATGAGCAAAACCGTGTAATAAATTTTCCAATTTTAGTATATGTACCGCCGAAGCGAGTAAATGAATTGTTAGTAAAATTCATTATATCAAAAAATCGTATTCCGCTGTTTTGATTACTTTTCTACCAAACCATTAAAATTAATTTTTTAAATAAAAATTAATTAATTTTTAATCACAGTTAATTTGGTTTATATAAGTATGTTGTAATTAATATTACGACAATAATACATGTAGTTAAATGTGAACAATGTTCGTAAATCCCAGGCCCTGAAGATGATCTCAATAAAGATCGAAACGTTGGCACAATAAAGAAAAAAATTTTCTGAAACTTACATCACACCAGACCGCATCTCACGATTTCTGAATAATTAATATATATTTACATTTTGAAAGTTTAACTTTGTTTAAAGAAAACCGCAATAACGTATGCACACACCCAATAGTTTATAGATTGGTTCGGAGCGTCGGTTCAGTTCCTGTCTGTTTACCTGCATATGTCCAGGTGAAACGTCAAGATGGAAAGTAGCGTACGCAGTCGGTTTTAGAGTTAAGAATGTCGTTGAGGAATATCGTGTGAGGATTTCGCTTCGGCAGCTAACTATAACGTGTTTTTTTTATTAAATTTTAATCTCCAAAGTTTCCTACATTCGGCTATTAGTTGGACGTGTGGCTGGACCTCCTCCCAGGCAATTTCAGGATCGGGATTAAAGGAAAACCCGGTTGTACAGTCTGCAAGGTGGTTGGAATGTCTGAGGTGTAGAGGAGGTACAGGATTGGTTCGAGCCTGCCCTATGGCACTCGAGCACAGGACAGTAGTCAGAGTAGTCTGTTTCTTGGCAAACTCGAAAGTCTCCTCTTGGGACCATGATTAGTAGATCAACAAAAAAATCAGTGTTTATTCGAATTTTAATAATTGATTTAGTGCATTTAGCTAAAGGCGTTCAAATTTATTGTTTAGGATTTTTATAGCCGACCGATTTTTCAATTTGGGTTAAGCTGTCCCAAGTAAGCGTACCTCAGTAATATGTAATACATTCAATTTATCAATTCTTCGACTGGAAAATAAAAACGTCTTAAAAAAATTGATCGTAATTCTTTAAACCAATTATGATTAATATTGCAAGGCCAAGTGATTCTGGATTTATGTTACAAGGAGAATATTCGTAAATAAACTTTTGCCCATGTGAACGGGAATCCATTTAATTAGAGCTACTGTTGAGAGACTTGTTTTGGGGCTAATGTTGTTTCCACCTCCTTTACAACTGTAATTTTGTTACACTAATAGTGTAACTTGGTAGATGTGAATTTCATGAACATCGAAGTAAGTATTCCTATTATTACCGACTCCACCACTATAATCTCCCTCTCTCAATATTATCCCCTCTATTATTCATACGCCTACATCCACAGTAACCACCCCTCAGTCCCAAGCGCCAGCCCTACTTTCAATTATTCCTACTGAATAGTTAATACCATCAGAAAAAGCCCGTTCTACCCGATCGATTTTCAGTTTTCGCTTGTAAATTTATTTAAATTAAGTAAGTCTTTTAAAACGACACTCCATCTCTCGTATCTGAAATATATCCGCTTATAGTGGTCACTCGCCAATTTTGACGTGAATGACAGAAACTAAAATTATTCCAATATTTTTATTTGTGTACAAGTAAAATATCGTCTACCTTTTTTGATGAGAATCTTTGACAAGTCACTGAGCCTTATTTATGTATCAATGATGATGATGAGGTTACTTTACGCTAAGAAGCGTGGGTTTTGTATTCCCCAAGCGGCTTTTTGGTGTATTGGGCTTTTCCTAGTTCCTTAGTACAGTTAAGAATGATGAACTTACGATATTTTTTCATGTAACGTCGTTAACAAGTACACCGAGCCTTGTAAATAGTGATGATGAGGTAATGCTAGAAAGGTTGAGTTTTATATTTTTTGGTTTATTAGACATTTCCTAGGTTGTTAGTTCAGTTCAAAACGATTAAACTATATTTTTTAATGCGAAATCGTTCACAAGCCACTCAGTGTGTTGGGGTAGTATACGTATTAATGATGATGGGGAGAGGAATTCTAGGAAGCGTGGGTTTTGTACTCGCCAAACCTTTTGGTTTATTGGTCTTATCCTCGGTCCTAAGTTCAGTTAAAATTATTCGATACTTCTTTAAAGAAGTAAGTAATTAGCTGAGATTGCTGTAATTCTTTTTCCTGGGCATTTTTGCTACCTTAGGTTGTCTTCAAGCACATGTCCAAAACACATGCCCACCAAAAACAAAAGACAGATTGTAAATATTAAAAATGTTAAGAAAAAATTAAATATTGTGGTGCTTGTATAACTGTGAGTCTGAGTTTCTCCATTGATGATGTTGTGAAGTTGAAACGTGAAATCTACCCAAGAGACCCAGAAAAGATCTCATGTTCAGTTGATCAGTTTAATCAACACAACATACCTCATTTTTGTCAGCAAACATGAAACCATTTTGTTGATGTAACAACGTTATCACAAGCTTTGTCAATAATGATTATGATGAAAGAATGCTAGGAAGCGTTGGTTTTCTATTCCCCAAGCAGCTTTTTGATTTATTGGACTTTTGGTGACTGGGAGTTTTTTGGTGGACCTGACGATGTTGTTTGGACGCTTGGAGTTGAGACGTTGTATCGAGGCCGGGACCGAGTGTGTGTGCCTGTTGGTAGAGAGAGCAGTTGGCTGAGGTCGCGGGCCGTGAGTCGTCTGACTCTACGTCAGTTGAAGTGACTCTGGTACAGCAGTTGTCCTAGTGCAGCGGTTTGCCTGTTTCAAGTCGACTATGTTGAGAAGGCGAGTTCGAGGCTAACACTGAGAGTACCCTTGCCGTCGTCGTTGGTGCTTCATTAGTGATAAACGAAAACTCGTCGGGTTGACGAGTCTGAGGTTATGAGAGAGACCTCGTCGAGTTGACGAGTCTGAAGCCAATGGGGTAGTGCCCCTGCTTATATACGCACTGGCTTTGCTCTGATTCGCTGCAGAGTGTTGGGCGAAACCATTCCAGAACCGGTAGTGACACCTAACGGGTACCGTGGTAACCGTAGGTTCCCACTATAGACTTTTCCTACTTAGCTCAGTTCCAATTATTCGAACCTTCATGGAAGAAGAAGTACATCGTTAAAAAAAAACCTGTCAAAAGTGTGCTGGTTGTATGAATGAGAGTCGAAGTTGTGCTACTGATGATGTTGTGAAGTGGCAACGGGTTTGAGTGAAATCTACACCCATGAAACCTGGTAAAAATCTCATGGGCTAAAATTCTTTACACTAGCACCTCTATAACTCGTCTATTTCTCCTTTTTGGCCTATGTGGACACATTCTGAGCAAGAAGAGTCTATGTTTGATCTTGTTATCCCAATTATTAGTTTTGGGCTTTCAGATCTTCTTCTAGCCAGATTGTTTCCAAGTTATCTGCCAAAAACTCCGGCGTGTCCTGCCATCCAAGATATTGGCAGGTTTTTATGTATTCCCTGGTGTTGGAGATTTGTGAGGAGACCTTTTTTATTTGCTCATCCTTTTAGAGCTGCATGGCTGTCTTGTTTAAAGGACGTTTGGGGGTTATTTACACTTTTATTGTATAAATATGTCCGTATTTTTAATATGAAAATATGTTATAATGCCATTTAATAATACATTACTGCAAACGATTTTTGGAGGAATTAAAAAGGTAAAAAGCCGCCATAGTTAAGGTTGGAAAAATGTGGTCATGAAGAAAGTTGAACCTTTTGTTCCTAATGGTAGGTCATCAAATCGCCCCTTCAACTCCTTAATGATAGATTATTGAAATCTTTTAACTTCATTTTCAATATGAAAGTAACGCTTACCCCCTTAAATTGGTACCGGATGTTAGAAATCTTTTTTCTGCCACATTTGGATGGCCCACATTAAACCATTTATCAAAACTTAAAAATCGCAAGAGGGTGGCAACAACTGTTTTAATTATGATTTATTTAGCAGATAATTGTATTTTCAAGAATGTGAATTGATTAGAGATTTCTGTCTTTAACGAGAGTTTGCAACAGCAGAGGCCATATCAATCCTCAGGGTGTTTTTGAAATAAGTAAGTAGGTCCGCTGGATTCGAACCCGGGGCCTTTACATTGCAGTGATGAGCGCCGAGTCAACTCCTTAACCGTAGCGGCCACCGACGTCCCAATTTCTGTCCTCTTATATTCAGAAATACCAATTTGGCCATTCATGTGATTTTTAAAACGAATTTCACTGAAACGATAATAACAATAAAAATTAGGTGTTTTTAACTTTTTAAAGACTATTAGATAACATTATCACTTGTACAGCGTACTTTCTTTACCAAATATAAATAAAATAAAATAAACAAAATAGATAAATAAACCAAAAATAACATTGCCAGAAGGCTGCAGTTCAGTGAGTACAATACCCCGCTTCATACCATTCCTACCCTTGTCATCATCATCATCATCATCGCTCTCTGCCGCCTAAACCACAAAGAATATGAACAAAAGGAAATAGCAGTGTCAGTTGGGTCGGATCGGCACAAAGAGGTCGAGAGCACCGTTCATGTTGCGACTAGAAGGATCTGACTCGTAGAACTTCCTCTCTTGATTAAGAGGCCCCTGAAAACATATTTTTGGCTTTATATGCCCAGCATGTAGAGAAAAGTTGCTCGTACGTCCCAGTTAAAACTCTCATTGTACATGACGCCCATGGGGCATCATGAGTAAGATGCTTCACCAGGAGGATGACGCCCATGTTGCGCCATGACTAAAATGCTTCACTAAGCGGACGACGCCAATTCGGCGTCAAGCTCTCAGCTGTTTGAAAACTCTCAGAAAATATCTCGTAAACATGTCAAACGAAATTGATCCCGCCGAACCTGTTAATTAAATGGTCCTTGACTCCTTATAGAGAGCAAGTAGGAATGCCACCAATATGAGAATTGTATTTTGGCTCCCTGTTCCAAAGGTGGAAACATGAATGTCTTAATATAATACTTAGAAGTTATCACGTTTTTGTAACCTATTTTGTATAGAGAGTGAATGTGTAGCGTAATATCGAGTAACCCATAGACCTCGAGGAGTGATGAGCCATGATGAACAACTTGAAAATATTCAACAACAAAAAATTGTTGTGGGGCTAAATCACATTGTTGGTGTAGGCCCCAGGAACCTAACGTAAGGGAGATGGATAAGGCCGAGATATTACACTGCAAAACCCCAAATATGTGATTCTCACGTGATTTTGCCGGCTTTAAAGTTCAATTTCTGAAAAAAATACAATGAATCTTAACATTATCCCCGAATTTAGAAGACAGGGACCACTAAAAACAAGATGGGAGGTAATAGTTAACAACATTTTTCTTGCATTTAAGATATTTTAAAGATCTTTAGCCATGAAAATTCATCTCATTTGCGCCGTTATTGTGTCAGAATGGAAAATATTAAGTGCTTTACGTATAGGCTGAAAGAGAATCATTGATGACTTTTGCAAGACTGACGGGTAAATTTTGTCGATATTTCATCGCATCCAACGCCAATTTAACATCTCTTAGATTCCTGGATGAGATGGCATTTCACGTTAAACAGATTTAAATAGCAAAATGTTGTTTACATGTCAGGTCGACGAAGGGTGGCCGAAGGCTTTAAATGCGAGTAGCTAGATAGGGGACGTAAGTGGGATAATAAAGAAATTTAATACGAGAAGGCTTTACAGGGCAGGTGTTCTTTAGGTTATTATAGCCCCTGTACTTCCTCATTAAATAAAGTAAAACGGAGCTTCTAAAAGTTAGGTCAGGGCGTGGATGGATAGGGGGGACGTGACATGAAGCTCAGGTTCCCGATGTAGTTAGATCTTTACAGCCTACTTTACTCCTGTAATAGTATCCAATTACTTGCACAACTTTCAATGGCTTTAATCGTAAAACGTTTAAAGCCTTTGGGAGTAAACTAAATATACAAGTTATACTTAAAGATCCTAATCATAAATAACTACATGGAACAACGCAATTTCTCTCGGAAAATATCATCACCCTTCATTTTAATAATTACTAAAAGATTCAAACTTGCCCTGTTGCTACTTCAAATTGATTCCCTGTATCAATCTTCATAAAATTTGATCAAAATATCCACAAACAATTTATGAAACTAAGGAAATATCAAAAGTTTAAAAAAATATTTTAAAAGTATCTTTTTTTCAATTTATCCAACTTGAATCCTCGGTTGTGTCGAGAGTTGCGAGTTAGCGACATTGCCCTGTTGCTACTTCAAATAGATTTCGTGTATCAATCTTCATAAATTTTGGTCAAAATATCCACAAAAGCTTTATGAAACTAAGGAATTATCAAAAATCTAAAAAACCATTTGAAATGGATCTTTTTTTTCGATTTATCCAAATTGAAGCCTCGGTTGAGTCGAGAGTTGCGAGTTAGCTACTTTGGCCTGTTGCTATTCAAAATGATTTCGTGTATCTATCTTCATAAAATTTGGTCAAAATATCCAGACAAACTCTATGAAACTAAGGAAATATCCAAAGCCTAAAAAAACATTTGAAAAGTATCTTTTTTTCGATTGATCCATATTGAAGCCTCGGTTGAGTTGAGAGTTGCGAGTTAGCGACTTTGGCCTGTTGCAACTTCAAATTGATTTCGTCTATCAATGTTCATAAATTTGGTCAAAATATCCAAAAACACTTTAGGAAACTAAGGATTGACAAAACCCTTCTGTTTGCTTGGTAAAATAATCTGTTCGGTGGACATTTAATTGATGAAAGGGAGAAGACGAATTCTATCTGTCAACCATTGAGAATAGGCTTAACGGAAAATTATTAGATTAACAGCTGGCCAGATTTATCATGATATTCACATTACAATACTGTTGTTTTCTTAATTACTGTTATAATTAATCATCCGGATCAGTCGCAGTCGGCGAAGAAACGGCATCCTCTTTGAACCGGTACCGTTTCAAGACGAAACTGTCAGAATTTGATAAATATAATGGCAGGTAATAGATCGCCAGTCCAAGGACCTATCTCGCAAGGATAAGATTATAGCAAACAAAACATTGTAAGGCGTGAAACATGGGTGTTGAATAAAGAAAGGGAAAAAATTCTTGTGGTATGGGAATGAAAAGTACTAAGAAAAATATTCGAACAAAAGTGTGTAAACGGCGAATGGAAAGTACGCAAGAATGATGAATTAAAGAAATTACGTGGCGAGCCGGATATAGTTGCCTAAATAAAGAAAGGAAGATTGAGATATTTGGGTCACGTGGAGAGGTTGCCTCAAGAAGGAGTTCCAAGGAAACTCCTCTGTAGGAAGCTAGGACTCTCAACAATACGAGGACGGCTTAGGCCTTCGGCTTAGGTGGTTGGATGCGGAGGAGAAACTATGTAAGATGGATGTAAGGAGATGACTCTTCAAAGCCGAAGACCGAAACGAAAGTAGGAAAACTTATTAAGGAAGTCCAGGTCCTGTTCTGTAGAGTGTCGCACTCATTAGTAAGCAATTAAGTATAATATTGTACATGTAATGCGTTCCTTATTGGACAGAACGCCGCAATTGTTGTGTTTATTCTGGTAATTAATCTCTCAAACCTCAGTATGTAAAAGAATTTATTTTACCAACGAAAAAATATTTATTTAGTTTTCCTTATAAAAATAACATAAAAATCGTTGTTTCACAAGATTGTAAAATGTTGCTGTTTTGTTTGACATATCCTATATTATATAACACAAATACAATAAGCAAATTTTCTCTGCATTATCATTAAATTATATAACTCTCCAAAGCATAAGGTAAATTAAATACTACCCTTTTAAATATTTTACTTATCAGAAACGTTGTTTCTCTGCATCTTTGTTGTGACTAAACATTACTACGACTAATTCATTCCAAAAATTTACCATGTTCCACAGTAGACTTTTCCATAACCCCCACAGAGTATCTTTGGACCTTCAAAAATCGAACATTTTAAATTCTTTCAATCTAAAATTCTCTGAAACAACAGATACTCATTATGTCCCACATACTACCTTACACATCGACCTTAAAGTCCTATTTATTCCAAAAATTTGCTTTGTTCCACAGTAGCCTCTTCCATTACCCCAATAGTGCATCTTAGGACTTTGAAATATCCAACGTCTCTAAATATTTCCTTCTGAAGTCCTTCGGACAATTATAAATGCAACAAAATGTCTACAATACTACCTTCCACCTTAATAAATAAAACTTATTCCAAAATTGCAAAAATTTTGCAAATGAAACAGTAGCCACTTCCATCACCACAATAATCATCGTTAAACCTTCGAATATCCCAAGTTTCTAATTACTTCAATCTAAAATACTTTGAAATATAATAAATGCTCTTTATATCCCAAATACTATCTTACACATCGACCTTAAAGTCCAATTTATTCCAAAAATTTACCAAGTTCCACAGTAGACTCTTCTATCACCGCCATAGTTTATCTTTGGATCTTCAAAAATCCAACATTTTAAATTCTTTCTATCTAAAATCCTTTGAAACATAATGAATGCTCATAATGTCTCCAATACTACCTTCCACCTTAATAAATAAGTATTCAGAAATCGTGAGATGCGGTCTGGTGTGATGTAGGTTTCAGAAATACATTTTCTTTATCGTGCCAACATTTCGATCTTCATTGAGAGCATCTTCCCCCCTGAGTGCCCTCTCAACACGACACGCAAGCATGGCACAATTACACAGAAGACAAACACTTTGAGCCCTGAAGATGATCTCAATAAAGATCGAAACGTTGGCACGATAAAAAAAATGTTTTTCTGAAACCTACATCACACCAGACCGCATCTCACGATTTCTGAATAATTATCGATTAACGGTCACTAATCACCATACATTAATAAATAAGACTTATTCCAAAATTCCAAAAATTTTGTATGTTATACCGTAGCCACTTCCATCACCACAATAATAATCCTTGTACCTTCAAATATCCCAAGTTTCTAATTACTTCAATCTATCTTTTGAAGAAATAACAACGCTCATAATGTCTCCAATACTACCATCCATGTCGACCTTAAGATACAATTATCTGGTAGGTGATGACCGTTCATGATTATAGTGATGATGTCGTGGAGATAGCGGTCACTGAGTTTAGAAAAAAATCTCTATTTCATTGAGTCTACGTTTCGGAAAATATATTTCCTTTCTCAAATAAACGTCAAAAAATTTATCAGCCAGCGACAAGGAGAATTGTTAGTCAAAACTATACTAATCATTGCAAATTATTAATTTCTTTAAAGAAGTGAGTCTGGTGTATATAACAGTTAAAATAACATAAAGTAATTGTCGGCTCAATGAAATAGAGATTTTTTCTAACCTTCTTTTTAAGTGACTGCTATCTCCACATCATTATCATCGGTACAATTTATTACAAAAATGTATCATTTTCCACAGTAGACTTATCCATTTTCTCAATATTTCATCCTTTAACCTTTAAATATCCAACGTTCCTGATTGTTTCAATGTGAAGTCTTTAAAGCAAGAATAAATAAATGCACATTATGTCCCTTATACCACCTTCCACGTCGACCTTAAGGTACAGGTGTTTCTATGCCATTTTTTATGCAAATAGTTGTAAATGCATCCCCAAATAGTTTCAATTATAAATAACCGATTGTAATAAAATATTGATGTAAAACAATTGGAGCATATGAAAACGTGTCATGATTAAAGTACAGTTTTAGTGTTGAAAATGAGTAGAGAGAAAATTGAGAACAAAAGGGGAAAAAACATTTCAATGGTCGAGGGCCCGTTTTAGGCAGCCTATTATTTTCAACTGAGCGGAAAATAACAAAAGAAACAGACCAATGAACACTTAGCATAAATTTTTAAAAGTTCGAGGAAGGTGAAGTTTTAATTATTATGAAGAAAATATGTAGGAAGGGTCAGAGCAAAACTTTTAGTTATTAATTGTGCAACCACATAAATTTTGTGTACTAACGATTCATTAAAATTGACTTTTTATACACCTTTTTGTTTTCCAATACTTTTGAAAATTTGCTAGCAACAACCACCAGCTTAAATTTAAAATCGTAAAACGTAAAAATATCCCAAAAGAAATGTGAAACGGCTCCACATTTCGGATCAAAATTTTATACCGCAGGTTTTCTCCGGCATATAAACTGGTTTTTATTCATCCGCACATTCAGTGAGTGGTATATAAACGATAGCCCTCGAGGCGCTGTATCTCGGATCCCAAGGTAGGAAACATACATAATGCAGTGGAAAGGAACCTTCAATCCTAAGGCAACCGCCTTTTCTAGATTTCGCTATTTATCAAACTTACTTCAACAATGCCATCAATATTTTCCATGGTTTATATAAAAATCTTATTTTGAATTTATACAATTAATTTAATTGTGAAATTAAATATACTTTTAATATATGCATAATTATTAATTCGATTATGATTTTTCCCCCGGTTTATTTAATTTAAAAAGTGTCCGTGAACATACGTCAATAGTTCAAGAGGTAAACAATTTGGACTAAAAATTATTGTCCAAAGTCTGATTTTCATCTGTATTCTAGATATTTCAGGTTACTTCAATATTTTTCAACTTTATTCCATCAAGTCCAACGTATCTCATTAAATGTTAACCCTACTGTAAATTGAATTACATCAATGAAAAGAGCATGGAAAATGCTATGAGGTCCATTTATTTTTTTATCTGTAACCGTAAGCAAACAAAATACGAAAATATTTATAATATAAACTTTAAGGAGTTTGCCAAGTTCTTGTATAAATTTTAATTAAGATTTTCATCGTTCTGTAAATACTGACAAATACGAAACTTACGAAAAGTTGCACCTACTAATGAGTTGTAAACACATGTGCTTAACTTTTAATAGTCCATTTAACACCAATGAAAACTTAACGTTTATTTGCTAAAAATTTGATTTTTTTGGTTGCAAACGGTCTATAAAAAAAATAACCGTTTTGTGGCTCCTATCAATAAATAATGAAAGTACTACCGCTTAAGCAAAAAAGCCTTTTTTGCACAAAACTGAACATAAAAGAGTTTCAAAAAATTAAATTAACATATCCGCATTTTTTGGCTTGCATTCTTAAAAAGGGTGGCCAATATTATGAACTTTATTCTATAAAGTCCAACGTATCTCTTGAAAGCTTAATCCTACAGTAAAAATGATTACACAATACAAAATATAAAATCACTTTTAAAATAAAACTTTTATGAATTTGAGAAGATATTATCTATAGTTTGAGTAAGATTTTTTTGGTTCTTGGAATACAGAAAGATATGGCACTTACAAAACGTTGCCTAAAAAAAAACGAAAAAATTAAATTAAATGTTCAAAATGCCCACCTCTTTGAAAGGTGAAAGCCAAAAAAGATGAACATCTTGAGCATTCAATTTAATTCAACTTTTTTGTCTAATTTTCAATTATGTACTAAAATGTCTTGTCTATTTCTTTGTTTTACTATAATTACTGTTTAATAAATTTCAAAACATAAGGACTGTTATTTGTAACTTTAACTAAAAAATAAATTTGTTAGGAATTAAACGTAAATTTTACATGGGTAAATGACCTTTGAAAAAGAAAGCACATGCGTTTACATCATCAGAGGGCACTCTCGACACGATACGCAAGAATGGCACAATTGCACAGAAGACAAACACTTTCAGCCCTGAAGATGATCTCAATAAAGATCGAAACGTGGCACGATAAAGAAAAAATTTTTCTGAAACCTACATCACACCAGACCGCATCTCATGATTTCTAAATAAATATAGAAATTGTGTTTATATTTTATATAATTTTGTATATAGTTTGCTTAAGGGTAAAATAAAAAAACTAATTAATCTAATAGGATTTTCAATGCACTTTTCAATAGAGTAATCAATTTAAAGTAGGAGTAAGAATTTATAAGATACGTTCGATTTTATAAAATAAAGTTGTGAATGGGTGAAATAACCGGAAAAGTGAAAAATTTAGGGGTCATTTTATTATAATTTGACATATAATTTTGGAAGGTTAGAGTGACCTCAAAAATGAAATATCTCGAATACATTTGGCAATCTGACTTTGTACAGTAAGGGCTTTTTAGTACTATTTGACTTATTCACCATACTTAATTTATCTACTTAGCAATTTTGCACATTTAGATTGTTGGATTTCAATTATCTTTATAATTATTAAAATGATTCTTCCTATTGCTTTGCAATATGTAGACGTCCTTTAAACCAACTGGATACAACGAACAAAATCATACCCTTTAATTATTTTTTTTTTAAAGATATACAATCTCTCCCTGTATAGCGGAGCCCAAACGAAGGCCAAACCCTTTCTTGTCTAATGTTGCCTCAGGGCCAACAACCAATTTAGCCAATTTTCTAAAGCTTAGCTAATTCCATGAGTTTAGGGCAGTTGAAGTGTTTCATCCAGTATATTGGTAACACTGATTTTTTGGCATCAATCTAAAATCTCCATCTTAGAATTTTTTATCTCCAACAATGCCCGTTCATCCCATCAATGCATCTTCTGTCGATTACTATATTCGCCAAAAATAAAACTTTTCATGTCCAATATAATTTACCACTTTCTTTCCAAAAGTTGCTTCAGAGCAATGCCAACTTTAGGAATTGTTGTTTAAGGTTATCAAGAAATCCCGTGACTTTAGTGTTTTCCCTGCTCTGTTTCTGCCCGTGTATTGGTAACACTGATTTATTTGGCGCTAAACACTCTATTACCTAATTTAATTCCCGCAACCTTTTAATCAAATCGCAAATGTTCATCTTACTGTAAGACATCATATCAATTACCTAAATCATACAGACCCATAAGTATATCTTCTATTTTCATAAAAATAATAGAGAAAATCTTAGATAAATACATTAGACATGACTGTGGAATTAATACTATGATACATCCTAATCTGCATGCCTATTTACCAGGAAAATCAGTGGAAACTGCTTTGCATTCACTGGTAGGAAGGATAGAGAAATCATTACTCAATAATAATGGGTGCTTCTTTGATATCCAAGGGTTGTTTGATAATGCAGATACTTCCTGCATTATATCAGCACTAAATAGATACAATGTAGACCAACATCTCACAGGATGGTGAAAACCTACTTGGAGGGACGGATGGTAAATATGTGCTTAGGTAGTAGCATTCTTAGAAGCAATGTCACAGGAGGCTGTCCACAGGGAGGCTGCTTATCCCCTCTTCTGTGGTTAATCACAGTAAATAGCTTAATAGAGCTTCTGAATAATTCAGGTTTCTACAGCCAATTATTTTTAGATGATGGTACCATAATGATCACGGGTAGAGATCCCCTGACTCTTTCACTGCTGATGAAGGAGGCAATGGGGTAGCTTTCTGAGTGGTTTGTGATAAAGGTCTTTCAATTAATCCAGCTAAATTGGAACTGATAATGTTTAGTAGGAGAAGAACACTACGTAATTTCAAAATCCCTAAATTTCAGGGTATCGAATTAAAATTAAGGGATTCAATCAAATTCATCGGGGTAACGTTTGATATGAAACTTGATTGGAAAGGCCACATTAAAAACATATACAGGAAAGGCACAGTCTCTATGGTGCAATGTAGGAGGATTGTTGGTAGAACATGGGGTATCAAACCTTGCGTGGCCAAATGAATATATACCGCAATTATACTACCTAGATTTCTATTCGCAGCCCTAGTATGGTGGAAATGGCTAAAAAATAAAGGGAATATTAACAAGTTAAGGTCATTTCAAAAACTAGGCTGTTTGATGATGACGGGAGCATTTTCCACTACACCCACCCTAGCACTTGAGATTATAACCAACACTACACCTCTACACATAGAGGCTAAGGTTAGAGCAGCGGCTATAGATTAATTAGTGAAGGCAGTTGGAACCATAAGGGAAACAACATAGGTCACTCGAAAATTCTACAATTATTGAGTAAGGTCAACAGCCAACTATTAAGCGTTAGCGATAAAAAGGTTAAACCCCCTTCAGGGAAAAAGTACTTTCAGGTAGTTACTCCTTGTGAATATAACTATAGTGCGGACGATGACAATCGTAGCCTAGACTATTTTACCGACGGCAAGGGAAGCGGTGCTGGAATACATATACCTAAATTAGAGATCAGCATCTCCTCCCCTCTTGGTAATAACATCTCCGTTTTTCAGGCGGAAATATTGGCCATTAATGTTTGCTGCAGAACACTTATGGATAACAAGATCAAGGGAAAAGACATTAGAATTTTTTCCGACAGTCAGGCCAGTCTTAAGTCATTATAAAAAGAGCTATCAACATCTAGGCTGGTGGAGGAAACTGTTGAACTTATTAATAAAATTACTACCAGGCACGGGAATAGGGTAACTCTCATATGGATACCAGCTCATAAGGGACACTATGGCAATGAAGAGGCGGATAGCCTGGCCAAAGAAGGCGCAAATACTGCGTTTGTCGGGCCACAACCGGTATTACCCCACTCTATAAGGACAGCGAAAGATAGTATTAATTGCTGAGGCATGAAACAATTCCTTAAAAAATGGAATCTGTCCCCCGGACATAGGCAATCGAAGGAGTTTGTGAAGAAAATAAAACCAAAAGAATCGAAATGGCTATTCTCTAACTCAAGGAGGGGAATTAGGAGCCTGATAGGTATCCTGACAGGCCATTGCCCCTTGAGAAGACACCTCTTCATAATGGCTATTTTACCAGACCCCTTTTGCCGCTTCCGTGAAATAAAAGAAGAAACGGCACGGCACTACCTCGCAGAGTGTGATAGGCATGCCAGGCATAGATTTGAAACTTTTGAAGAAGAGGATATTGCCAAATCACTCCCCAAGATAAAATGGTCCAAAATCTTGGGGTTTGTGGACAGGTCCAAGAGGTTTATGCAGGACACGTGAACCACCAAGTCCCGGACCTTTTAGGGATGGGGTACGAGTCTACCCAGGCATTTAATCCCTCGGGTCTTGCTTGGTCGCCCACCATGCGTAANACTGTAAGACGATATTGGGCAGTAAAATGTTAAGAAATTGAAATCTCCCCAAAATTCTATTTTTAGCTTGCCAAACAGCCATTTGTTCCATAGGTATGGGACCTACCCTTAGACATGGCGGGGTAGTGGATGGGAAAAAATGTACCCAAAAGAAATAAATAAAGCACTGGAGAAATTAATAAAAACTTACAACTAGCAAACGCACAAGGGCAGCAAACCTCCTAAAATGGATACACGTTTACCCAAAGTGGACATCAAACAAAAATACGAAACAAAATACAGTCGAAAATAACAGAATAGACACCAGATGTAGACAAAACCCAACAACAAATAATAACAATCAGAACAATGAATAATGGGGGTTGAGGTGGGAGGTTGGTGTCCGAGTGGATCGAAGTCACGATAGCTCAAGTGGTAGAGCAGCGGTGTATTGAGCCGAAGGTCGTGGGTTCGAATCCCGCTCGTGACACTCACTTTCTTATCTCAACCAATCCTTACAAAAAGATTAATTAATTGAAAGAAGTTATCTGGTCAATCGGACCAAGAAATGTAATGGATACAATGAATAATATTTATTAAAGTAAAATTGTAACGGCTCACGACTCTTAACAATTGTATCTGAACGTTAATAGAGCATAGGAACTGCACATCTTCGGCCGGAATTGACAACAAAAGCTCACCTGGTTTAAGACCCGAACCAGAAGAAAGAAAATCCACGGGATGAAGTCAGAAAAAGGGACAACCGGACTTCGGGTCACTACCGTTCGCGATTCAGAATATATCCATGGGACCCGGCCACAGAATAGAAATGAGGCTGGAGGTTACGAAATACCCGTGAGATGAGAGACATCTGTCCTTAATCCGCATTCGGCACT
Organism: Cimex lectularius; assembly: GCF_000648675.2. Lineage (NCBI taxonomy): Eukaryota > Metazoa > Arthropoda > Insecta > Hemiptera > Cimicidae > Cimex > Cimex lectularius. Next base: position 90,874 of record NW_019392663.1, read on the forward strand.
GCTACATAATTCGAATGTGTTTGCTGGTTGGAAAGGGATGTGTGTAAATCGTCCAAGCTGGCCATACAAAAGATTGTCTTTGATAGGACGGACAATGCTAACGGTCGCTGTAGATCACTGAAAATCGGATTTGAGGCCTAGACGGCCGGAAATAGAGACATAAAGTCAGAGGAAAACATAATACTAGAGGGACGCTTTATCAGCTCACCCAACTCACTAATCAAACGATCCATAAAGACTCCGACATTAATTTTCCAGCGTATAACATCATACAATGACGTTTATGTCCAATAGTTAAAGTATTTAACTTCATAACTTTAGTTTTAAAAAAATTTATTCTAAAACTGATATTGTTCATTTTACAGAATACACGATAGCTATATCTTGAAATGCATCATGTACATTAACGTGTTTATTTAACGACAATAAAGTTCATGGTTTTAATATTAGAATTGAACTTGTTTATTTATGTCAAACTCGTTTTTGTTTCAATTTATATATGTCTAAACCAAACGCCCAACGGGCAAGTACAGGATAATAACGTGTTTTACACTGCCAACAATGCGCCAGGCCGCGTGTAGAAGCTGAAGTCACAAAGAAATGCAATGCCATTGACTTTGGAAAGAGCAGCTTGCGACCTGAAAGAAGCTGAAATTGTAAAAAAACGAATGTCTGATTTTTCATGGAGCATCGAGTGACCTGTTAGCACATAAAACGACGCGATGAGATTTCAAGTTCGACTCGCACTGAAAGCTGACGTCGCAAAAAAGGATTTTTTTTTACTTTACATGGATGAGCCTGCGACCTTTTTAATTAGTATTTTTAATTACATTCTAGTAATTTGATGCGATTTTGTCCTGTTTACACGTCCTGCGATGCGATGCGATATCGCGTAAGTAGAAATGGAAAGAATTGTCTGATTTTTTATGGATCATCTTTTGACCTGTTTACACATTCAGTAATGCGATGCGATGAAGCGGGAGTAGAAGCTCAAATAAAAAATGAAATGTCTGATTTTTCATGGATCATCGTGTGACCTGTTTACACATCCAGCGATGCGATGCGATATCGCGAGAGTAGAAGTCGAAATCCAAAAAAAAAAAAAAGTGTCAGATTTTTCGTGGGTCATCTTTTACCTGTTTACACATTCAGTAACGCGATGCGATATAGCGGGAATAGAAGCTCAAATAAAAAAATGAAATGTCTGATTTGTCATGGATCATTCTTTGCCCTGTCTACACATCCAGAGATGCGATGCGATATCGCGCGTGTAGAACCTCATTTAAAAAAAAGAAAGGTCTGATTTTTCATGGATCATCGTGTGACCTGTTTACACATCCAGCGATGCGATGCGATATCGCGCGAGTAGAAGTCGAAATCCAAAAAAAAGAACTGAATTTGACTGTATTGATCAGACCTGTTTACACTGAGAGTGGTGCGGAGCGATGCCATACGACTAAGATCTATGAGCTTGCTGGCTCCAATGTGGACAAGCTCATTTTTATATTCTTTATATAAAATGACGCATGAACAACTCTATAAAACAATCTGGTTTCCGAAATTTTCAAATTCTCTCTATATTGATCGATTTATTCTGTAATTCTGCATACATATAGTAAGACCTCGGTTTAACACATACCAACGTTTTAGTATCAGATCCAGAGGATATCAATAACAAGATCTATTAGCTTCCAATGCATGCATTCTAACTTCAGCACACTCTCTTTTTCACCCATTCTTAAATACATTTAACACAAAAACATTTAATTGTCTTTACCGATTGGTCTGCTTATCTCTGACAACCAACTCAGCGAATATAAGAAGGCAAAATTGATCGGTAACGACTAAATTACAGGTTCGTCACCTAGCATACCACATTAAGATATCTCACAACAAAATCGTTTATTATATAGAACTGGTATTTACAAAGGAAAACCATTATTAATTTCAAAAACCACAACTTACCTCCCAGTTACTGTACGACTAAAATTTTAAATCTCAATTAAATCGCTGCTAATAACGAACTAAATTAAAATTTTAAAAATAAAGTGGGTAAAGCCGGGAACACACTTACCCGATGGAACGCTATGCGACGCTACCCGACGAAATCCTAAGTACAATTTTCTATAAGGTTGAATTACCCTCTTGCACATCAGCCCGATGTTATGCTATGCTACCCTGCTCTATGCTACGCGATCCTCACTGTCCAGATTTTCGTCGGGTAGCATCGAGTACAGTCGAAGACAAAAAACGAGACACTCATATTTTTATTCAAACTACATGTATTATTCTCGTTATATTAATTACAACAAAATTATTTTAATATAAACCGAGATCACAAATTCATTAGTTTTTATTTAAAAAAAAAATGTAATGGCTTTGTAGAAAATAGATCAAAACACCGGAATACACATTTTTTATATAATAAATTTAACTAACGATTTATTACTCGTTATTGCTTTCAAAATTTAACTAACAATTTATTTCATGGTTTTGCTCATAAAATTACACCGTTTTTGCGAGTAGTGTCAAAGCACACTCATCATTTTTTTAGTTTATTTCAACCTATGTATATGTAATTTTGTCGTTATATTAATTACAACATCCTTACTTTAATGTAAACCAATTTACCCGAGTTCAAAAATTCATGATTTTTTATAAAAATTATTTAATTATGTGTGAGGAAGAAAATCTATCAAAGCACCGGAATAATTTTACTTAAAACAATTAAATTTAACTAACAATATTTATTACATGGTTTTGCTCAAAATAGTCCATTAAAAACAAAAGAGGCGTTGCGATTGTAATACTGATTTGTGATACACGCTGTGTGACTATACGTGGCGCGCGCATGACATCGCATAGATATGCACACCCTACTAAAACGTGAGAAGGCGTCGGGTAGCATCGGGTAGCGTCGCATAGCGTTGCATCGGATAAGTGTCTTCCCGGCTTTAGGCGGCAGTTTTCCAATGGATCCATAAAACGGCTGTCGCCATAAAGTCAATATTTTTAATTTTTGTGATATTTATTTATGAAGATAAAACTAGGGATGATAATCCTGTTCAAAAAGCGATACAACATGACTGATCTAAAAGATCTATGGATTTCTAAAAAAAATTTTTTTTCATTTTTAACAATTAATTTGTTTAGACAATACAAATTAAACATAGATTTTGTCAAGAACGTTAGGTAATGTTTCGGTCGAATTTGACATGTCAAAATGTCGAGTAAGACGTACAATTCGTTCCGTTCCTTTTTAATCGGAGGGCACAGATTATAACAGGACTGGGAGAAAGAAAAACCTCCTTACGTTATGTTTTTGTTAGATAGTGTCAAGCTCCAGAGATTGTAGACCTTTTGTACTAAATGCTTATATAATGACGAGGGCGGAGAGGGAAAAAACAAAAAGGGATTAACCCTTTCGACTCCGCCCTGCACAATGGGCGCTGCTTTCCTTCTCACAGGCTGGCCGACGAATAAAAATGCCAACCAAGCCCTGAAAAGAACTGTTTGGTCATGAGGAAATTTTTAAAATATGTCTTATCCTAAAGTAATTGCGATTTGAATATGCAAATTTTTCTAATGTAAAGTTCAAAAAATATTATTAGTTTAATATTAATTTTCATACAAATAACAAATTCACTAATTTCGTAGTCCGCTTGACCAATTAATATGTTACAATTAATTAAGGTTTTTAGTTGAGATAAAAAAGTCATTGGCACCAGTGGGATTCGAACCCACGATCTTCGGCTTGATACGCCGCTACTCTACCACTTGAGCTATCGTGACCTCGATCCACTCGGACACCAACTTCCTATCTCAACCCCACCTTTTGAGTTTTCCCTCCTTTTCGCCATTTTATCTCAACTAAAAATCTTAATTAATTGTAATAAATTAATTGGTCAAGCGGACCACGAAATTAGTGAATTTAATGAATTAAAATGAAGAATACTTCACTAAAGCTCTCCGTGGCCATTTAATTTGTCGTCGAGAATCCAATCCGATTACACGACATTTGAAAAATGGCTAAAAGGCGGGAAAATTCAAAAGGTGGGGTTGAGATAGGAAGTTGGTGTCCGAGTGATCGAGGTCAAGATAGCTCAAGTGGTAGAGCAGCGGCGTATCAAGCCGAAGATCGTGGGTTCGAATCCCGCTCATGACACTAACTTTTTCATTTCAACCAAAACCTTACATAAAAAGATTAATTCATCGAAACTAAGTTTGTACATATTATACAGGTGCTTGCTGAGACCGAATCGTATATTGTGAACTTTGATGTACTTATATTCAAGTGTGGTGTTTAGTGACCGTTAGTTAATGATTATTTGGAGATCGTGAGAACATAATCAACGACTACAACTGAACGCTACTACTAATAATACCACATCAAGTCTATCAAATACCGACAAACCAATATACATATCCATGCCATTCATTCACGGCCTATCACATAAATTAAACACATTTCCCTCTTCTGATAACTTAAAAAAGGTCTTTAAAAACTATAAAACAATTCACACACTTACATCGGCATTATATCCCATATCTGGATAAGAGAGTAAAGCAACATATCTATGATTGCAAAAGACCCAAACAAAATCCTACAGCACTGGTTACCCACCATTTTGAACACCAACATAATTTCGACTTCAACAATCCAAAAATATTACGCACAGAACAAAACTAACATAAACGTAACTTGTTAGAAATGGTTTACATCAACAGAGATAAACACTGCATCAATTACAGAACAGACAAATGTAAACTCAGTCACAGCTACGCCAATATCACTGCACAAATGAATATCGATAACATACATATATCATCATCACATCACACAAAACATATAATATAACATATAAAACAATCATCACATTCCATACATCAAACATTTCTACATAGTCCAATTCTTCAAAAATTTGGCTTTCATTTCCCTAATTATCCCCGTCTATATAATCCTGAACGAATAATCAGGCCAAACCATTACCCATTTTTTCCCATTGTCGGCTCCTTTCATCTCAATGAAGTCGACTCCTCATATAGAAATATTTTTCTATCGTTACTTTCTTCCTCACCCCTTCAAAATCCAACGTATATAAACATAAAACAGCAATATCTCAATGGCACTCTCAATAGGACACACAAGAATGGCCAAATTACGCAGAAAACAAGCACTTTGAGTGAGTAGAAATACTTTGAGTCTAAAACTTCTAGCATTGTATACATTCAATTTTATTCACATCCTACATGCATTTGTATAATTTACGCAATTTTTATAAATCCCAGGCTCTGAAGATGATCTCAATAAAGGTCGAAACGTTGGCACGATAAAGAAAATATTTTTCTAAAACCTACATCACACCAGACCCCATCTCACTATCTCCAAATAAGCATTAGTTTTTTAATATTCTGGCCTATAGTTACATCCAAAAACTTACCTTATTTTGTCTAATAAGTTTAGGCGAGACTTTTTCCGCTGTGTCTTTTACGTTTATCTGTCATGTGATGTTGTTTCACCTAAATGCTTCAACTTGTTCTATGCGGCAGTTGCTTCGTTTTTGACATTTTGATTTTTAAAAAGAACGGTTCCGGGAACTACGGTTGTGTTTGTTACCCATCTTTTCGCATGCGCTTCTCTTTCAGCAGCGCAGCAGCGTAACACCCTTTCCACACAACCCTCTCATACAACAGCTTTCCTCGCTAACCCCACTGGTGTTATAGGTGTGCCAATATGTGGGTTTAGACGATCTTCTTTGGAATTCGGGTTGCAGGTTTAAACAAAAAATAAATATTATATAAAAAAATGTTTGCGGGAAAGGGGAGGAAACCGGCCGATAATTTTCTGCGCGGTGCAAAAGGTAAACGAAGTGGAATAGAGTTCAAATAAGTCTTTTCATTTTTAGTTAGTCATTAAAAAAGTTTTAAGTACAGAAATTTCAAGAACGAAGTGACGGAATTAACCCAGTCCTGTTAATTGCGTCTCCTTTCTCCGTAAATCTACAACATTTAGACCGTTTTTATCGATTTACTCAAAGAATTTATTCAACCCGGCCTGTTCGAATAATTATTTCATTTAGCACAAGTGAATTTTTATATTTCTTGGTTAATTCTCCATTTAAAAGTGGTAAAAACGTTGCTTTTTATTACTTATACAACTTAAAAGAAAATCTTTAATACAGGTGTTTTGTATACATCGAGTTGGCGTAAATTCTATTTTGGCTTGGAACTTGAACATAGGGATGGATAGTTGAGGAAGGACGGTAAGTATTGTGAAGGGGGAAGACACATGGTACCTGTTTGCGGTAATATAATGCCCCCGTGCGGATTGCCTCAAGCCGTACTCCTTAGAATCCTCTCTCCTTATTACTACATCTTGTCTCTGCATGTGACGTTGGCACAGCCTCTTCACCCTTTCGCCTTAACCTACATTTTTATCTCCCTTACCCAAGGGAGAATTTTTCCGAATACATTTGTCTAGAAGTGAGAACCCTTAATCTATTTTGACGACCTTGTTTTCTTCAAATTATGGTTCGAAGGCTACACAGTTTTGATACAGTTACGAATAGAAAGGAAAATAGCTACGAAAATAAATTAGGTGGTAGGGTGTGCTTAGAGTGCAGAAAGGAATTCACTTTATCAAGAGAAGAGCACGTAGGCTAGTTCTATCAGCAAGATCTAATTTTCTACCCTAGTTTTACCTTTACGTTCCAGTCGACTTTGTTGGCAAAGCAATTTCTCCTTTTCATTAAAGACTTCAAAATATAATTTGTTGATTACATAAATAAAAAACTTTGCTAGTCGAAATAGTTGGATTTTCGTTAAAATACGCTCACTGAGTATTAATGAAGCCAAAAAATATTTTTATGTGTGGTGTTTAGTGATCGTTATTTAATGACTATTTCGAGATCGTGAGATGTGGTCTGGTGTGACGTTGGTTTTAGAAAAACATTTTCTTTATCGTGCCAATGTTTCGATCTTTAGTAAGATCATCTTTAGGGCTCAAAGTATTTTTTAGTATGTTTTATGTGTAGATGTGTTATTCTTTTGTATCGTTTTGAGAGTGCCCTTTTTATTTATTTTTTATGTGTAGATGTGTCATTCTTTTCTATCGTTTAGAGAGTGCCCTTTTTATTTTTTTTCCTGTGTAGATGTGTCATTCTTGTTTGTCGTTTTGAGAGTGCCCTTTTTATTTATTTTTTATGTGCAGATGTGTCATTCTTTTCTATCGTTTTGAGAGTGCCCTTTTTATTTATTTTTTATGTGTAGATGTGTCATTCTTTTGTATCGTTTTGAGAGTGCCCTTTTTATTTATTTTTTTTTCTGTGTAGATGTGTCATTCTGTGTGTCGTTTTGAGAGTGCTAGTGCGATTTTGATGTTTTATGTTTACATACGGATTTATTTTGTTAGGGGTGGAGAAGGAAGTAGGGATAGAAAGACATTGTTATATTAGGCTTCTTTGAGGTGAAAGGAGCCGACAATGGGAAAAAATAGGGTAATGGTTCGACCTGATGATCGTTTCAGGATTATATAGACGGAGATAATTAGGGAAATGAAAGCCAAATGGATGAAGATAATATCAATAAAAATCGAAACGTTGGCACGATTAAGAAAACGTTTTTCTAAAACCTACGTCACACCAGACCGCATCTCACTGTCTCCAAATAATCAATATTTTTATGTTGTGTTGTTCTAGGTAAAATTCTGCCAATTAGATTCTGCCCACAATTGCAAAATGAATTATCATTTTTCGCTTTTACCGTGATACAGCCGCTTTTTTTTGTACGTTGAGCCCTCCAGCAGTTCTCTCTCACCTAGTTTTATTCAGCATTCTAGACGTATTTTCTTTATTCTCTTGACTTCTTCTCAACTTTTTTTTTAGTTATTCAGATATCGTGAGATGCGGTCGGGTGTGATGTAGGTTTCAGAAAAACGTTTTCTTTATCGTGCCAACGTTTTTTTTTTTTCAAAAAGATTTTATTTATTTCTTTTATGAGGGCATTTCAACTACGAGGTTATATGCCTCGGGCTATCGGTGTTTATGGGAAAAAGACCCGTTTGTAAATGAGTCGGTTTCGAATGCAAGGCCGCTGGATTCGAACTCCGGACCTTTACCTTACAATGATGAACGCCGTGTCAACGCCTAAACATTTTATATTCTGTAATTATTACGCAAATTATGTTTGAGTTGAAAAATTAGGGTTACGAGCGGGACTTTTGATGTACTAATACGGAGGTCGTGGTTTCAAGTCACGATCGTGACACTAATTTTTCAACTCAATCATAATTCACAAAAAATTACATGTAATTACTTTGGTTGATTGGTCTAATAAAAAACATAATATATTAATATTTTATATTCTAATTCTACTTTGAGCCTTGAAGATGATCTCAATATAGTTCGAAACGGTGGCACGATAGAGAAAATGTTTGTCTAAACCTAGGTCACACCAGACCGCATCTCACGTTCGTTCCCCAAATAATATTTTTATATTCTGTTGTACGCTGAAATAAGTTTTGTGATTGAGTAGATAAATACAGGATCATAAGGTTTGTAGGCCAAATTGACAGCCAGCTGGAGTGCATATTTTTCCAGGTTTTAATCCAGTTTTAATCTTAAAAAAAGTAGAAACAAACTATTAATTGAATAATTTTGAAAAAAAATGGTTTAAAACATACATAAAACACAGACGTTAATCCAAACAGAAGAGTGAACAACTTTCTGTAAAAGTAGCAAAATGTATCTCTACGTAACCTATCTAACCTATCAAAGCGGTGCCTTTGAAACCGACAAAGATTCTCCGACGACCGATCGAAAGAGTATTACTAGGCAATGTGCTTGGGGAAATCCTCTTAATAGTTTATAGCACAGATGTACCGATTAAACCTGGCACTCCGCTGCATCCTATCCGATGAAACTGCGGTACTATCCTACAGTTGCCTCGGAAGATCAGCAGATTCATGTCTCACGATTGATGGAAACAGACACGAAGGTCTACTCTACAAACTTGTCGAACGATCTATGCTAAAGGCCAAAAACAACCTACATTCTACAAGACGTTACTACAACCTAGTCGTAAAGCGTCGAACTTTGTGGAACCGCTAACCCTTCTAGATCCAACGTCTCCAATCTTTTCAATCTTAAGTCCTCAGATCCATTCTAAATGCTCCGTACTTCAGTACTACCTTCCACAACGACTTTAAATCCACAAATTTACAAGTTTTACAATATACTCTCCCATCACCTTAATGATGATGACAAGGGAATGCGAGAAAGCGTTTTTTATTCCCAAAATCCGTTTGGCTTATCCCAGTAGCTTAGTTCAGTTTAATTGACTTAAAAATGACTACTACTTCTTTCTTGTAAGAAGTAGTAGGTCATTGTCAAGGTCATTACATCTCTGCAATTCTTTTTCCACGGCCTTTGATTTAATGATACCCATGACCTGTGTGACCTATCCTCCTCTGATCGCTATCTGACTTTTCATAATCATGAGTTTACTCTGACTGACATCTCTGGAGTTCGTCCGTCACCTTTTAACTTTTATTTTTTGGGGACTCATTCCAAGATGGACGAGTCGGCGTTTATAAAGTATAAGTATACGTTTATAAGGCTTAAGAGTATATATGTTCATATAGATTCTCCTATGACCAGTTTATTATGATTTTCCAGGTTTACTTCTATGTCTTTAGGGGTGCCTGATCTTGTGAGGATTTTATTGTCAGAGTCACCATTCTTACCATCCTCCACAACGACTTTAAAATACCATTTATGCAAAAATTTACCAAGTTTCACTGTAAAATCACCCAACACATCAATGGTGATGATGATAACGAATGGAAGGAAGATGTGGTTTTGTATTTCCCCAGGTTCTGGTTTTTGAACTTTACTTAGTTCTTTCGTTTAATTCAATTGACTAATTTTTTTGCTGACATTGCTGCAATTCTTGTTCCAGCGTGTTCATGTCTCCTTTCTTTCTACCCTGACACTTAAGATGTTATCGGGCTGTCATGTTTTCCTAAGTTTTGTAGATTTTGGACGTGACCTTTTTACGAGTTGATGTTGTTTAGGCTGCATAGCCGTCTCATCATATTGAGGATTTTAAGACAAAATAGCCATTGATCTCTAAACTTTTAAGTGGATTTTACCTGATAAAACATATTTAAAAATTTAGAAAAGTCAACTATACTTTAATAGTGAACGGAATAGCCATGGGTTATGGGGATTCGAATACTGAACCGTAAGCTTGCAAATGCGGATCGAACTCGTTCCCCTGGGTTACTTTTCTTTTACTGAACTAGTTTATATGTCTATCACTATAGATTTGTTTATATTAGAACTTTTAAAGTTAAGGGGTTGGTGTGCGTGTCGATGAACCCAAGTTAAACAAGTATTGGCTTCGTCATTCCTCACTGAACATGGCGGAGTATGTGACAAGTGTTCACCTGAACATCCATGAAAAAACTTATAATTATTTAAATGAATTGTACTTTTTATCTAAGGTGTTGGTTAAGATGAAAAGTATATTTAATTTAAATAGTTAATAGGTTCAATACATACATGGATTAATACTTGTTATTACATCGATTATATTTAGTGTCTATTGACCAAATTACTTCTTTCAATTAATTAATCTAGTTATGTAAGGTTTTGGGTTGAAATGAAAAAGTCAATGCCACGGGCAGGATTCGAACCCACGACCTTCAGCTAAATACGCCGTTGCTCTACCACTTGAGCTATCGTGACTTCGATCTACTCGGAGACGCCGTGAATTCGAATCCCGCTCGTGGCACTAACGTTTTCATTTCAACCAAATCCTTACAGGAAAAGAATAATTACTTGTTATTATGTTAATTGCATTTGGTCATGGTGCACTACTTGTCTAAAAGAACGAATCAGATCATCGGACATATTAAAAATCCAGCTCTACCTAAAACTGACCCAAAAGAGCGCTCATAAAACTAAATGACCTTCGAGTAGAAAGAAACAACGCCCTCCTCACCACTTCATTTGCCAACAATCTGATTTTCATCCCCTGCTCTAGGTATACTCTGCATGTCATAAAAGTAAAATATATTGAAACTTCATACGATTCGAGCCAATAATTTTATAATATTCTTTCTGTTGCAGGTAAGTGGAGGATGTAATGGACGTGTAAGTGTAAAAATTAATCCACATCCACAATGTAGAACAACTGCTAACAATTTCCTGTCACATTATGCATATGACTTTTTTCGAGGGTGGGGCGATGCATAAGCTATATTTAATAATAAAATAATAAATAAAAGAATCTTTTAATGTCATGCAATAAGATAATTGCAAAATATCTAAATCAATTTTTCGAAATGTAAGTTTGTTTTATGCTTTTGAAACAGTCCCATGGCATGTTTTATAAATTTTTATTTTGTTTTTCGAAAATTGACAACGTTTCTAGTTATTATTTTACATTCTAATTTAATGATTTTCAACTTGATCCATTTACTTCCTTTAAATGATCTTCTGCTGATTTGAACCATCTTAAACGTCAAACTAGATTCAATCAAAGTCACTCTGTTTACACTTTCCCTTTCTATACTGTTTATGGTTCTTGACGGAACAATGATCAAAACGAGCATAATTAAAATAGTACTCGGCATTTTGAAAAGTTAGCCGGATAAAGTGATTAAACGAGGTGACATGATGCCTGTAATCCGGGGGCAAACAACATCCACGATTACGCCGGCACAATACACAGTCCTTGGTTGACAGCAGTGTAAACATAGCCCAGAGTCCACAGAGCCTAAGAACAGTCGTTTCTCTTGTTGACTGATTGAAGATATAATATGCCCTGACTCCAAATGCGGAAATTTCTTATTCGCCCGCACACACGTTAGCAACATGTAACAAAACTTTTTTCACATGTTGTTCCATATTGTTTTTAAAAGTCAAATTGGCGTGGATTTTAACATGAGTTTTCTTGTTTGCTTGTTTGCTTTTTCAATGGATGACAATTTTTTTTGGTGAAAATAACTGATTGGTGTTAGTCTGTGTACCCCACAATTCGCCGTCTTCTTATATAATTATATATAATTCCATCTTTTTATAAAAGGCTCCTAATGTAAGCAATAAAATGTTAGTAAAAATAATACTAGTATCAGGCAAATAATAAATATCAGCACGGGTGTCGTTGGCTGCAACGGTTAAAGCGGGGAACACACTTACCCGATGCAACGCTATGCGACGCTACCCGACGAATTTTCCATAAGATTGTATTACCCCGGTGCACATCTGTCGGATGCCAGGCAACGCTACCCTACTCAATGCTACGCGATCCCCACTGTCCAGATTTCGTCGGGTAGCATCGAGTACAGTCGAAGACAAAAGAACCGGACACTCATATTTTTATTCAAACTACATGTACTATTGTCGTTATATTAATTACAACAAAATTATTTTAATATAAACCGAGATCAAAAATTCATTAGTTTTTATTTAAAAAATAATAATTTTAATGGTTTGGTAGAAAATAGATCAAAACACCGGAATACCATTTATTATATAATAAATTTAACTAACGATTTATTACTCGTTATTGCTCACAAAATTTAATTAACAATTTATTTCATGGTTTTGGTCATAAAATTACACCGTTTTTGCGAGTAGCTTCAGAACAGGACACTCATATTTTTTGTAGTTTATCTCAAACGATGTATATGTAATTTTGTCGTTATATTAATTTTTACGTTCTTACTTTAATGTAAACCAATTTACACGAGATCAAACATTCATGAGTTTTTATAAAAATTATTTAAATTCGATGGTTAGGAAGAAAATTTATGAAAACACCGGAATAACTTTATTTAAAACAATTCAGATTAACAAACAATTTATTACATGGTCGCGTTTATAAAATTTACCTAACAATTTATTACAAGGTTTTGCTCAAAATAGTGCGTTAAGGACAAAAGAGGCGTTGCGATTGTGCTACGGATTTGTGATACTCGCTGTGTGACTGGCGTACGCTTGACGTCACATAGATGTGCACACTCAATCAAAACGTGGCAAGGCGTTGGGTAGCATCGGGTAAGTGTGTTCCCCGTTTAAGGCGTAAGGTAATCCAGCGTCCCTTCGTTCGAACACGACATTCTTATCAATGTGTTGTTGTTTTTTCAAAAACAATGGCACGACGAGGGTTGATATAACCTCTTCCGTTGCAAACCCTCGTTAAAAATTAAATAAATAAATAAAAACAATCAGCAGTTTGAGAAGCAAGGAGACACCAAGTTATGATCAGTATCACGGACGAGATTTTGACAGACCGTACCCAGAATTATTTGGAGATCGTGAGATGCGGTCAAGTGTGACGTAGGTTTTAGAAAAACATTTTCTTTATCGTGCCAATGTTTTGATCTTTATTGAGAACATCTTCAGGGCTTGGGATTTGTAAGCATTGTTTAAATTATACAAATACATGTAGTATGTGGAAAAAAATTGAATTTATACATGCTAGAAAGTTTAGACTCAATCAAAGTATTTGTACTCACTCAAAGTTCTGTGTAGATGTGTCATTCTTGTGTGTCGTGCTGAGATTGCCAGTGAAATATTGATGTTTTACGTTTATACACGTTGGATTTTGAAAGGGTGGGGAAGGAAGTGGGGATAGAAAGACATTTTTATATGAGGAGATGAAAGAAGCCGACAATGGGAAAAAATGGGTAATGGTTCGGCGTGATTATCCTTTCAGGATTACATAGACGGTGATAATTATGGAAATGAAAGGCAAATTGTTGAAGAATTAGACTATGTAGAAATGTTTGATATGTGGAATGTTATTGTTGATGGATGATTGTTATATATGTTTTCTGTGATGTGATGATGTTATATGTATGTTATCGATATTGAATTTGATTATTGATATTGGCGTAGCTGCGACTGAGTTTACATGTGTCTCTTCGGTAATTGATTCTGTGTTTATCTCTGTTGATGTAAACCATTTCTAAAAAGTTACGTTTATGTTTGTTTTGTTCTATGCGTAATATTTTTGGATTGTTGAAGTTGAAATTGTGTTGGTGTTCAAAATCGTGCGTAGCCAGTGCTGTAGGATTTTGTTTGGGTTTTTTGCAATCACAGATATGTTGCTTTACTCTCTTATCCAAATATTGGGATGTAATTCCGAAATAAGTTGCCGGACAGTTTGAACAATTGATTTTGTAAATTACGTCAGACTTATTTGTTACTGGTTTGGGATCTTCAATTTTGGAAAAAAAGTGTGTGAATTGTTTTATAGTTTTTAAAGACCTTTTTTAAGTTATCAGAAGAGGGAAATGTGTTTAATTTATGTGTTAGGCCGTGAATGAATGGCATGAATATGTGTATTGGTTTGTCTATATTTGATAGATTTGATGTGGTATTATTAGTAGTAGTGTTGAGCTGTCATTAACTAACCACACACCTGAATATAAGTACATCAAAGTTCACAATATACGATTCCGTCTCTGCAAGTACCTGCATGTACAACTATACGTACAAAAAATACAGAGACTCACTTGCATTTGTATCACTGAAGCGATGAGAACTACCACAGCTGGTTTAGAGGAAATATTTGGATTAATCCCCCTTCATCAAATACAGGCAAGAACAACCTCGTTGAATATCTAATATTCATGTACCCTCGGGTCCACATGAACAAGATAGTTGGATTTAAATAAAACTTCCAGATAAGCTTGAGTACCAAAAAAGTTCACAGTAAAGGACTTCTACCAATGCAATCGCTAGTATAACACCTAAACGCTAAAAAAAAAATCAGAGACCCGCTTGCATTTGTATCAATGGAGCGATGGAAACATATTTGCATGGAAACATGCTGATAAGGAGGATATATTTGCATTCATGCCCTCCGTCAAATGCGGCAAAGAAAACTATTAATCACTTTACCAAAGAAAAATCTCCGGAAGGGTTAAAACTAAAATTGAGAGACAAGTACATCCTAATGAGTGAATTGCCGGTATTCAGGTGGTCACCCTATGATGTACATCTGGTTGAGAAAATGCTAACATATTCAGTTTTATACGTCGAATTTAAATTTAATGTCAAATCCCTCAAAATTTTCCAATGATACTGAAAATTCGACCAAGTATTCGGTGTATCCTCTATCAAGCTATGATTTCAGTTATTTATTAACGACACTACAATTTATGCTACAAAAAACATTAGAGTCTGTGTGTTGTCCTCTGTCGATAACAGATATTATCAA
Organism: Cimex lectularius; assembly: GCF_000648675.2. NCBI lineage: Eukaryota > Metazoa > Arthropoda > Insecta > Hemiptera > Cimicidae > Cimex > Cimex lectularius. Next base: position 106,108 of record NW_019392663.1, read on the forward strand.
TTGACTGGAATCCATCTTTCAGACAGGCTGTTTGCAGATAAATTCAGACTAATCTAAAATAAATCCTTATCTCACAAAACCGAACACAATACGAAAAATACGAAATTGATGGTGGTTGTTGGTTGACTGGACGAAACGCGTAGTAAAACGTAAACCAGCGAGTTGCGAAAATATGGATCACATAAGGATCACTACATGGCACATATTAAGCAAAAAGAAACTTTCCACCGCTGGGAGAAAATATAAGAAACATGAGAATGGTACGAGTTGAAAAAAAAAACATGACCCTCCGAGTAAAAACAGATGTAAGCATACGGTCAAAACAATAAAGTTAATCGAGACATGAAATGAAAGGTAGCGGAGATGAAAAATGAACCAAAAAACAGTGTTTAACAAGGGAACCAAGAAGATAAAAAAATAAAAGGAAGGGAAGAATGACCCAACAAGCGAAGTGGAAAGGAATTGTAGACTGCGCGAGTGAACAGTGAGAAAATAATGGTAGTGATTTTGCCCACTATTGTGCGTTCTTAAAAAAATATTTAAAAAAAATCAGGTTATATTTTTTTTAAAAACTCCACAAGCTAGAAAAAAAATTAAAAAGTGTATTTTTATACATAATCAGTAATATCTTCATTGAATTTTTGGTCAAATGGACCTTGTTCCAACTTTTGGACGTTTGATTTCAAACGAATGTTGACCAGAAGAGTCATCTATAGATTCCAAACCCCCTAATAAATATTAACCTTGTATAGAGAAGAAAATTTATAAAAGAGGACCTCGTATTTTAACCAATGTCTATATTTTCTCTCTGATGTAGACGTGACGAGCGTGTTGAGGCTAAACCATAATACTTTAATAGTACAGCATTGGGATTTTATGTTCAACGTCAACTATGATCATTTATAAACGTCAACGCCAGTCGATTTGTAGGTTTAATAAATTAGACTTATTTTTTACTGCACACAGTTTAAATGAACCGGAAACTACGACTGTCCGTTTCTTCTTTAACTTCTTTATCCTAAGCAGTGGATAAATGAGAATCATTTATTTTCTCTACTGGTGTTGGATACATCCGAAGCTTTAATCCCAGCTCTGCCATGGGCTATTATACAGTTTGCTATGCTTCTCATCTCCCCTAGTTGCCATAGCAGCCACGAACAACTCCGATAAATCATACTTACAAAACTTACCGTTAGCTGACAAATCCTACTTTTCTTACTATTATGATATTACGCACAGAATCCTATTAGTTCTATTTCTGACCTCATTTCTACTTAGTTTTAGTCAGTAAGGGGTTACGAGAATTACGTTTGCACAGGTTTATCGACTCTACTTCGTTTGTACGCAAATTTAAAAAACAAAAAAGGTCAATTTCTATTTAAAAATGGAGTTTTTACCAACATTTGGAGACGTAAGCCCACAGGTTCAGTTCTCCTTTAACATTTTTCTTTATCGAGTCCGATCTCTGTTATAGGTTTTGCTGGAAAATTTTCCTTTTATCAATAAAGGATTGAATTCTTTTTAGAGGTATCAAGGTCTACATTGCACAGTAATGGCTTTCCTAGGGACTATAATTTTAAGCTAGATATGGTCTGTTATCTTTGTCTCTTATAGAAATAGTCGATATTGGTCATGTGTTAGCAGTCCCTTCCGTTTTTTAAAGTATAGTAGAGCATGTCCTTTAAATATACGTGTGTGTGTGTGTGTGTGTGTGTGTGTGTGTGTGTGTGTGTGTGTGTGTGTGTGTGTGTGTGTGTGTGTATATGTGTGTGTGGTATTTAGTGACCGTTAAATAATGATTATTTGGAGATCGTGAGATGCGGTCTGATGAGACGTAGGTTTTAGAAAAACATTTTCTTTATCGTGCCAATGTTTCGATCTTTATTGAGAACATCTTCAGAGCTCAAAGTGTTTGTCTTCCGTGTAGATGTTTCATTCTTGTCTGTCGTGTTGAGACTGCCCTGATACGGTTTATAAATTCCTTTTTGTTAATTAGGCACTCTGTTCCTATTTCCTACGTACCGTAGGTTTTCCTTTTCCTAGCTATTACAAGGCAGTTTCTGATATGCAGTTTTCAAAGATATGCTCTGTTATCTTTGTCTCATCTAGACATAGTCGAAATTGGTCATCTGTCTGGTCCCACTTTTTAAAGTGGTATTTTACGATTGCATGTCCTTTAAATATAATTGTTAGTTATTATAAATTCCTTTCTGCTAAATAGGGACTCTTTCAACTATTTCGAAGTGCCATAGCCTGTTGCTGGGTATAGCAGGACAGTTTCATAGGATATGATCTGTTCTCTCTGTCTACTCTAGACACAGTCAGCATTAACCATCTGTTCACAGTCTCTTGTTTTTAATGTGATATTTTACTAGTGCATGTGCTTTAAACATGCCTGCTAAGGTTTATGAATTCATTTTTCTTTTGTAGGAATTCTTTTTCCTTTCTCCTATATACTGAGCTTTTTCCTAGCTATTGCAAGGCAGTTGTATAAGATAGGCTCTGCCTCTTCTAGACAATCATCTCTTTACAGCCCCATTTTTTTAAAGTGGTATTTTACTCGAATATGTTCATAAAATATCTTTTAAGGTTTTTAATTAATTTCTGTGAAATGGGCACTCTTTTTCTCAGATTGTTTTTCTCTAATCATTTTGTTTGCTTCTTGCCTGGCATAAATTGGCAGTATTTGTGGTTTCTCTATCAACCCAAGACTCCAACGATCTATTATATTCGATTTTTCTTTTAAGTCAGAAAATGAGTGGGTAGGAATTACTTTCATTTGAAAAAGAAGCTCCGCTTTGTCAGACCCTTTCCAATACTCAAAAGCTTAGGTCATGTCTAAGAACGCACCAGAGAATTTTTGAATATTTTTTGTAAAGAAGAGGAAATAGTGTCACAATCCTGAAGTATTGCTAAATCGTGAAATAACGGGCGTGGAAATTATTATTTATACACATTAGTCAATTTCTATTGTACTAAAGTAAATCTTTGAAACTAATAATTGTTATGCGATCAACCAACCTTTAATACGATGTTGATTGGGATTCGGGTTGTGGTCTTCAAACATACAATGTTATTATATCAACGCCCAAGCTTTCGACAAGTTTTATTGCCTTCTTCAAAAGATAGATACAAAGTCATAACTTAAACACATTACACATTTCACGATATGTATATATACAAACTATATACATATATAATAAATAAATAAATAAAAACCTCTTCTTAACAGCCTTTTACATATATATGCATTTTTTAAAAACAGTAACAATTACTTAACAATTAGTATTTTTTAGGTACATAAATATCACAGGCGTTTGACTAGAAAATCTAGAAGACCACAACCCGAATCCCAATCAACATCGTAAATCTTTGAAAGTAACATACATCTAGAAATCTGGAATTTTTTTTGGACGGTAGGAACTTTAGGTGATTCGTTGTAAGAGAAAAAAATTTAAAAAATGGTTGTGTACTGTTTGATATTCTTGCGAGGGTGCTTCAACGCATAAACCTCGGGCTTATCTTATCTCCGAGGCAGGGGCTGGATCTCTCGTTCAAATAAACGAAGGGCCGGTTCCGGTTACTGCTTACTGCTTAATTTTCGAGCAGGCCAATGCACAAACCTTTCGTAAAACTGTTAAAAAAACAAATTCCGGTTGGTATGCGATCGGTTGGTCGATCAGAAAACGGCCGGCCTCTTCCACAAAACGAGGTTATATACGAGTTTAATAGAAAGGATAGAATTCAGAAAATTCAAATGCACTGTAGCACAAAACTTCATGTGAAAATATAGTTGTTTTTTTAATTGGACAGATGGATGCAGAATGAAAAGTTTCTCGAAAAGCTGATTTGAAAAAAAACTGGACTTTACTCATCAAATTTATTAAAGAACTGTGTTTGTTCTCTAATCTTACACATATGGTTTATTGTTATAGTTATATCCATTATATTTAGTGGTCTATTGACTAAATTAATTCTTTCAATTAATTAATATTTTTATGTAAGGTTTTGGTTGAAATGAAAAAGGCAGTGCCACGAGCGGGATTCGAACCCATGACGTTCGGCTAAATACGCCGCTCTACCACTTGAGCTATCGTGATTTCGATCCACTCGGACACCAATGGGTCCAAGAGAGGCGATGGTGTGGCGAGTAACCTTTTGGTCGTTGTCCCCTCATTGCAACGTATAGACGGCAGAGCTGTACGCGATTTGGCACGCTCTCGAGGCGGTGCTGACCGAGGAGGGCTCAGCGTTCCTCGTATATACCGAATCTCTGAGCGCTTTCTGGGCTATATGCGACAGGTTCTCCGTGGTCCCTCTCGGAAAAACGGTGTTTGTTGTCTGGGTTCCCGGACACGTCGGCCTGGAGAGTAACGAACGTGCGGAAGAGGGGCGAAAGCCGGGACGGCCCACCCTCCGGATCGCGATCAGGCTCTCTGACGCTAAGTATGCAGTGAAAACATGATAAAAGAAAAATGGAAGCGTCAGTGGGGGGGGTCGTCGGAGAGGCTCTTCCGAGTCAAGAGCCGGCCGTTAGATGGCCCTCAAAGAACCTGAGCAGGAGACGAGGGATCGTCTTCACCCGATTGAGGATTGGCCTTACGCTGTTGACACACGGGCACATACTTTTGGGCCAAAGCCCGCGCAGGATCCCCTTATGCAGAGAAAGGTTACTCGATGTGTCCCACATAATAGAGGCGTATAATGCATTGGTTCCATACAGAGAGCGTGTACGCATGCCGCCGGATTTAAGAATGGTTCTTGAACACGGTAGCGAGTTTCAGGGTCCTCTGTTCCGCTTTTTAGGGCAATTGGGAAATTTTTATTGTATATAGCCGTCAAGATAAGTGTTTTGTGTTTCTGTGCTTTGTATGAGTGAGTGTATTTATTAGAGTGAATGGGGAGGGGCTGATCGTGGAATAGCATCCCCGTCGCCATTCGAGCTGTGTTCGTGACTTGAGTCGATGGCAGAACCCCATCGACCCCAATTGGATTTGATTGCTATTGTGTGCAGGTTGATGGAGGAATATTGAGTACTCCATCCACCAATAGAATGCATGCAATGTATATAGATGTGAAAGTATTGTGTGAATGCGCTTTGAATGTGTGTTCCAATATTTCGCACACGCTCGGGGGTGAAATGACCAAGCTGTCGGATGCCCCTTTAAAAAATAATAATAATAAATACATAAAGTAACTTCAATTCACTTCCCTGGAGGACTAGATATTCTTCGGGACGGGATGGAACCTACTCCACTCGCTAATAACTTTTTTTACCCTCTAGGTGTCACAGATTCACCCTAGAGTACTCGATATTACAGTCGAGGGTAGGAGGTAATAAAGTCAATTGACTTTAAAAATGTATCTAATGGTGTAGCCTAGGAGCATATGAATTTTTCTTTTTATCTATTAGTGCAAATAGGACATTACAGAATATTTTAATATAATTTATTTTCCAAAAACGAAGTGTAATGAATGTGATACGTTAATTAAAATTTTAGATACGATTAAAATAATAATAATTCAAACAATGGACGGTTTAACCGCAATGGGTCGGGAATGGCCGAAAAGTAACATAATTCTGACGAATTTTTCTCTCGGTTTTGTTTGTCACTTCTTTTTATGTTTATGTATCAGGCGGCCATGTCCATGTTTTATTCACATTTACCCGGTAAAACAGAATCAGTAAACAACCCCGGAAAAGCCAAAAATCAACATATTTGGTAACTCTCTAGAAATAAGTACGTAGTCCTTAACTCTGCGATAGATTTGGTTTTTGATAATATATCTAAACGTCTTTTCTATTTTAGTACATTAAAGATTTAAATATGTATTTACTACAATTATTAAACAGCTTAGTGAAGCTTTAGTGAAGATATACTTCGTTTTACTTATGAAATCCATTATATATCGTGATCCGATTGACCAAATAACGTCTTTCAATTAATTAATCTTTATGTAAGGTATTGGTTGAAATTGAAAAAAGAGGGAAAATTCGAAAGGTAGGTTGAGATGGGAAGTTGGTGTCCGAGCGGATCGAGGTCACGATAGCTCAAGTCGTAGAGTAGCAGCAGCGTATTCAGCCAAGGTCGTGGGTTCGAATCCCGCTCGTCACTCTAGCTTTTTTATTTCAGCCAATACCTCACATAAAGATTAATTAATTGAAAGAAGATATTTGGTCAATCGGACCACGAAATATAATGGATTTATAAATTAAGTTATTTAATAGTAGAAATAATGATAGAGTTTTCCATTCAAAAGAAACATTTACATTTATTAACTGAAACCATTTAATTGAATGTGGCCACTAATTTAGAAGCCCTCGAATAGCTTTTTTCTCAAATTAAAATTTGAATAGAAACTATATCCGCCAAGTGAACCTTTTTTTAAATTTCAAATTACCCTTTTTTGCACCAAATTAACGTTTTTTATTTCAAATTAACCTTATTTAACTTGAAGCAGGACCTTTTTAATGTTAAATTAACCCTTTTTAATTTAAAACTAACCGTTTCTATATTGCGTTAAAATAATTTAGGAGATAGTACAAAATATGAACATGTAAATTAAAATTTATATATGCGAACATTTTGAAAAAATATATAACAAATGAATCTCATGGGGATTTCAACGCTGTTTATCTTGATGTAATCAAATTTTCAATAGTATTTATATTTTGTGGGATATGTAGGACATTATGGCATAAATCCATTATATTTAGTTGTCTATTGACCAAATTACTTTTTTCAATTAATTAATCTTTTTATGTAAGGTTTTGGTTGAAATGTAAAAGCTAATGCCACGAGCGGGATTCGAACCCACGACCTTCGGCTAAATATGCCGCTGCTCTAACCAGGTTTCATTTCAATCCAAAACCTTACATAAAAAGATTAATTAATTGAAAGAAGTAATTTGGCCAAGAGACCACTAAATATAATGGATTTAATAAGTAAAACGAAATATAACTTAACTAACAGCTCCCTGTGGTCACTTCAAATCTCGCCGGGAATCGAATCCTAATTACATGAAATTTGAAAAAATAGCAAAAAGGAGGGAAAATTCGAAAGTTTGTAGGTTGAGAAGGGAAGTTGATGTCTGAGTGGATCGAAGTCACGATAGTTCAAGTGGTAGGGCAGCGGCGTATTTAGTCGAAGATCGTGGGTTCGAATCCCGCTCATGACACTAACTTTTTCATTTCAACCAAAACCTTACATAAAAAGATTAATTCATCGAAACTAAGTTTGATGGATTATATTTTTGTACGAATGATACAGTTTTTAATTCACTTCCAATCGAAAACTTTTTTGTACGTCAGTAGCATTTCGTTTCTCGGGAATAATGCAGTCTATAAGGTCGGAACGGTGCCCAAACGGCCAGAAACATTAATGAAATGGAAAACTTAGTGCCACGACAGGGATTCGAACCCACGATGTTCGGCTAAATACACCGCTGCTCTACCACTTGAGCTATCGTGACTTCGAATATGGAATAAAGTTATGAAAGGTTGAAGTAACCTGAAAAATAAAATATGTCAGACACAATTGGGAGTCAGAGTTTAAACAATAAGGACTTTTGAGTCCAACTTGACAGTGGAATAATATGCTGATGTTTTGACGTCTGTGCACCGGACAATATATGTCACTTTATGTACGTATCCTGTTTTGTAAACCGTCCAGTAGAAAACGCTTTAAAGTGCATTTGCCGTGTGCCTGTTTTGAACAGTGTAAAGCAGTAAGTTGGTTGATAAATTGACCGTTATCATTTCAAGTTTAACAGTATATTCAAAAGTCGGGTTTTAGTTATTCATTAATCCGATAACGTGAAAGAGTCTCTTGACAATAATATAGATGGATCCTTTAGTCCCCCACTTTTGTATAATACATTATTAGCCAACTTACCATGCATTGAATATTGGATGGGTTAGAAACACATAATGGTAAAGTTTTTTGTCCTTTTTTTAGGCTGAAAGTCTATCTCATCTGGAGGACAAGGAAAAGTGTTTATGTAGGAGGGGATAAGATGTAATACCCAATAGCCAAAGCCCTTTATACCGTCCTAATACCGGAAAATAGAAAACCTCTCTCCAAGGCTCAATACACCCTTCAATATGAAACAATAACTACTCACCTCCTCGGTGTTGAAACTAATGGAATCCAGACGATTCAAACAAGTATTTCGAAGCTCCATTTCTGCCCTTCACACGAAATGTGACTTTCACACTTTTGATTTACGAAATTCTTTTGCAATATGTATCGGAATTGGGTGTCGTAATATTTCTTAATAATGATGATATAGAACAATTGGAAAAAAATTGTTGGACGAAGCCGGAGAAATGATTAATTGAATCTTCTCGAAAAAAAAAAACATTACATAAATCACATTGTTGAGTGATGAAATAAAATAATCCAGAGGATATAGAAAGATTATCTTACCTATTGTCCTTTTCTCTACTAATCTAATAATTGAGAATAGACATCATTCACCTTTCTGAGTGGGATACAATATTTTTCACATGTTTTATACTTTTGCAATACGCTCATATATATTTAATTTATACTTCTTTTCGAATTCGTCAAATTAACCATTTTTAATTTCAAAATAACCATTTATTTTAAACATTAACACTCATCCCGTAAATTGGAGCACTTTTTTCAATATAAAATAATTGAGATCTTAAACATCTGGAAATTAATTACGATTAAATTAAAAATGACATAAAATAAAATCTAAAAACAAAGGATTCATTATGAATTTGAGAAATGTAAGGAATTTAGTTATTAAGAGCACAATTATTTTGTATTTCAAAAAATCAAATTAAAAGAAAAATGATTAGTTTTATCTTTAAGATAATAAAAATTTTCATTTGATGTTAATTTTCATAAACTCCTTCTGAGAGCCCAATAATAACTTTTTCCCGCGTCAAATTAATCTTTTTTAACTTCCGTGTAATTATTTTTATTTTAAATTAACCATTAACCTTAAAAGTAACTTTTTTACTCTCTAAATTAACATCTGTTAATTTCAAATAAACCCTTTTTAATTTAAAATTGCTTTCTATTAACTTTAACTTAAACCTTTGGAATTTCCAATTTATTTTTTTTAACTTGAAATTAACCCTTTTTAACGTCAAATTAACTTTTTTAAATTTCAAATCTACCTTTTCTTTTCGGCCATACGAAAATTTCGGAGATGGTTTCAAATATAAAAATTTAAAGTAAAATTCCTGCAAATGAGCTTAAAGGACCTTATAAAAATTAATTAAAAGTAATTAAAATTCAAATTAGAACTTATATTAAATAAATATTAAATTAAGGGTTCTTCTTTGCCTTTGAAAAATGAAAGAAATTTTTGGTTTTTAAGAGCCCATTTGTGTTTTATTTAAAAATTTTTAAATAAATAATAGATTATTATTACTTTTTATATTCAATATTACATAATTTTTAATTTGAATTTTAACTAAATTTCATAGGGTCTTCCAAAAGCCCAATTATAGCTTTTTCCCTGTCAACCGTTTTAAATTTCAAATTAACTATTTTTAACATCAAATTAACCATTTTTAACTTAAAATTAACCGTTTTTACTTCAAATTAAGTTCTATTCATTTCAAATGAAACCTTTTTAACTGCAAATTAACTTCTATTAATTTTAAATTAACCCTTTTCGAATTCTAATTTGTATCTTTTAACTTCAAATTAACCTTTTTCAACTTCAAGTTAACCTTTTTTAAATTTCAAATTAACCTTTTCTTTTGTGCGCTACAAAAATTAAGGAGACGAAGAAATATAAAAAATTAAAGTAAAATTTCTGTCCATTTGAGATTTTTTAAGATAAAATATTTGGGCTCTTAGAAGTCAATATGAAAATACAAATCAATTCATAAATTTGTATATTTCAAATATGAAAATAAACATTTTTTAACGTTAAATTATCCATTTTCTTGAAGAATGCAAGCTTGACATGGTTTCTAGACAGACAGATAGCTGGTTCTCAATATTTTCTTTTTTTTACCTGGGGCACGTCTGCACCCTTCACATATAAGCACATACCAACAATTCAATTCATTCATACTCACACCAATAGCTAATTACCTCACACGCACTTATACATAATATAATAATAATAATAATAATATATTAATAAAGCTGTTTACAAAATATAAACAAAATATCTAAGCGAAAACTTTTTTTTTTTTTTTTTTTTTTTTTTTNTTTGGCTTGGATACTAATCCGTCAGTTGCAATACAGTTTTTTACAAGCTATTTATTTTTATTTATTTTATTTCTATTTCTTTATTACTACAGTAAAAAGAAAATAAGAAAGCACACATTAAAAAAATAAATAAAATGAATTCCTATTAATAATTAAATTTTCTGACAAGTAAATTTCTATAACATAGCTCATATTTTAAATAATTACATAGTGAATCCCAGTCTCTACCGTTTAGATAATTACAAAGTTCAGAGTCTATTAAATTATCTTTTTTAAAGCATTTTATTCTATATAACTTTAAAATAGGGAAGATTGCAATAATATATTTTGTATCTTCAATTTCTTTTGGGTTACACAAGGAACAAAGATGGCCAAATCTGGTCTAAAAGCTCTAAACTTTAAGTTCAGATGTTCACTCCTTGCTTTCATTATTAGTTTAACTTCAGTAAACGATCTAGAGTGTAAATAAGAGACATTATAATTTAGCTTTGGGTATATATATATAAAAATTACTAATCAATCACGCTAATAAATACACGCACTCGTCCTCAATTATTGTATACATTTTCACATTCACACTAATACTTATACCTATTTAAAGTCTATTTGCATCCCTCGTCAATCAACCTAATAAATACACTCATTCATCTGCAGACATACTATACTATATAGAATTAAAGAGCTCTTTGTTGTTGTTGTTTTTTTTTGTTTCACTAATTCAGGACAAAATACAAAGTAAACAAAAAAGTGTGTCGTGTTTATTGTACGTTAGTTAATATTATTTGGAGATCGTGAGATGCGTTCTGGTGTGGGCACTCTCAACACGACACACGACAATAACACAGAAAACAAACACTGAGCCCTGAAGATGGTCTCAATGCAGATCGAAACGTCGACACGATAAAGAAAATGTTTTTCTAAACCTACGGCTCACCAGGCCTCATCTCAAGATCTCCTAATAATCGTAAACAAAAAAAAAATTTTGGTACAAAATTGTGCATAGAAAAACAAAAAATTAACTTAAATGTTCACCTTCGTAAAGAATGCAATCGTGACATTGCTTCCTGGCAAATGTAATACTCTTATGCCGTTTCTTAAAGAAAGAAAGTAATATTCAGTGTAGGAAAAAGACTCTTACACACAAGTCAAAAGCGTAAAGTTTGAAAAATGAAATATTAAAATTGTTCACCTCGTTGCAGAATGCCTGACGATGTTTACGAATATAATTTACGACGTAAGCTTGTTTTTGTTATGTTCAATTTTGGACCGAAATGTCTGTTTTATTTGTTCCGAATAGGAATAATTTTATTTTAATGAAATTTTCAATATTTTAATGACATTTTGATTAACCATTTTAACCTAAAAATCAATTGTTTTGCAATTAAACGTTATGAAAATAATCAACCTTTCAGCAATTAAGTACATTTCCAGAACTAAGAAAATCTTACTTCAATTTTAGACAGAACTTTGGTCGCTCGTAAAAGTTTATATTCTAAGTTAGTTCGTGTTTTGTTTGCTTTTGATTACAATAAAGAAACAAATGAAACTCGTAGTGTTTTCGATTCTATTTCAATTGATGTAATCAAATTTACAGTCGGTTTGATATTTTATGAGATACGTGGGACTTATGGAATAAAGTCGAGAAAGGTTGAACTAATACGAAAAATAAAATATCTCGAATAAATTGAAAGTCAGAATTTGAACAATAGAGACGTTTTAGTAAAATTTGACATGTAGGCTAAATCCGTGAAGTATTTACGTTCGATTGTGATTTTTTCGTATTCCACTCCACGAACATATAAAAGGAACTTGGGCTACGAAAAATCAAAGTGATATTGAAAATAATCTATTAGGTTTCTTGGTCCGATTGACCAAATAAATTCTTTTCAATTAATTAATCTTTAATTAAGGCTTTGGTTGAGATAAAACAGTCAGTGTCACGAGCGGGAATCGAACCCTTCGATCCACTCGGACCACGAAATGGATAATGGATTTAATAAGTAAAACGAAGTTTATCTTCACTAAAGCTCTTCGTGGCCATTTCATTTGTCGCCGAGAATCAAATAGATTACACATTTGAAAAATGGCAAAAAGGAGGGAAAATTCAAAAGGTGGGGTTGAGATGGGAAGTTTGTGTCCGAGTGGATCGAAGTCACGATAGCTGGTAGAGCAGCGGCGTGTTTAGCCGAATGTCGTGGGTTCGAACCCCGCTCGTGACAGTTTTTTATCTCAACCAAAACCTTAATTAAAGATTAATTGAAAATAATGACATGCTGAAACGCCTGTGAAAACGAACTCAGCAAGACCTGTCAGTCTGCTGTTCAAGTAGTAATTTACAACATGGCAAACAATCACTTTCAGAGCATGGCAGGTCATACAGTTCAGTTTATAATTAGTGAAAACGTAACAAAAACTGCATTACACATGTTTTCCCTTCAACATCGAAACTAATAATTTGCTATTGGTGCGCTAGTTTACTGCCCCCGCGAGTGTTCAGTTAAGAAAATAAAATAAAAGTTAAGGAGAGAAGTAATCGTTGAATACCATGTCGGGTGAAGGGAGATCAGGAGGAATTCCAGGGCATTCCTAACTGAGGGATTGGTCGGAGGACAAGGCAGTAGTTTGTAGTCGAATGCCTTTCTTCCATGATTGGACATACTTTAAATAGCTGGTCGCTGGTTGATTAATCCTCTCCCCCCCCGGCTCGGGAAAATATAAAACGAATCACCCCTTTTGTACCTCGACGTTTGGTTGTATCGACAAAAGCATTCTTGAGACGAGATCTTTTACGTTATATTGCTAAAGTGATTTACTGACAAATTACCGAACAGATTGCACAAAATCAATCAAAATTTTACTTATTTAACTGATTCATGATGTACGCTTAATAATTTGTACAATTGAAATGATGGAAAATCAAGAGAGCTTTACTATAAAAGTATCTCTAAGACATTATTTATATTTTTCTTGTTGCTTTCATGCCAACACCCTTAGGCCCTCTAACTTTAAAAAGCCAGTATTGATTGATAATTGCTAAATAAGGGGACAAAAAGTGAAGGCAGTATTTCTGGGCGCAAAGATGCAGATGTTGACTGCAGCCAGGAAATCAAAGCGTCTACATCTTTGGAGGAGTGAATGGCAAAACATGATAAAATAGTGAAGAGCCGAGACATCACACAGACAACAAAGCAATGGTATTCCCAGTACTAACTGACTGCGATAGCTGGACCAGATGGATGGATGAGCCAAGAAAGGTAAATCGTTTTGAAACGTGGTGTTGGAGGTAAATTCTGAGACTGCCTTGGACTGTAGTAAGATCAAGCGTACTCCAGGGAAATAAAGCCCGATTACTCACTTGAGAGAATGATATTAAATGCAAAATTGGAGAACTTAATGAGGTTTACTTTGAGTACTTAAGGCCACATATCGAGAAGACAGGATATTCTGTAGAAGAAGGTGTTGCTGGGAAAGTTCGACCAAAGGCAAGATGGATGGATGACAATTTGGACGTGACGAACTCAACGATTGGGGATGGTCACGGCCGACAGGAAACGATCGACGACCAAATTTTTGTTAATTTTCAATCCTACTCGTCATTTTACAATAAGTTTGGGCGACTGTTGTTAGACCATTAATGATGATGATGACGACGACGACGAAGATGATTATGATCACGAAGACGATGACGCTGACGATGACGAACACAATGACGATGACAGAGTCGATGACGACGATGTTGATGTTAATGAAAGGTGACTAGGAAGTGGAGGTTCATGTTCCCCAAGAGCTGAATCCTTTGTAGTTCCTTAGTTCAGTGCTATTGATTCGATCCTTGTTCTTAGGTTAAAGGGGAAGATGATATGGATGACTATTTCGTCCTCATTAGGTAATCTGTAAACGGGATCATCATTGAATATGCCCATATTGAGTAGATGTTTTCTCAGATGCCAGTGACCTTTATATAATCCTATCCTCTGCGGTTATCCCTTTCTAACTGAGTTTCTATTTTTATTTATCTAGTTTTCTAACTGCAGTGAGTTTGTCAGTCTTGGTGAAGATTTTTTCGAATAAGTTTACTGTGTTTCGCTCGTTTATCCCCTCCTCCTTGCTGTTGTTTGATTCTGTTAACCGAAGAATAGGTTCAGAGCCTACATACGGTCTTGCAGATCCTCCTCTGACCAGTTTGCGTCAGGAGACCCTGGTACCCAAGATATGATCAGGTTGTGGAGCATCCCAAGATTTTTATGTTACCTCTTAAAAAGATTTCCAAGGCACAAGCATGTAAGACCATCGGTTATGCATAAATGCATTTCTGAGTAAAACAAACATGTTGTCAAAAAATTGTATTAATCATAAAATACGCCGTCTCATCAATTTAAAATAATTCAGGACGGTATTTTAATGGTGTAATTGGATTTGAACCATTATCCTCCTAATTTATTGCTCTGCAGCTTCCAGCAACTGCTGTCAGTTGCTACGGGTTTAAATTGTTCCTTGAAGCAATCTTAAATCATTGTTTATAAGATAAATGTAAGAATTGCAATTTTTAATTAATGTGTTTGTAAGCTTTAATTAATAAATTTTGACAGTAGCACTTTCAAATTTTAAATATTGTGCTTGCGTACCTTCTACTAACATTAATCGATGATTTATTCAAACTATACAAAAAACTTTTTCATTAATTATTACACCCATAACTAGTTAAATTTATTTTTCACCCTATCGTGTCATTATTAGTTTATTAATATTCAAAGTGAAGTTTAGGAAGCAAGTCGGGCTTCTTCCGTCTCTCAGGGTGCCGTTGTTCTTGTATCCAGGGCACCTCGATATTTAGATGTCCTTCCAGTCGTGATTTATGCTTTTGGGCATATCGACCTCACTAAAGACGCCCCCGTATCCTCAGGTCTCGGTCTTTATTCCAAAGGTCATAAAACATTTTCTTTTAATTTCTATTATCCAAATCCTATTTTTGCGCGTGATTCAACCCCGCTAGGAGATGTCTCGTGTGAGCCAATTGGACTGAAGTAACGAACTATATATATAGTATATATATATAGTATATATATATATATATANAGTCAATACTTTCTCAAATGTAAGAACCCTACTATCGTCCTTGTTTTCATAAAACAAATATCGTAATATTAATGGCTTAAAAACATTTTTCGATGTGGCTTTCGGCACATTGACACGGCCTGCATGTAAAGGTCGGCACCTGCTTTGGACAACATAAAAATCACTAATAAAAAAACGTTATCCACGTTCACCCACACATGTTTCAGGGTTTCAGTCTACAACGAGGATTCGTAGAAGTTCTCAAATATTTAAAATTGCAGCCGTCGCTCGCACGGTCCCGGGGACACCAGCTGGACTCCGAGTGTCATTAATAATAAAGGATTGTCAGTTTTAACGAGTCACCTGCTGTTAATTATATCCACTGTTTACGATGTCACGAAGTAGAAAAAATGATACAATTAGACGATTTTATTGCAGTGCAATTGTGTCCCGTCAACGGTTGGCGTTGTATTGACTAGCTACAGGGTCCACAGCCCCATGGACTCGTCCCAAATTAATTTTTGAATTTCGCGTGTTTTTTTCTCCACAGCAAACATTGTATAAAATCTACAAGAATAATTCAAATAACCGTTTTTCTGTATTTTCTTGTGTCTTATTTATGTATTGTAACTTACAGTTGCTAGTATGAGCAGTTTGAATATATATGAAAAAATTTTATGCTAATTTTCTATACTTTTTCATATTTGATTTGATTTTTCAGTTTGTTGAGAGGATGTTAATTGAATTATTTCCAGTTGTTTATGATGTAATAATCTATGTGAGGGTCTAGTCGCATGAACATGTGGATTTTTGTCCTCTTACAAAGGGAGGGGATCACCGATTCCAGTTATACTTTTTGGGTGATAATATACCAAAAAATATTATAACGTGTCCGAGCGATCGTGCCAATGAGCCCTAAGAGGGGGGGGGGTATTTCTGGGGTTGTGAAAAACGAATATTAACTTTGTTTCTTGCAAAAAATCTAAGTTGCAAAAACGCAAAAGATTGCATAATCTGGGCGAGCAAATTCGTGCTTTTTTAAATAAAATAATGCGTGACCGAGCAGGTTATCAAAGTATTTAAATTTTTATCAAGAAACAGTATTGATTATCGTTTTTGAGTCCGAAAACCCCCATTTTGGAGAAAAAAATTGTTTTAACGGTTTTTTTAGATAGAGTTAGGGGGAGCTTCCATTAGCTACGATTAGGATTATGTTTAAGGATTGGTTAAATTAGGTAAGGCTAAGTAGTAAGAAAAATTGATATTTGTTTTCTGCACCTCAGTACTTCTTTTTTTTTTAATCACAGGAATGCCGATTACCTTGGAATAACCTAATTGAAAGTTATAAGGGTTAGAAAGTTATAAGCAACACGTAATGAAATAAACATGGTGTCCGTAAATAAATATTTACATGGCAAATAAAATGAAACGTTTGAGAAGTTTCTGTTGAATTCGTGTTTATTTTTCCCACATAATAGTTAGACATATTTAGTATACTCCAAACGAAGAAACGTTCAGCTTTCCAACGGATGGTGTAACGTTGAACTACGTTAAAATGAACAGGGGGTTATGAAGTTTTGAACCGGACATAGGAGAGAAAAAATTGTCCCATATCCAACTAAAAATATGTATTTTTTTATATCAATTAAAATTCGTATTTAAGGGTTTCAAAGAGTGCTCAAAACTAATCGGCATTTTTTTCGATGAAAATGTTTCTTGGCATAACTTGCTGCTAGAATTTTTTACGTTTTGGTAACTTTTAGTAGTACACTTTGGTTTTAAATTAAGGACAGGTTAGATTAGAGGCAGGTTCGGTAAGGTAGACTTAAGTTTAGGGACAAGTTATAAAAAAAGGCGAATATGAAGCACGTATTTGCTCCTCGTAAAACCCCTGAATCCAGATTTTTTATAGAAAAAATATTGCGCCTTCCAAATTATTTCTTTCGAAAATTCGCAAAAATGGTGCAAGGATTCTGCAAGAAACTATTGGGGCGTTCTTGCCATTGGACCGTAGGAGCCAAGAAATTTTTAAAAGATAGTTTAAATCCATTTTTAAAAATTTTCCGTTTTTGTTGTGCATGTATTTCAAGGTTATTATACAACTTCAAATTTTTATTTTTAGTTAAATAAAAACAGGAGTTTAGAACCTTATACAACTATACGTCAAAGCAGAATCATCGTACATGAATGAAAAACGGAAGATAAAAAAATAAAATACTTTAGAGCTTTTTGTTATTTTCACTCTTATTTTTCTCATTTACAACGACATAAAATTTAAACAACATTGCCACTGCACGAAAAAATATTCTCCTTTTTAATGGTTGTAATAACGTGTAGAAATGTGTGGTGTTTATTGTAAATGGTGTTGTAATAACTTTTGATCAAATCCAGAGAAATTATGCATTTTTAAGTGGGACAGCGTACGTCGGAGTCATAAAAATATGCACCCAGGCTAAGCCAGTGATAAATTTGAAACTTTACCGATCTACAAGAAACGTTATTGAGGCTCTAGATGCGTATAGGTTAAATGTAATGGAGCAAGCCTTGTTTTTATAAATAAATTCGCACCGGAGATTACAAAAAATGTAACGTTCGATGGTTTTTGGTTGATTTCATAATTATGTTTCTCACTACTAGTGTCATAAAATCTAAACAATGTTGACTCAGTAAGGAAGAAAAAATATTCTGCTTTTTGACAGTTGTAATGACGTCGAATTTGGAGAAAATCCTGCGGAGTTATCGTTTTTATGTGGGACCGGACAACGGCGAAATAAATTGCACGCGGTATATATTTCTTTTAATGCTATGAAAATTCGTATTTAAAGGGTTTTACAGAGTGCTTAAAACTAGTCTGAATAAAAATAAATTTTCAGGCCTGCTTTGCTTCTGCTGGCTTTTACAACTATTTATATATATCTAACCTTATTTAATACAATCTAGCAATCTACATAGGGTTTTCTTTGACTAAAAATAAAAATTTCATGTAATATAATAACCTTGAAATACATGCACAACAAAAACAGAAATCCATATTTTAAAAATGGATTCTCACTATCTTTAAAAAAATTCTTGGCTCCTACATTCCAATGGCAAAAACGCCCGGACAATTGTATAGTAAACTGCGCAAAAATGAGCAGGGCTATTTGTAATTTATTCTTATGATATTAATTTTAATTAAATTAACTGAAATATTCTTGTTAGTTGGGTAACACAAAATAGAAAATACAATCAAAAAGAAACAAATGTTGTTCATTTTTAATTTACTTAAGAATAGTAAACATGAAGATTATTCATTTTGTAAACTACCACCTTTCCTCATCTTTTCTCCATTTTAATCCAGTTGTATTCTCTTTAACCATGGAAATACAACAGGGTATTCACGACGTTTGTAAGATGTTAACTTGCGTTAGAGAGATGTCCAGTAATATCATGAACGCCCCCTTCTTTTCTTAGCATGTTAAACGTTAATTTTTCCAAAATGCTGCGCGTGGCGATTGGTAGAACCAAAAATAAAGCTACAACAGCCTTTGAACCTTTGAACGCTTGTTTTTTTTTTAAATTGTAAGATACCAGAGTTAATAAAAAAGGAAAATTAATCAACTCTTTCATTCAGAATGTTATCCATGTACTCGAAAAGCCCTAACAAATGACACGGTTCAATTTGTGCCGACATACCTTACTTGTATCCTAACGTTTAACAGCCTACAACTTTATAGGATAGATTGATGTATCTACTATGTATGAGAGTATATGGACAGGTCGGAAATTAACAAAAAACTGTATTGGTCTGATTTAATTAATGCGTATTTAAGAATAAAAATGTAAACAAAACAACCGTCAAATTCATGAATGCCATGTTGGTTACTTACGCCCTAACGGATAGCAATGAGACTACATTTTCGACCTAACACCTGATATTGGCCCTAACCTTGTTAGATCGAGCAATGTTATCCTTACAAGTCTACGTCATCATTTTTCCCGATCTAACAGGGTTAACACAAAGATCGTGAATACCCCTAACCAGAAGTTCGCTTGTGACAATGAGTCATCGAGGTCACCGGCAAATGGCTATCGCAGAGACAATTGGCTTTTCTCAGAGCATGGTCTCCTGGGTTTTAGCCCGATTCCGAGAGACTGGATTGGAGGCCTGGTAGTGGATCTCAGCGCATTGCGACGCTGAGGGAGGGCAGAAATAGTGTCATTGCTGCAAGAAGGGCCCCTTTCCATAGTGCCCGCCAGATTCTAACTGAAGAAGAAGATGTTTCGACAAGGTCTTTACCAACACAAACGATTCGTACTCCTTTGTGGGAAGTTGACCTCACATCGTATGCGTGAGAAGACCTGCAACAGCAGCCCGCCGCCACCAACTCAGCAGAATATGGTGCAGCGAGCGCCTAAAGTAGTACAGTTTATCACTATACAGACAGAAACGTGACTCACGGTGCAGTTTACTTTTCGAACTATTATCTTTTTTTAATGCAGTTTGTTAAACTCATTGGATAGTACCGTACCAATTATTAAAAGTAAAACCTTTAATAAACGTGTGGTGTTTAGTGACCGTTAGTGAATGACCACTTGGAGATCGTGAGATGCGGTCTGGTGTGACTTAGGTTTTAGAAAAACATTTTCTTTTTCTTCGATATTTATTGAGATCATCTTCAGGGCCTGGGATTTATAAACATTGTTTTAATTTTACAAATACATCTAGGATGTGAAAAAAGTGAATTTATACAATGTTAGAAATTTTAGACTCAATCTAAGTATTTGTACTTACTCAAAGTGTTTGTTTTCTGTGTAAATGTGCCATTATTGTGCGTCGTGTTGAGAGTGCCGGTGAGATATTGATGTTTTATGTTTATATACGTTGGAATTTGAAGGGGTGGGGAAAGAAGTCGGGATAGAAAGACATTTTTATATGAGGAGTCGACTTCTTCGAGATAAAAGGAGCCGACAATGGGAAAGAATGGGCAGTGGTTCGGCTTAATTTTCCTTTCAGGATTATATAGACGGGGATAATTAGGGAAAGGAAAGCCAAATTGTTGAAGAATTAGACGATGTAGAAATGTTTGATGTGTGGAATGTGATGATTGTTTTATATATTCACTAGTTTTCGTGGTCCGCTTGACCAATTAATATCTTTCAATTAAGTAAGGTTTTTAGTTGAGATATAAAAAAAAGTTGAGAGCAGTGTCACGAGCGGGATTCGAACCCACGACCTTCGTCTTAATACGCCGCTGCTCTACCACTTGAGCTATCGTGACCTCGATCCACTCGGACACTAACTTCCCATCTCAACCCCACCTTGTTTTATATGGTTTGTGTGATGTGATGATAATATATGTATGTTATAGATATCGAATTTTATTAATGATATTAGCGTTGCTGCGGCTCTGTTGATGTAAACCATTTCTAAAAATCTACGTTTATTTTTGTTTTGCTCTGTGTGTAATATTTTTGGATTGGTGAGATCGAAATTATGTTGGTGTTCAAAATGGTGAGTAGATTTGTTTGAGGGTTGATTCCGTTCTTCTTCTTCTTCCGTTGCAAACCCTCGTAAAAAATGTTTCCATTTTTATTGAAATCATCTTCAGGGCTTGGGATTTGTAAGCATTGTTTAAATTATACAAATACATGTAGGATGTGGAAAAAAATTGAATTTATAAAATGCTAGAAATTTTAGACTCAATCAAAGTGTTTGTTTTCTGTGTAGATGTGTCGTGCTGAGATTGCCAGTGAAATATTGATGTTTTATGTTTATACACGTTGGATTTTGAAAGGGTGGGGAAGGAAGTCAGGATAGAAAGACATCAGTCTGTGATGAAAGAAGCCGACAATGGGAAAAAATGGGTAATGGTTCGGCCTGATTATCCTTTCAGGATTACATAGACGGTGATAATTATGGAAATGAAAGGCAAATTGTTGAAGAATTAGACTATGTAGAAATGTTTGATATGTGGAATGTTATTGTTGATGGATGATTGTTATATATGTTTTCTGTGATGTGATGATGTTATATGTATGTTATCGATATTGAATTTGATTATTGATATTGGCGTAGCTGCGACTGAGTTTACATGTGTCTCTTCGGTAATTGATTCTGTGTTTATCTCTGTTGATGTAAACCATTTCTAAAAAGTTACGTTTATGTTTGTTTTGTTCTATGCGTAATATTTTTGGATTGTTGAAGTTGAAATTGTGTTGGTGTTCAAAATCGTGCGTAGCCAGTGCTGTAGGATTTTGTTTGGGTTTTTTGCAATCACAGATATGTTGCTTTACTCTCTTATCCAAATATTGGGATGTAATTCCGAAATAAGTTGCCGGACAGTTTGAACAATTGATTTTGTAAATTACGTCAGACTTATTTGTTACTTGTGTGGGATCTTTAATTTTGAAAAAAAGTGTGTGAATTATTTTATAGTTTTTGAAAGCTATTTTAAAGTTATCCGAAGAGAGAAATGTGTTTAATTTATGTGATAGGCCGTGAATGAATGGCATGGATTTGTATTGGATGTGTATTGGTTTGTCTGTATTTGATAGTAGTAGATGGTATTAGTGTTGAGTTGTAGTCGTTGATTATTCTCTTGATTATGCGTTTAGGGTAGTGATTGTTATGTAGGATATGTTCGTATAGCTTTATGTTCTTGTGGTGAAAAGATTTAAGACTTAATAAAGAAATTAATCGTTATTAGTACGCCTTTTATTGTACAAATGTAATTCCAAAAATAAACTAGCCCATATTATGCATTCTTTTCCTGATCGAAAGGAACGGTTCCGAAATCCCCAAAGGTTGTGCGATCATTAATCTCACACGTGTCATCTTGAATCGGCCTTGGTAGAATATCCGAGTATCATATCACTTCTGTTCTTATTACGGCAGAAATTCCTAGAAGATTAAGCGGTTTTCTGTTCTATACTCAGTCGTTTTACGGATTATAATTAGTTAATTATTAGTCTTTTTTTTGGTTTATATTGATTAGCCGACCAATCTGCTATACTGTCAAATATGATACGCTGAAAGCTGTATATTGATTGGGCTCGCGAACTGATCAAAAGAGTTAACTTACTTCATTCAGCAAACGATAAACAGCCGTGAAAAAAAGCCGTAGGTTTTATATCACCACCACCCTGATACCAACACGTCAGCGATTGCCGTTAAATTTTGAATTTTGTCTTTACCATCACTCGGTAACTTGATAAGTGACTTAACCCATTTCGTCTCACCGCTTTCCGCTCCGGCCTATCTTCGAACCCATGATTGACCTCTTCAGGCTGTCCGGTACTCTCCATGATCCCACTACCAGCATTGAGCATTGCTCTAGCTCTTTTTTTTTTTTTTTGACTGGGGCTTCCGACATCTAGGTCATTTCAGCCCCAAACTATGTCTATATTCTATTTACCCTTCCAAACACTACATTCATACAAATAAATACATTCATACACATAATACACATAAATACATCCATACAGTACACTCATTCTGTTTGGTCGGTGGACGAATATCAAGTAGTCTATACCCTATACTCAAACTAATCTAGATTGGGGTCGATGGAGTACTTTTATAAATATTCCGCCATCGACCCCGAACACATACTCTTACGCTCTCATCGTTTGAGGGGTGATGATGACGTTATATTTCACCCTCACCCCTCGCCATTCACGCTAATAAATACATGCACTCAGACAAAACATATAGACACACAACACATAAGACATACTATATACAATTTTTAAAAAAAATTCTCTTAAAAAGCGGAACAGGGGACCCTGAATCTCGCTGCAGTGCTTGAGAACTTTTCTTAAGTCCGGCGGCATGCTTACACGCTCTCTGTATGGCGCAAAGGAAATGCCTCTAATATGTGGGACACATCGAGCAACTTTTCTCTGCATAAGGGGCACCTGCGCTCTAGCTCTTATTAATTTCTCTCCAAGCCTGAAAAACTAGCTCAAAACCTGTCTCGAACTGCCTTAATACCCTAAAAACTGGGAACTTAAAATATTTTAACAGAAGAGTGGGGCTCATGTCATGAGGGAATTTCAGGCAATGAGGCAGTAGACATACAAGATAAACAAGGAGATCCGGAACCCCCAACAGATCTATGTCCATATTGTGAAATAAACTATAGGTACATTTTGTACATGTAAAGAATACAATACTGAGAACAAAGACGGGGCATGAGGCAAGCAAAAAGACTAGTTCCGAAAACAACCCAATGGGAGAAAGAGGAAATCCCTACTGAACTAAAATCTAATTGACTTTTATTTACATTTAAAAAACATGCGCTCGTTAAATATCACCTTAAAAATTGGGACTCTCAATTAGAGATGGGCAGGCGAGTTGATCAAAAGAGTTAATTCAATTTCCTGAGTTATCGATGAACCGCTATGAAAAAAAGAGATGTTCTATAATTCCCAGCCAACCACCGCTCCAGCTGCTCTCCATTCCAACGTTGAGTAATATACTAGCTCTGTTTTAATTATTTACACTTTATACTTAATTACAAGAAATTACAATATTTACAGATAAAATCTGCAAGTTTAAAAAAAGTCTGTGGTGTTTAGTGACCGTTGGTTAATGATTATTTGGAGATCGTGAGATTCGGTCTGGTGTGAAGTAGGCTTTAGAAAAACATTTTCTTTATCGTTTCGATCTTTATTGAGATCATCTTCAGAGCTCAAAGTACTTGGTTTTTGCGTCATTATGTCATTCTTATGTGTCATGTTACACAATTACGCAGAAAACAAACACTTTGAGCCCTGAAGATGACCTCAATGAAGATCGAAACGTTGGCACGATAAAGAAAATATTTTTCTAAAACCTACGGCCCACCAGACCGCATCTCACGAGTTCCGAATAAAGTTTTTTATGTTTACTAAAAATATTTATTTCGTGTCATTTATTTACATGAATATTTGCTGATAGGACCCGAGCCCTTCTGTGACTTAGGGGTCCACACTACTTAATAAAATGAATACCTTAAACAAAAGTTCAAAAGGACAATGAATAAACAATAGGACTCACTCATCAGAAGATTGACATAACCCAATACGCAAATATAAAAACAAAAAAGCAAAGGAAAAGTCAACCCACCCGCTAGCAATCTGTGGGGCTACACTTGTGGTTGTTATTGACTAGATACACTCTGGATTTGAAAATTTATCGAGTATGTTGTATATTTTACATTGAACCAATTGTAATGATTGTCCGGTTGTTTATTACGGCCAAACCAAACAGTTCCCACTAGAAAAGGTTATGGCCTTTCCATGACCCTAGTCCATAAATACAACCGTGGCAGAACGGGTACAAGTTTATCCAAACGTGCGCGTGAGATAAAACACGATTTTGGTTTTATTATGGAGAGGATTAAAATCAAGGACATTGAAAGCATACATAGTTGAAGATTGTTGAAAGAGTTTATATTTGTGCAAAAGAACTACAATTTTTGCAATTTAAAGACTGATTGGCATCTTGCCCGCAGAAGAAAATCTTTTGGGGTGTACAATGTAACCGTAAAAGAAATTGAGCCACTGAAACCGGTGTGCTATAAGCATAGAACGGGGGATACAATAGTTCTTTTACATCTAACATCTCTAATATCTCATCAATCATTTTTTTATTTTTTATTTTTGTATTATTTACTCGTTCACAAAAAAAGTTAATAAAATTACACGGTTGTTAATTGTTATTTGAACGAAATGACGAACTGTTCAACCTTCTTCCACAGTCTAAGCTCTAAAAGAAGAGAATTAATTAAAAAGCGAGACAAAATTTGGGAGGAAAATTGACAAAATCAAAGAAGAAAATTCACTTTCAGGAAAATATTAATAAGACAAACAATTAGCTCATAAAAAGCATGAATGAACACTCATTACCTCCCAATAAAAATTAATAAGAGTCTTTTTACGAAAAAATTGATTCAGGATCAAAACTAATGAAGTCCTGATGAATAAAAAGAGAATAATCTAAAAAGAATGGGCTATAGAGATCAAATATGAAAATTTAATAAGAAGGACTGAAAGAAGAAAACAAAAAAATTCCTAGTAATTTCACATTCAAACAGCAAAGTTTAAAAGATTGTGTTTTCCTTGTAACACAAAATACCTTTAAATAGCTTTTCGATTAAAAATTAATATTTAAAGAGTTGACAACTAAAAAAGAGACATCATTAAAAAAATAAATCATTTATGGACCATCTAAAATTTACTTCCCAGAAAACGGCTTTTGAATTAGGTTAAAAGGTCAAATTTGTTTACATATAAACTTGCTTCGACAACATGGGCCCACGGCCCCCTTCATAAAACAACCGTTTTTTACCAACCGAAGTATATTTTCATATTTTCTACTTCAAAACTTCAATAATACTATTCAAAAAATGAGGAATGATTTCCACTGTACTACACTAGTCCAAATGACTGAATCAACTTGAATTAAAAAGAATCTCTTAATAATGGAAGCAATCCCACCAAATGGGCGTTTTTGGGATGTAGTCCGGTTTTTGGGCTGTTAACGGTCGCTATGTTTTCCCCAACGTTTTCCTTCAATGTTGGCAAATAACCCATTGCTCTGACAAACATATCCAGTAAATCTCATACGAGTTGAAACGTTTGTATGTAATATTTTAAGTGTTTCTGCGATGTCCCGTATTGAGTAAAGGTTTTTTTCAATATCTCATGGAAGAGAAGACCTTGCAGGTTTTGTTTTGTAAGGAAAAGTAACGAAAATAAAGATTAAGGTTTAAGTATTAGAAGTTGACGGACGACTAAGGAGTGATCAATTAGGTGATTTGCTAGGTGAGCAGGAAAGATGAAAAATGTCAACTACGCAGTCGAATTTTTGCAAGTTAATCCGGCCCGGAGGAACAAAACAACACAACAAAACAAAACAGAGTTTACTTTTGTCTTTATCGTTTTCAACAACGGGGATGTGGACGTGTGGCCAGTTAAAATCCACCCTAAACTTTGGCCAAAAGCAAAACGGAAATTTAACTAAGCCTTTCCTATTTGTCTGAGGACTTTTGATTGGAAGGATCGAATACGGTTAGGTAGTGTTGACGGTCAACACGGATTTCGGTCCTGGAAATCTTCGAAGTTGTCCAACTCTGCTGTTAAGTGGCTGTCTTTTAATTTAATTAATTAATAATCTATTTATTGTTAATTATTGTTTCCATTTTTTATGAAAGAACGGTAGAAGCCGAAGATCGTTTTTTCTTTCTCCTATGTTTTGCGTAGGAATTCCACGTCAGTCTGCTTCTAAGTATAGACCTAAGTATTTGATTTGAATGGAAGTCGGTATCTTTTGTTAATAGTGAACAGTACAGAGCATGAATTTTTTCTATGGTGTTGTAGATCATAAGTTTGTTCTTTATGCTCAAGACAGATACTTTTTTAAGTAGCGAGGACAGAACTCTGATAGCCGACAAGCCTCTGACTTTTCCCACATGATTGTTTACATGTTCTGTGAAGCTTAGTTTTGAATCCAGTTTGGCAGGTAAGTTATGGTTTTGGACCGGTCAAAAGGTATTCACACTAATACTGCGTGGAGATTCAAGGGTATGCATTTGGATGCAGCTAGTTTTGGGGACGATATTCAACTTCCATCGAAAGCAGCTACTCTTTATCCAAGTTCCTTATTTAAATTGCTTACTATCGCACTGACTTCCGCAGTAGACCGCAATGTTGTCAGCATATATAATTGACATAACCTGAATTTTGGCAAAGCAGTTAGGAAAATGAAAAACAGAGTTGGACCTAGCATTGAGGAGCCCTGAGGAAGACCTGCTGCTTTAATGAAAAGAGTGTAAAATGAGTTGTTCAGCGCAACGCGGATAGACCTTTTTTGAGGTATGAGAGTAAAATTTTGACTAGATATGCTTGGAACCTGTACGTCTGGTAAACAATCTCGTTTTGCCACAGAATGTAGAGGATTTTTATAGATCCAAAAGGAGAAAACCTGTGGTTTGTTTATGGTGAAAACCCTTTGTGTACTTATCTACTGGGCGATCCAATTGAGCTACAGTACTGAGCCCAGGGCGGAAACTAATTTTTAACATTTCCTCTTGTGGTCTGCGGGGTGATAAACCTATTGTTCGATAGTCCTATCATCCAAGTCTCCATCCTCGCTTATTTTTGTTAATTTAGACGCGTTTCGGGAATTCGCCATCCTCAGTGTTTGGCAGATCTTCAAATGCCAAAACGTGTCTGAATTTAAAAAAAAAGTCAGCGAAGAAAGGCAGACCAGGATGACAGGTAACAAACAATGGTAAACCAAATTATTCTTCCATTATTGGATGTATTGCCGCGTCTTTTTAAAAATGAAAATAACAAATAATTTAGCTAAACTTAACCTTACATCCTGGGAAAGTTATAAATTGTATTATTTGAAATTTGGGGTAGGCTTTGTAATCAAAATCCACGAAGTCGCGGAACTATAACCATCAGCTCGTTTCCTCCGCGGTCGCACAACTGCGATGGGGCAGCCGCAAAAGCTGTCTGTCACGACCTTAATTAGTTCGCAAGTGAACTTGTGGAAGTGAACAAAGCGGGCAGAACAACTGGCTTATAAATAATAACATCACGTTTAAAGTACTTCGTTAGGCCCGTTTCATTCAAATAAATACAGTTTTTCCGTTTCGGCGGGGAAAACGCCTTAATTGAAAATGTTAAAAGTTCCGCTGGGCCGGAATTAAAAATGAAAAGAAGAACTTTGTTGTTTAATTGGATTGTATTTGAAAGACTTTTAAATTCACTGTTTACTTCATTTGCATGGAATGTGACTGCTGGGCGAATCGATACAGTGAAATGAGGGTGTGCTCTTTAAATTTAAACGGCTTTTTTCTTATCTTTCATTTAATGTTTCCTTTAAGGTACCCTAAAATTCACTGATTAAAACGAGAAAGAATCGTAAGAAATTAAACGTTTCTACTGGGGGAAAAAGTAAATTTAACTGTTAGGATATTTTTACAGAAGAATATGGCCATGACTTTCCGACTTTTAATTGTTCAACGAAATGAAAAAAGAAAAAATTAAACCAGAAAAACATTCCCTTTTTCCCCGGTAAATCCAAATGCCACGAAAAACTTCCCAAGGAAATGCAATTTCCATGTTGATTTTAAGCCTTTTTCCCTTTTCGTAATACTCGTTACAAACTATTGGGTTGTCCGGAAAATAATGCAGGATTTTGGTATTAAACAAAAAAAAAGAAACTAGTTACTTTAAAGCAATGTTCTTTAATCAAAATAATTTNTGTAAACGTAAACAGAATATTTTATATAGATTTTTTTTAATGAAAACTTAAAATCCTGCATTATTTTCCGGACAACCCAATATCATATCTCGCTTAAGCCCTGAGGCGTTATATATTACAGTCGAATCGACCCAAACATTACTTTAATATTACAATAATGAGAAATCCTGTTGAGCGCCGCGTGCCACCCGTCCAGCCCGGTAAATTTGTCTTACAATGTGAGATTTTAAGTCAGGCCATTAATCATTTTTTCTTACGTCATATCAAAAAAATATTTTACGCTACGATTCATTTAATAAGAAAAGATTAAACATTTGTAATGTAGAGTGTTTCTTTTTTGTTTACACGATTGTGTAAAAGTTACCAACTTTAAAAAATATCCAATATATTTCGTAGTCCGATTGACCAAATAACTTCTTTCAATTAGTTAATCTTTATGCAAGTTATTGGTTGAAATGAAAAAGTTAATGTCACGAGTGGGATTCGAACCCAGGCCCTTCGGCTAAATAAGTCGCTGCTCTACCACTTGAGCTATCGTGACTTCGATCCACTCGGACACCAACTACCCATCTCAACCTACAACCTTTCAAATTTTCCCTCCTTTTTGCCATTTTTCAAATGCCGATCAGCATTCGATTCTCGGCGACAATTTTTTTAAACAAACACAACTCGGTCTCTTTTCAAGCAACCTTTAAAGATCTTAAAACGGAAGTTTGATAGCACTTAAAAAATTGACATTTTTAGGTTCTATCAGGTAGTAACTTTTTTCTAGCCAAGGTCCGATGCTCCACTTAAAACTTCACAATACATCTGGATTGTAAAGAAATTCTAAGTTTTCAGAACGTTCGAAAGGTGGATTTTCGAAAACAATTCCGATTTATTTTAATCACACTTTAAAATCTTGAAATGCAAATTTTAATAGCAGTAAGAAATAAACATCTTTTGGCTGGATTTGCCAGAGGCAAGTTTTTTCTATGCGATGTTCCATTTTCCACTTAAAAATTCCTAACTTCTCTAGTTTGTAACCGAAACCAATTACAAAACCCATTTACAACCTTTAAAAAGTTTAAATGTACTGTCTTTCAGCAATGGGAGCAAAGTTTAGATTTTATGTCATTGTAAGTGAGACAGATAAAAATGAAATAAAAAAAACCCTTCTCAAACGTTGTCTTTTATATCTCCAGTTATAATTAGTTTGCGGAATTCACGTTTCTGTCATTGGGTGTAGTTTGTAACGTTGCTGAACTCTGTTGAGATCAGCGGAGTGTTTTTAAAGCTATCATTAAAAACAACATACATTTGGATATGCAACTGGATACATTTGGAATTTAAAAAAATGTGATTTATTTTCACTTTCCCCAAAAAAATGTGTATTCAAGATTTTTTTTCTTAGCGTGATAAACGAATATGAACTTTGTTTTTTGTTAAAAAAGTATTTGAACACAGAATTTAACTTAATAATTTTATGAAATGAGATCAGTTGTATCAATATTACAAAAACGAAAAGACGCTTCCAGTAAAGTAGGTGCAAAAGTACATTTTTGATGGCGAAAATCGGATTTCACTTAAGATCGCTTTCACAATTTTTGGGGCGGATTTGGAGCATGTTTTTTGCTCTCCAATGTTCGGTTTTTCAGCTAAAAATTCATAATTCCTCCACATTTTATCCAAATTGAACTTTATTACAACGATTAGGAAGATAAATATCTCTTTTGAGTTTAGATTTTATATCATTATAAGAGAGGAAAATTAGTATGAAAGTAACAAAACCTTTTTAAACGTTTTACTTTATGCCAGGTTTATGCCGTAACATGTACTCTATAAGCTTCTATAACTTTGTAAAATTTCTAGTTGATTTGTGGAGCAGTTTACAAGTTATCGCCATTTTTGATAGTTTCGGGAAAAATCAGAGGCAATTGAATGGTGAAAATTAAAAAAAAAAAATTTATTGATTACCCAAAAGTTACATTCAAGTGTATTTCGGATTGCACAAAACGAAACAACGTATTTTGCTAAAAAGTGCTTAAAGTTAAATAGTAATTTTTTCCTCTTCTCCTCGGGCACATTCGTGTGATTTATTAGTAGACAAATTAAAGAAAGACAAAAGTATTTTTTGATTTTCGCTAAATTTTACATTCATGTGTTTTTTGGAACGAAAAACGTATATCGACTTTGTTTCTGCTAAAAAGTGCTTAAAATGAAATGTACTAAAGTTAAATTTAAAAAATTTTCTCGCCTCCTATGGCCGATTGGAGGCATTTACTTGGTAAGGTTTTTTGTGATAATAAAAACAAATAATAACTTTGTTTTTGCCAAAATATTCTTAAAATTAAATTTTTAAGATTGTTTTTGCCTCCTAGAGCCCATTGGAGGCATTTATTTGAAAGGCGAAAAATTTAAGAAAAACAGTTTTTCTATTTTCCCTAAAATTTACATTCACTGATTTTTCAAGGCGAAAAACGAATATAATTTTGTTTCTTACTAAAAAATACTTAGTGCCTTTTTTTTAACGAGGGTTCGCAACAGCAGAGGTTATATCAACCCTCGGGGTCCCGGTGTTTTTGAAAAAAAGCCCATTTGTTAGTATGTCGGGTACGAATGCTGGGAGCAGCTGGATTCGAACACGAGACCTTCACCTTACAGTGATGATCGCCGTGTCAACGCCTAAACCGTTGCGGCCACCGATGCCCCTCATTATTATTATTATTTAGTAGGCGACAAATTTGAGAAAAAGTATTTTTTTGATTTTCACTAAAATTAAATTCTAAGGTTTTTTGGAATACGGAAAACGAATATCAACTTCTATAAGTTTGTTTCTTCCTAAAAAATACTTAAATGCTAATATTTTATTGGGTTGTCCGGAAAATAATGCAGGATTTTAAGTTTTCATTAAAAAAAATCTATATAAAATATTCTGTTTACGTTTACAGGATTACTCATNTTGATTAAAGAACATTGCTTTAAAGTAACTAGTTTCTTTTTTTTTGTTTAATACCAAAATCCTGCATTATTTTCCGGACAACCCAATATATCGTCCCCTAGGAGCCATTATTATTATTATTATTTTTTATATTTTCTTTACGAGGGTTCGCAACAGCAGAGGTTATATCAACCCTCGGGATCCCGGTGTTTTTGAAAAAAAAGCCCATTTGTTAGTATGTCGGGTACGAATGCTGGGGGCAGCTGGATTCGAACCCGGGACCTTTAACTTACAGTGATGAGCGCCGTGTCAACGCCTAAACCGTTGCGGCCATCGACGCCCCTCATTATTATTATTTGGTAGGCGAAAAATTTGAGAAAAAATAATTTTTTGATTTTCACTAAAATTACATTCTAGGTTTTTTGGAGTACGGAAAACGAATATCAACTTCGTTTTTTGCTCAAAAATATTTCAACCTACGTTCTAAGAAAGCATATAACGATTGTCATAACCCCGAATATGGATAAAATTCAGAGTTAGCGGCTTGACTGTTGTAAGCCTCTAATTAATGTATATTGCGTTTATTCACCGCTGTATGGTCGTAAACTAACGAATTACTTCTATAGTTACAGTATAAAAAGTTGTATATGCAATGATTTACTTTATCTTTAAGAGATACATTTTGGAAGGCTCTCTCCTCCATTCATTCCGAGTTGTGGTCATTGGCCTTCTTTTACACGTCGCTTGGTTTGTTTGGAATACATCAATACATTGAAGAACTCATTGTGTTTGGTTGCTTTTGAATCCGAAACCCTGCCCGACTGACACCATTCCGGCATAATGCCCTGTTGAAATTCAAGTAGGTACCTCGACCGACAATCCGACCCCCGAATTAATTCGGCCGCGAAATAATCGTACCTCTTAAGAGGGAGCGGAAATGTTATTTATAGTATTAACATATAAATTCAGTTAGGGGGGAAACAATGGTAAAGGAAAATCCTTCCTCTTGAATTGGAGGTTTACAGATTTTTTAAAGTATTGTGTTTTGTCTAAAGTCCCGCGAAGGGAATATTCATGTCAGATCCCTTGGTTACTGCCACATTTATTATCAACAATTAATTTGTAGTCTGTACATTTAAAAACGCATATTATAAATATGTGCGTATGTGGTTTTTTGTGTGAAACTAAAGCAGAAATGAAAATTCCTTTAAACATAGATAAATTTCCGTCTACAATTTGGGTAGAAATTATGAAAAACAATCCGAGAAAAATACTAGCTCAGGAGTTCTTTTTCTTCTATCCTCAGTATAGTTTAGTACTAACTAAAACTATAATTTTAACATTTAAATAACATTTAAAAACGCATATTATAAATATGTGCGTATGTGGTTTTTTGTGTGAAACTAAAGCAGAAATGAAAATTCCTTTAAACATAGATAAATTTCCGTCTACAATTTGGGTAGAAATTATGAAAAACAATCCGAGAAAAATACTAGCTCAGGAGTTCTTTTTCTTCTATCCTCAGTATAGTTTAGTACTAACTAAAACTCTATAGTACTAACTATAGAGTAATGTAGAGTAAAGAAGTCTGTGATTGGTTCGTTTGTTTTTGATTTTTTTCCAAAACTATTATACAGCACGTATCTGATGGAAGCAAGGTGAAGAGGTGAGAATTCCCGTATTTCTCGTGGGATTTCCTTTAATTTGCCCAGCGCCGATGGGATGAAACACAACCTTTTTTTCCTTATCAGAATCTTTGTTCATGTGAATTGTTCAAACTCAATAAGAGTTGAAATATTGTTAGTTACTTTTACATTAGCAGTTTGAAATTCGATAGAAACTCTGCACTCTCTGTACAAAACTGGGTAAATAAATTTTGCCAAAATGAGATGCATATTCCAGTCAGTCTTTAGGCCTGATAGAAAGTAAAATTTTTTACGAAATATTTTGTTCACACGGTCACAACACTAACACTAATGTGTGGTAGGTCACACCAGACCGTATCTCACGACCTCCAAAGAATCAGTAACACTAATGCCAGCCCTGCACCCGAAATACATGCTATCAGAAATCAGCCACTGCTGACACTCAGTCAGAGATTAAGGGCCCAGAAGGTTTTGAGGCCATTGTCGATTAGGGGAACGTGGCGAGTTCTAGGTATGGAGTGTGTAGAGAGGGCTCGACCAGTAGGATCAGGATAGTCTGAGTTGGTGAGAAACTTTTGGAATCAGGAATGGATCTGTTGGGAAAAGAAATGTTCAGGCCATTGTGGATAGTGAGGTTAGTGACGTAGTAAGGAACATTGACGATTCGTCTGAGGACTTTCGATTAGATGTGATGGATGTTGGATGGCTTGCCATAACCCCACAGTTCCACTCCGTATGTACAAAGTGGTTCCAGTCAAGTTTTGTCGGCCAAGACAGATGTCCTCGAAGACTTAGTTGTCCAAATCTTCATTTTAATTGTTATCACTTAAGTCTCGTGTGGGGATTCTACGTCAGTCTGCTGTCTTAAATACTTAACTTGAATGGAAATCGGTACGCCTTTATTGTTGTTGTATAGTGGAAGGCAAAACTGTTTTTTTAATGTGAACGTTAAATATATACACTGAGTCCTTATGTCTTCATTCAGTCTTATCTTCCATTTTGCGCACCAATCTTTTTCTTCGCATGAAGGGCCGGTGGATTCGAACCCCGGACCTTTACCGTACAGTGATGAGCACCGTGTCAACGCCTAAACCGTTGCGGCCACCGACGCCCCGCACCAATCTTTGATAAAATCAAGGTGTTCCTAGGATGTTGGTAGTAGCTTGGATAGGATTCGATTAGACGACAAAATCGCGGTTTCTTCCGCGTCGGTTGTGTTTATAGCATTAGTGTGCATACGTCAGCAGTATTATATAAAGGATGGTACCAAGAATGCTCCCTTGTTGGACGCCGGCTTGTATCTGTCTGAATTCTGAGAACTTGTTGCCGCACTTCACTCTGATGAAACGAACGTTTAGATAAGTTTTCAGGATAAAGTAATAAGGAATGGATAGGATGTGTTTAAGTTTATAAAGCTCCGGATTCCAAACCCTATCATAAACCGATGGAACATCTAGGAAAGCACTCAATACACTTTATTCTCTAGAGCACAGGAGATTACGTCGACAACTCTGATACCTTGTTGTATCGTGTAATAATGAAGACGGAAAACGAACTGAACCATCCCTAACCATCCCTAACTATCTAAAAATACGTCAAAATGTTGATAACTAAACTGAAAATAGAAACTTATTTACCGGTAAGCCTATGTAGGTATTATAGGTGCAGACAAATATTAACAGGATAAAAATCACACTATGAATTTTATTATCATTATTTTCTAAAATTTAAAATGAACCTATTATAACAGAAATAATGAGCTCGTATTTCTCCCAATGTTGTTATAAAGGGCGAATAGTTTTATAAAAGTTGGAAACATCAATTAAGGCGTTTGTTTCTTAATAGGGGAACACCAGTTTAATCCCCTTGGTCCCTTTGCATGGGCCAAATCGGAAACAAAAACGTTTGATTTGTTGTCCCGGAAGCGGGAGACTCCGACTAAAATGGAAATTCAAGTCCCTCGCATTAACTCACACGTTTTTTTTGTTCTCACAGACTCCGAAAATGTATGAAATTTTACCACGGAGTTGAAATTGTAAACATGCTCATACATAGTAAGTCGTAGTCTGACTGATAGTTATACAATTGAGGCAAATTACTAATAACAAACATTTCTACTATCTTTAGCTATTTACAGTTCTTCTCTGGTTATTATATTATTAATTGATTTTGGGGCTATCTTTTAAATAGTAGTTTTGCTGTTTCAAATTCTATTCTGACTAACTATCTTTAGTGTATTATCTTTCCCATTCGGTTTCCGTCCTCAACATTCCACTATCCAACAATGTTTTAGGGTAGTCGACACCATCTATCGGCCCCGGAAAAAAAGGAGTTCTTAGACGTAGCACAGACTTCCGACAGGGTCTGGCATCCAGGCATACTTTTTAAGCCTAAGCGCTTCCTAACATCCCATTATTACCTTTTATTGAAATCCTACCTAACTGATCGCTGTTTTAAGAAGAAGAAGAAGAAAAATAACTTTATTCTGGGACTGGTGTCTCCTAAGAATAATTTACATGAAATAAATAAAGGAAGTTCCTTCTATGAAATTAAAAGTAAAAAGAGATAGAAATCATGGCTCAGTGTATACCAGCAAGGCAGGCCAGAAGAGAAAATTACATGAATATAAAACAAAAATATCAAATGTTAACGTGAGGTCTCAGCTTGGAGGGAGAGGAGGTAATTATGCAGGTGGGATTTAAAGAGGAAAATGAGGCAGAGTGACGAATAGAAAGGGAAGGGAGTTCCAGAGTTTAGGGGCTCGGATCAGAAAGGATCTTTCGAAGGTATGGGTTGTATGTTGCGGAAGGATAACGTCGTTTGGGGTATGAGCGGCTGTTACGAGTGTGATGTGAGGAGTTGAAGTCGAGGGATTGGGTGATGTAAGGAGGACGACGAGTGTGGATGGGCTGCAAAAGAAAGCAGCCTAGGAAATACTGTGCACGGAAGGAGGGGAATAGCCAGGAAAGTTGGGAATACAACCCCGACACCCGGAATCTCCTTGGGGTGCCGTACACAAATCTTACACAACAATTCATAATACGTTTCAATTGCGCGTTCCCACCCTCCGAGAGACCACCGTATGCCATACAGCTATAATCGAAGAAGGGAAGTATAAGGGAAGATAAAGGGGTTTGCGGGTGGAGAAAGGTAAGAGAAGCCAGGACCGACGAAATAGGCTGACGGAGGCAATGCAATGGCGGGATATTTAGGAAATGTGAGAATGCCAGGAAAGGTTTTACCATGCCGTCGTCACGCCGTAGATATTTGAAGTGGCGCGATGGAGTTTGGACCGGTCGAATATTCGGCACAGCCGGGCACGCCAGTTCAGTTTTGACATTGACGTGGTTTTTGGAACGGCGTCGCTCGTTTGGACTGCTAGGAGCGATCGTGAATGGCCACCTTAAGAGCTGCGAGCTTGCTGTATCCAATGTGGACAAGCTCATTTTTATATTCTCTATGTAAAATGACGCATGAACAACTGTATAAAACAATCTGGTTTCCGAAATTTTCAAATTCTCTCTATATTGATCGGTTTATTCTGTAATTCTGCACGTATATAGTCAGACCTCGGTTTAACCCATACCAACGTTTAAGTATCAGATCCAGAAGCTATCACTAACAAGATCTATTAGCTTCCAATGCATGCATTCAACTTAAGCACATGCCCTTTCTCACCCATTCTTAAATACATTTAACGCAAAAACTTTACCTATTGGTCTGCTTATCTCTGACAACCCACTCAGCGAATATATGAAGGCAAAATTGATCGGTAACGACTAAATTACGGGTTCGTCACCTAGCATACCACATTAAGATATCTCACAACAAAATCGTTTATATATAGAACTGGTATTTACAAAGGAAAACCATTATTAACTTCAAAAACCACAACTTACCTCCCAGTTACTGTACGTCTAAAACTTTAAATCTCAATTAAATCGCTGCTTGTAACGAACTAAATTAAAATTTTAAAAATAAAGTGGGTAAAGCCGGGAACACACCCGATGGAACGCTATGCTACGTTACCCGACCCAAATCCTAAGTACAATTTTCCATAAGGTTGTATTACCCTCTTGCACATCTGCCCGATGTTATGCTGTGCTACCCTACTCTATGCTACGCGATCCCCACCAGATTTTCGTCGGGTAGCATCGAGTACAGTCGAAAACAAAAAAAACAAGACACTCATATTTTTATTGAAACTACATGTATTATTGTCGTTCTATTAATTAAAACAAAATTATTTTTATATAAACCAAATTAACCGAGATCAAAGATTCATTAGTTTTTATTTAAAAAAATAATTTTAATGGTTTGGTAGAAAATAGATCAAAACACCGGAATACGATTGTTTGATATAATAAATTTAACTAACATTTTATTACACGGTTTTGCTCATAAAAGTTAATTAACAATTTATTTCATGATTTTGCTCATAAAATTACACCATTTTCGTCTTGAAGCGTCAGAACAGGACACACATATTTTTTGTAGTTTATTTCAAACTATGTATATGTAGTTTTGTCGTTATATTAATTACGACATTCTCATTTTAATGTAAACCAAATTAAACGAGATCAAATATTCATGAGTTTTTATAAAAATTATTTAATTATAATGGTTAGGAATAAAATTGATCGAAACACCGGAAAAACTTTATTTAAAACAATTAAGTTTAACAAACAATTTATTACATGGCTGTGCTCACAAAATTTAACTAACAATTTATTACATTATTTATTGCTCAAAATAGTTCCACAGAACCAAAGAGGCGTTGCGATAGTGATGGTGATTATTTTGATACACACTGTGTGACCGTACGTGGCGTGCGTTTGACGTCGCATAGATGTGCACAGCCAATCAAAACATGTCAAGCGTCGGGTAGCATCGCATAGCGTTGCATCGGGTAAGTGTGTTCCCCGCGTAAGTGAGGGGCCCCAAAACGATTTTATTGCTCCGGTGAAGGCCAGAAAAATGGTTACGTGAATGGCGTAACCTTCGGGAAAATAAACTAAGAGCCATTAGAGCAGTCACTGGGCAATGAGCCACCTCAACTAGGCCGTCAAGAATAGAAGCATATTAAGGATTGGACATACAATAATTACGCATGGTTATCTTTTAAACCCAAGCCTCCGCCTTTGTGGTTGGCATGCGGAGTTGTAATCACAACAGCCCTACACATACTGTTGGAATGTGGGAGAAGGTCACGATTGAACAGTGGATTGCCAGGTTCTCTGTTTGAATTGTTCGGTGGCAATGAAGCACGATTTCGTTTTTAAATCGGGTTAGGTTGACACAAGCTCGACAAGTGAAGGGTTGCCACCAGCAATAAGGGCCCATTTATACTGCCAACGTGGGAAATGCCGCATGTAGAAACTGAAACAGCAAAGAAAGGCAATGCCATTGACTTTAGATAGTACTGTTTACACTTCATTCGATGCGATGCGATATCACGAACGTAGGCGATAAAATCGCAAAAAAAGAAGTTGTCATTCCTTTGCGTCGGTCAAACCGCGACCTGTTACGCTGCCCTCGATACGATGCGATATGGCGCGAGTAGAAACTGAAATCGAAAAAAAGGAGGGTGCGACCCTGTTTGCATAGAAGTGATTCGGCGCAATCATCTTGTTCTAATTGAAAATTATTTTGTTACTTATATCATCTGAACAATTTGTTTTTGACATTCATACATTAATAATCTCTCCCAAATTTTTTAAATTCTCTGCATTTTTTTGATTATGAAGGGATAAATATAAAATTGTATAAAGTTTCCTTTAAAGTCTGCCTGCCTCTGTCCTAGGGTGTTGTTCAACTTTTTATGAGTCTTTAACTTGATCCATTCGGCAATCGCTCTTTTTATGTGGCAATTTGAAATTTTATAGGATTCCTGGACCTACGGGTGTTGTTGACTACTCATATTTTCGCATCGCATTGCTGTGAAATCTGCTTTTCCTTCAATATCGCATCGCGGGCAGTGTAAACGCCTTGTTACAAGAAAAACTTGCCTTTTCCTTTATATAATAATAATGCAGTAAATAATAAAATACAATCCGTTAAATTATTGCCGTGCGACCTGCCAGATCATAAAAAGTGTTAAAAGAAACTCTGTTCGGAAAACATTAAACTTTTCCATTGTTTAAATATTTAATTAGTGATGTACGTAACCGAAAGTCTTTTGAATGATTGGATGAGAATCTATACACGAGACTATCATGTAAAATTAGGTATCGTTTTGCAAGAGAGCTCATTCATAAATTAATTAGTTGGTTTTTGAAAAAATTAAGTTTTTTTTGTTAAAATTAAAAAGTGTACAATATCATTTTGTATTCAATTTTGCATAGATATGTATATAGTCTTGCATACTTTATTGAAATTTCAGAATGGGCATAAAAGAGAGGCAGATGGGCGAATTGTGACTAAAAGTTGTACAACTCCGAGATCTGTCATTTACAGTCGGGATCTGTCAATTTGGAGAAAGAAACAAAACAAAAAATTAGTGTCGTTTAGTTGTAATTCTACGTAGGGGAAAGTTATGCATGGGAAACACTCTTAACGGTTTTGCCCTGGAACCCATAGAGATATTAGATATACGGCGTTTAAGCTCGAACAATTTTAACTTCGATAAGGTGCTAAAACCGTGCCAAATGGTGTGTGGGCGGCGTAAAGCGGGTCTATGTCTAAATCCAATTCTCCGACGTAATGTTTTGGTAAGAAAAATGAAAGGAATGTTTCTTCTGATACTGATGAGAAACATTTATTCCAGGAAATGAAGGCTGAGGCCGCTTAAAATGGCCTATGGCAACAGGGGCCTGTTTCCCTTAGCTTAAGGTATTTATTTTATCTAACAACCTCCTGGAGAAAAAGACGGTCAAAAATGCTGAGATAACAAATTTTAAGTAATTTCAATTCCATCAAAGTACGAAATGAAAAATGTTTATTTCAAGAAAATGTATTTATGAAATTTTTCTTCTTTTGGTCAATATTGTGGATATGTTTAACCGTCAGTCATGTCTTGTGTATAACGTATCCTATTCTTAGACGTCCCTAAAGCATATAAAAAAGACACTATTTATGATATTATTGCCAAACAAATCAGATCGAAAGATCGCGTGAACCTTAAAATGATTTGCGATCACAGCTAGCTCAGCGCACGGCATCACATCGCATTGATGTCAATGTAAAGGGATCGCAAGCTGATCCGACTAGTGCCTTTTAACATTGGGGTACTTCAGCGTGCGCGCCTAGCCGTCAGGCCTTTACACACGTTTAGATTTTCAAGTTTGGAGCGACTTACCTCCACGCAGGGGAAATCTGCTTCTTCCGTCAGGTTCAGTATAGAAGCCCGCAAATCCACAGACTAATCGACAGACATGCTGACTTCTCCCGCTTGCCCCTTCCGAGGGGGTGGGTTAACGTTGTGCACTTAACCAGTGCCGCGCGTAAAGGGATACTCAAAAAGTGGTCGAAATGCATTAACCATGTCTCCCACGCACTCCCTAGATAGAGACGATAACTCTATCTCGCTGGGTGTAGGGGCTCAGCTAGCGTCAAAACCTCCGGATGCGCTCCGGCCGCGGTTTCGATTTTAGTGGAATCTCTAACTAACCACCTAGAGGAAATCATGCCTACGGTAAAGGCAGCCCAGACGACCGCCATCGACAAGCACCCATTCTTCACGCATTCGAGGGACGCTGTCAGCATAGTCACAGCTCCTCGCTGGCCATACGCTCTCGCCAATCTGATCCGTCAGATTCCCACGAGTTCGGAAAGTAATTCGGAGGTCATACGCAAGTACTACGGTCCACGGCCACGAATGAAACACAGCCTCTTCTCTAGGTACCCACTAGGGATCTCACCACTAAGCCACTGCGAGTCCTAACCCCTGCACCTGGGATGGAACTTGGAACAAAAATACGCTGCCCCGTAGTTCAGATGGTTATGCACCCTCCCCCGTCCGTATATATAAACATATATTTAGACTGCATCTGGTACTCTAATCCGTGTGTGCCTCTGATGTAGCACCCGCCGTTCGCGGCCAGCTGTCAAGCCAGCAACTCCCTTAACGCATTTAGAGGAACTAGGTAGGCGCAGTCTTACCATCCTCGCACGCTATACGCTTCCTTGTCCATCGTCCAAATGCATGCAGAGGCTGCTTAAAGCGACCATGCGAGCCAGCTTGTGCTTTAGAGAGTGCGCAGGCTGATCCATGCAAAGTCGATGACAACTATTTTCTTTGCGATTTCAACTTTTATCCACGCGATATCACATCGGGGCAGTGTAAACATGTCACGCTGATGAAAAAATCGTGAAAAATCAAATACAGCTCTTTTCTTTGCTATTTCAGCTTTTATTCGTGCGATATCACATCGCGTTTCGGACATCGTAAACGGGTCGAAAAACCTATTCACGTAAAGTCAACGACAGCTCCTTTCTTAGCGATTTCAACTCCTATTCACGCTATATCGCTTCGCGGGCAATGTAAACATATCGCACGCTGATCCATGGAAAGTCAACGAAAACTTCTTTCTTTGCGATTTCAACTTCTATTGGGTTGTCCGGAAAATAATGCAGGATTTTGGTATTAAACAAAAAAAAAGAAACTAGTTACTTTAAAGCAATGTTCTTTAATCAAAATAATTTCCCATACTCTCAATACATTTCTCCCAACGTGTTGGTAACTTATTAATTCCGTCTGAGTAGAATTCAGAATTTTTTGAATTGATAAAGTCAATAAATGCATTTTCCAGTTCCGTTTGATTTTTGAATATTATGTGTTGTAAGTAGTGGTCCAGGTGTCTAAAAAAATGGTAGTCAGTAGGCGAGAGGTCCGGAGAGTAGGGTGGGTGAGGCAAAGTTTCATAGCCAAGCTCCAATAATTTTTGTGACGTTACACGTGACACATGTGGTCGAGCGTTGTCATGCAACAAAATGGGCCCTTTCCGATTGACCAAAGAGGGCTTCATTACTGCCAATTTCTGATGCATGGTATTAATTTGGTTACAGTATGATTCAGCATTGATGGTTTCGCCAGGATTTAAGAAGCTGTAGTGTATTAAACCAAATGAAGCCCACCATACCGTAACCATTACCTTTTTTTGATGAGTTGGGGGCTTTGGAAAATGTATTGGAGCTTCTCCTTTGTCGAGCCACTGTCCAGAACGTCTAGTGTTATCGTAGAGAATCCACTTTTCGTCACATGTAACAATTCTGGCCAGAAATGGGTCATTTTTGTTTCGACAAAGAAGTGATGCACAAACATCAAAGCGCTGATTTTTTTGGCGATCGTTTAATGAGTGTGGAACCCAATTTTCGAGTTTTTTCACTTTTCCAATCGCCTTGAGGTGGTCAGCGACGGTCGTTTTACTGACTTTGAGTTGCTCTGCAAGTTCTCGAACAGTTGTTTTGGGGTTTTCTTCCACCACTGATCGCAGAACATCATCATTAAGAGAGGAAGGCCTTCCACGACCTTCTTCATCTTCAAGGCTGAAATCTCCCTCCCGAAATTTTTTAAACCACCTTTGC
The DNA here is from genome assembly GCF_000648675.2 of Cimex lectularius. Lineage (NCBI taxonomy): Eukaryota > Metazoa > Arthropoda > Insecta > Hemiptera > Cimicidae > Cimex > Cimex lectularius. The sequence continues at coordinate 148,699 of NW_019392663.1, forward strand.
ACAGTGCACTCATTAACACAACCCTCGCCCCAGACTTGGTTAATGTTTCTAGCCGTTTGGGCTCCGCTTCGGCCGAGTTTAAACTCGTAAAAGAAAATCGTACGAAATTCTCGCTTTGACATTATAAGGATGACTGAATTATTTTCAAGTAGCGGAATGCTACAGAGGTAAACAAACAATATCATTTGGAAGAGGATTAATAAGTGTTGACATTCATACAAATGAGTAATCCTGTAAACGTAAACAGAATATTTTATATAGATTTTTTTTAATGAAAACTTAAAATCCTGCATTATTTTCCGGACAACCCAATACTTGCATTCCATCGCACTCAGTGCGAACGAGTCGTACGGTGATCTATCCCAACTCAATGGCCTTGCATTTCTTTGCGATTTCAGCTTCCACTCTCGCCATATCACAATGCATATCAGAACGTGTAAAATTTCCTTAAGTGTTTTATTTTTAATTATTATTAATCTTTCCGCCTTACCAATCCTGCAGCCACGGTTTTTAATCTTTTATCTTCGGTCTCAATCAATTTCTTTATCTTTGAAAGAAGTAATTAAAAAAGCAAATGCACCACTAAAAAGGATATTAAACAGATTACGTTTTCTGAAATTTGCTGATTTCTAGTTTTGGAAATAGTAGTTTAGAATCACCATAGTATGTTTTTCAACTTTGAAAAAAATATTTTTCAAAGTTTTCGCTACTAAGACTCTTTCACGAAGGTTTACAAGTTTAGTATTAACCACATCTTATTGGAAATTTAAGGCAGTTTTCAATGGTATCAACGGATTTGTCCAAAACCTTTCAGGTTTGGAGGTATTATTGTTTATTTGAAGCAAGGTCGTGAAATCTTAAAAAATCAGAAAACGTGAAATAACTCCGAAAATGTAAACATTCGGACCATAGTTAATTAAGACTTTTTGGATCCATTTTTAATGTAGAATCTACTGGGAAAGTTTGTGACACGAATAACCGAACACCCTGCATACACACACACACACACACACACACACACACCACATATTCACACACATACACACAAAGAAGCTTTTGTTCTGCATCCGTCATTGGGGCGATAAAACTTTGCAAAACAACGTTTATTAACTAAAATCCACAAAGGAGGTATCTAAGCCGAAGCCAGACACTCCCCGCCCAAAGCGTTCTCGCTCCATACTGACTAATAATAAGTCTAAAGTCTAAACTGTAATTGACTCGTGACCAACTGTCCAGTATGACCCAATTCCACACTACTACTGACTGACCAGTCCGTACTCGTGCCAGCCAACTGACTCGTGACCAACTGATCGGCGTGACCCAATTCCACTCAATTCCTGACTGACCAGTTTGGACTTCTTTTTCTGGTATTTCACAAGTATTTTTCAACTTGCAGACATCTGAACGTCTCGTTCGGTTACTGAATTTTATATGAAAACTTAGCCGACATCCTAGTCCTAGGAAATGATAGTCTTCCATCTATACCTAGCATGTCTAATGTAGTAAACTAACGTAATAAAGGAGGCAGAAGTAATACTAAATAAAAAGAAAGCTGATAGATTTAAAAGTAAAGTAATAAAAGTACGATTTACGTTAGCATTAAATACTTTTCGGTTCAAATAAAATAACAATGCTATTATTATTTCGATTGGAAGGGCTGTGCGGTCTAGTACCTTTAATAGCGGATCGTTATTTTAAACCGGTCGTTGTAGCAATAAAATATTTAAGGAAGGATGTCCCAGTTTTACAAAGTACGCAACTCTTCTCGGCTATGTTAACTCAGGGAAGTGTCGAATGAGGTAAACGCAATAAACGTGGCCGAACGACTGTCGTAACATTCTACCTGTGCACAATTGCACGGGCGTGCTTTAGGAGTCATAAAACTACACCGTCATCCCCTACACAATAATCTCTAAACGCCCCAATGAACATGATCGGTTTCGAAGGAATGTGCTGTTTCTTAATTTGAAATCATTACAAATTTTTTACTCGCGGCTTTTTATTTTATTGCTGGTTTGGTGATTAGTTTAATTAGAGATTACATCTTGGGCTCAACGAAGTGTAGTTGGGTCGTTCATGGTCACTTTAGTAGCAATAAAAGTGTCTATTAATTATATTTTTAACAGTTCAGTTATAATTAAAAGACTAATCATCAATTATCTTGAGTATTTTATATAATTATCAGTGTCACGAGCGGGATTCAAACCCACGACCTTCGGCTTGATACACCGCTACTCTACCACTTGAGCTATCGTAACTTCGATCCCTTCGGGCACTGACTTTTTTATCTCAACTTAACAAAACTTAATTAATTGAATGTTATTAATTGGTCAAGCGGACCACGAAAAACAGTGAATTTAATGAATTAAATTGAAGTATACATCACTATAGCTCTCCGTGGCCATTTCATTTGTCGCCGAGAATCCAATCCGATTGATTACACGACATTTGAAAAATGGCAAAAAGGAGGGAAAATTCAAAAGGTGGGGTTGAGATGGGAAGTTGGTATCCGAGTGGATTGAGGCCACGATATCTCCAGTGGTAGAGCAGCGGCGTATCTAGCCGAAGATCGTGGGTTCGAATCCCGCTCGTGCCATTGACTTTTTTGTCTAAACTAAAAATTGTATTTTACATAATGTAGGAAGTTTAGGGGCCGATAAACAACTGAGTTCATTACAGCGTGTTTGCAGTGCCATTTGAGCGTCTCGATCTGTTACTGACTGTCTATAGTAGTAGACTAAGTCGATATCCTAAAATGTTTGCTTCTCACTTGTATCTCAGGTTGTCAACAGAATAGACACTGGACATTCTAAAAACATAGACGTCTGGTCACACACTCACCCCGGAGTACTCAACATTCCTCGGGGCGAGGTTGAACCCACTCCGTTTTTGTTAATAACTAGGCGTCACAAACACGCCCCAGGGGACTCGATCTTCTAGGGGACGGGGTTATAGGCAATCCCTTCTTTTCACGCTAATAAATTACCCCCTTATATTTCATGATCCGATTGACCAAATAACTTGTTTCAATTAATTAATCTTTATGTAAGGTATTGGTTGAAATGAAAAAGTTAGTCTCACATTTCATTTCAACCAATACATCACATAAAAATTGATTAATTGAAAGAAATTATTTGGTCAATCGGACATGAAATATAATGGATTTAATAAGTAAAACGAAGTAAAACTTCACTAACAGCACCCCGTGTCCATTTCATTTGTCGCCGAGAATCAAATAGATTACACGACATTTGAAAAATGGCAAAACGGAGGGAAAATTGGAGAGGTGAGATTGAGATGGGGAGTTGGTGTCCGAGTGGATCGAAGCCATGATAGCTCAAGTGGTAGAGCAGCGGCGTATTTAGCCGAAGGTCGTGGGTTCGAATCCTGCTCGTGACACTAACTTTTTCATTTTAACCAATATCTCACATAAATATTAATAAGTCACATTCATTCCAATAAATTAACATATACACAACACCCGACAGAAACATAGAAGTCTGGTCACATTCACTCACCCAGCGTTCTGGATATTCCTCGGGGAGTGTTTAAACCATCTCCATTCTCGCTAATAATTTACTTTACTCTCCAGACGTCACGTCAAATTCGTCAAGTATGGCATTTAACAATATCAAGTTTAGTATCTTATTAGTGTGAACCCTGTGAGAATGTAGATTGTATTCGTTATTGTGTTCAATTTGCGACTATCTCTCAACGCATAACCCATTTGAAAGATGTTTAGTTTTCTTTGCGTCCGAATGTCGACATAATGTCAAAGGTCTTTGTACGGCTACGTATAGGTGAATATTCTTTGTGAGGATTGTTTCGTAATTAGAAGGACATCAAAGATAATTTGCATGACATTGGGTTCTTTGAACTCATCTTTGAGTTTCCTACCTGTTTGCCGATATGTTTGTCAAACGGTCTGTGTTATGCCCTGCCGACGCCTTTTGTTTATTAGAGCGGTCGGTTTTATGCACATCAACCGCAAATATTGAGTCTTTATTCCGTTTTTCCTCCATTGTTCATCATCAGGCTTTATGCCCTTCCAGTCCGCTATACTGATTTATTGCCTTTCACATATAACTAAATAATCTTATTATCCTTACTTTTTTTTATTTTCTTTTTTATGTTTTTGACAATTTGGCTCCAACTATCTACCGGAAACTTAACAAAACCAAAGTCAAGTACAACCTGGCTTTCTGTAAATCAATTAGTACAAAAGATACAAAATAAAACATGTGAGGAGTTTTTGTTGATTCCATCGTTTTCTTTTCAATAATAATACTAATAATTCAAGTGGTAGAGCAGCGGCGTATCTAGCCGAAGATCATAGGTTCGAATCCCGCTCGTGCCATTAACTTTTTTTCATCTCACTAAAACCTTAATTAATTGTAATGATTTAATTGGTCATGCGGACCACGAAATTAGTGAATTTATAGAATAAAATACTAATAATATAAAACCGAAACGTTGTAAAAAGTTATAAAAAAATTAAAATCCACCTTTCCAACCGGTGTTATATGCTAATATATGCATTGATAGATGCTATAAAAACATTCCTATCACACAATTATGAGAAAAAAAGTTCTAAAAAATCAATTTAACTTAACATTAACAAATTGTCACAATACCATTCAAAACTAATAAACTATTTAATAATGATACCAGGGGGCGTCGGTGGCCGCAACGGTTTAGGCCTTGACACGGCGCTCATCACTGTAAGGTAAACCTGGGTTCGAATCCAGCGGCCCTGCATTCAAACCCGACATACTTACAAATGAGATTTTTTTTTTCAAAAACACCGGCACCCCGAGGGTTGATATAATCTCTGCTGTTGCGAATCCTCGTAAAAAAAAGATACCAATTACCAGTAGTTATAATAAGTAAATATGTTAATGAACAAATAGATATTTATTTAGCAAGTTATCATACAAATAAGTTGGTTTTTAAATAATTTTATATATAGTAAATAGTATNTAGTATAGATAAGTTAGTTTTTAAATAATTTTATAAGTTCGTAAGATAGTTACAAAGAAGTTAGATTTATAAATAAGTATTAACTTATTTATAAGTTAAGTAATTGTATAAATTGTACGTTAATAAATTATTTAGCTAAAACTCAATAAGTTTACAGTTTAACACGTTAATAAATTAATAAGTTAATAAATTAATAAGTTAACAAAGTAATATTTTAACAGATAAAAACTTAATAAGTTGATAAATAAAAATTTAGTATAATGCCATGCAGACAACGAGAGGGTTCAATTGGATCAAATATTTTATATCATTTTGTGCTTCCAAGATCATTAAATGTCACAGTTGCCAATTGAAGTACACATTGAGTTTTCACTAAAGCATTTTTGCGACATGACGCTGCTACACTGTGACTAATATTTTTTGACCTAGTATCACCTAAGGGATGAGAGAGGCGGCTACAAGGCCTACTGCACCTCGACCTAAATAGATCTATTGTGCCCCTCTGTTAATTATAACTCACTGGCCAGTTTCAGGCTATTAACCAGCCTCCACAGCTATGCCAGCGGTTCCTTGGTGTAGGATCTTGCTTGTGGTCTTTCTTCTCCTAGTTGCAAGACCCTGAACCTACATAGACCTTCACAGAAACATAATATGTGTTCTGCGGTCACCTCCTCTTCACGGCAGTATTTGCCCAGTGTTTCTTCTGTCTGTACTCCTATCCGGTGTATGTGCTTTCTTAAGTGACAGTGCCCTATCAGGAGTCCATCCAGAATTCTGGTTCGGTTGAGATTGCCTTCCAGTATTTCTTTTGTAAGTTTTGCGGAAGGTCCTTCTATGAATCTCTTCTCTCATACCTGTGGTATTGTTCGACCAGGTTTTGTACTCATTAAGGACCCATTTTAAGATGTATCCTCTTTTGTGGCAGCCTGCTAGGCCGCAGTAGGGTTCTGGGCCCTAGTATCACCTAAATAGCTTCATAAAAATCTATGTTTGTTGTTTGCTATTTGTTGTTTTTCCAGTAGATTCATCAGTTTATATTTGTTTACTACGGGCGCAGTTATATATTTTCCAATTTACCAGGTTCCATGAAAAGAATCGAGACAGTTTCTTAAATCTTCTGAACATCAGCATGCTACTTATCTTTTACCAAATAGTATACCAAAAAGTAATCCGTATGAATTAATAATAGCGAAATATTAGTCATTATGACACGATTTGATATTTTTCTCATTCTCGTATTGCTCAAGAGTAAATACTGGAACCCACCTGATCAAGCTTAACATGGCTTAACTCTAATTTGTACCAGATCGTTTGGTTTCAATTTTACGCAAATTATACCAATTTACTCCGAAGTTTTGGCCTAGTTCCAGTCATTTTCTCAGGCAGTGCCAAAAAAAACGAATTACAGTCTTGAATAGTTATTAAAGTACAAAATAGTAATGTATAAATTGTAATATTGCAGAAAAAATAGGCGATATGTCATTCCTGACTTATTCCTCTTTAATAAAACTCATGATTAGCATCAAAATTCTTGCATTAAAATGGTGTTCCTTAGTTCTCTAAATCTGGGATCAACCTATTCGTCTGTCTGGAGGTTAATATAAAGTCGAAAAAGAATATTTACATTCATTTCCAAAATATTTCGAAGTCTAAGCTCTAAGGAAAAACCCATAGAAGTAGAAGAAATACTTTTTAAAAAAATAAGTAAGGCAGATAAATTATTTCACCTAGCCAAGAAAAGCAAACAATGAAATCATGTTAAATTTCTCTCTTTGCTGTGTTTACATAAAAGATTCTGCTTGTTTTCTACTGTTTTATCCAGATAAACGACCTCTCTTGGCAATAGAGTCTACATGAAGTCGAAACAGTTTTTATTGCTGGCAATTTAGTATTTTATCGATTTATAACTGAAAAGAAAGTTAAAAATGGTTAATTTGGCGAAAAAATATATTTGTTTATACGTTAACAATTGACGCGAAATTGTCATGATAATTAGTGTTAATTTGTTTATCGACCTTAATTGCACAACAATCCAAAAGTGAAAGTCAGTCCAACAGAATTTTACATGTATTACTTATTAAACAAACAGGATAGCTTAACAGGGAGGTTAATATGATGTAAAATGGCTGGAAATGACAGCAATTCAAAAAAAATAATTTAATTAATTTATCGATACCGAAAATTCCACTTGCGTTGTATTAATGACTATGGAATTGTAATTTTTACGACCTCAAATGACACAATTTCTTTAAGTCTAATTTTCGGCTATTACCGATGATCATGGGCTCATAGGTTAAGCATATATAATCATCATTGAAAGGGTTTTATTGCCAATTTGAATCACTTTTCGTAGGGCGTTGGTGGAAAGGTAGAGGTCCCAATCCATTACAATAGTATCCCCTTCACACCGGGTAGTGTAGTCCGATATTTTTGGGCATTGACAAACAACATGTGCACTTATTATGGGTTTTTTGAAGTTGGTCTTACCAAGTCATTAACCTCCCACTTAACGGCATGGAGACCGCCGTCGAATACATACGCTACTTGAAACTCCATTTCACTTTTTCCGTAATTTATTTTAGTCTGCGACCTAACACGTGTCCCCAAAGGTGGTGGCCATCCACTTACGCCTGTGTGTATGACCTTCGTTGTCACCCCCGGCCTTAATGGAAACGGAAGATCGGACCACCGAAGCGTATAGCGCCGAGGACGCTCAGACTACGCTGACGGAGTCCCTCGAATACGTAAGAAGTGGCGGACTCGAGGTATATAATATACACGAATGGCGACTTTTACCGTAGGCAGTCTCATCTATGGGGTGGTTAGCAATTCCGCTTTAAAATAAACCGGGGCCGGAGCGGATCCGGAAGTTTCTACGCTGGGGAAGCCCCAATACTCTGGTAGTTTGAGTGACCTCTATCTAGGGAGTGCGCGGGAGACCTGGTTGATGCATTTCAGCCACCTTGGGTATCCCCTTACGCGCGGCATATGGTCTGATGCACAATGGAGACCCGACCACTCGGAATGGGCAAGCGAGGAGTGAGGGTTTGTCTTGGCCCCTCGGGGCTGGGGCTGCCTCTACACCAACGCTACGGCAGTCACACACATCTGTCGTATGCGGAGGTGCGTCAGCTCTCATCTTCAGAATCAAAACGTCCGATAAGGCGATGTGCCAGGTGCGGACGTTAAAGATCCTCATTGTCATTTTTAGGACGACCCAGTATGAGGGAACCAAATGTCCCAAAAGATGACGGAAGCCCTTATGCTAGCACGTTCGTTATATTCTTCTCTTTTAACGGTTTTAGCCACCGGAACAACGAAAGTATCTTTCCAATCCTCCGGAACAACGCCTAAATCAACGGATTTGAAAAACAAAATCTAAAGAGGAAAGGACAATGAGCGTGATCAACTTTTTAACAGAACAGCAGGAATATCGTCTGGAACAAGAAGAGAAGTCAACTCTTTTAAAACCATGTCCACATCAATGGAAAATTCATTGAAAGTTAAAGACCAGGCGAGCCTACTATTGTATGTGGGAGCAGTAAAGGAGCAGCTAAAAGCACATATACACTCGTTCAAAGATAAACGCAAATTTATCAACAACCTGCTGATCATCTTTAATGATGACTGTATTGTCCTTCATTGAAATTGGATAATATTTAATCTGTCATTTCTCGTTAACAAATGACCAAAATGATTAAATATCTTGCTGGGATCTTTGTTCGGCTTTCGACACGAATTCAGTCTCATACTCTGCAATGGGCTTTTTAAAATTCCCTTGAAGAAAAGCAAATTTAAAATGATCCGGGTCAGATATAGATTTCTTTTGTATTTTAGTAGCTCTGATCTTTCTATTAATAAGGTGGATGAGTCCACGGACGTACCAAACAGGAAACCGGTCATTAACGTACTGTGCAAAATAAATTAAAGAAGAAAATTCCAAAAGCTCAAGTTTATGAATAATTTTTTAACCCACTGGATAGTAGGGCCCAAGACCTGAAATGTTCCCACGTGGTTTTTACCATTTCAACCATACTAGGAAACCTCTGGAAATGGACGAAATTATTGATTACGTTCATATTGAACTTCAAAGAGCTTTCTGAGCGCATGTTATTTCTTTTCCTTTGGTTATAAAAATCTGTGCTATTGATCAAAGGAAGGTGAAAAGCTCGTGGACCCTCGGTTTGGCTGCGTCGGGGAAATTATAAACCGAGGGAGAGGTGCCTGCTGGATGACAGGGGTCGGCCACTCGTTAGCCCGGCTGACCCTCACGTAACTAAAACGTGACTTCGTAACTTAAAATGTATAAATCGTTCCAATCGTGGTGTAGTGTTTCCCCAATCGGTAAACAGTTGCCATTCTCGTTCACGTTTCCATCCGAACTCGGGTAATTGTACCGAACTATAGTTGAACGCGGCAGAGCTTTTCCTCGGTTTAATCGGAAAACAATTCGATGCGATCAGGTTATCTTCATGATATCATTACATAGCTGTTTTGATATAGTTACCGTATGCATCAATAATTTAACAGCATTAAAATTTAAAGTTTTTATTGCCGTATGTCATAATGATAAATATTTGTTACTTCATAAATTGCCACCATTAAAATTATAATCATAAAAAACACTCAAAATTGAAATTCAATTAATGCCGCCTAGAAATCAGCTCTTCGTTACCATCAAAGAAAAAATCATGTGAAATCTTGAAGTTTGTATTTGTTTATTTGTTCGGTACCGATCATCCTGGTCTTTCTACCCACGTTGTGTGGTACAATCAGATTTTGTTTTCTCGCCATCTTCAGTAGATAGATCTGAATGAAAGGTTAATAACCCTAACTCAGACCAGAGAACTCTTACAAATAAATCATTGTTAGTCGCAGTCGCTTAAGTTTTTTACCGCTTGGGCAATCCCAGCCGTGAAGGCAAAAATCATCAGCCAAATTAAACATCAATGATTTTTTTCTATAAACTGACAGGCAAAAAATTCAGCCCACTTGTAATATAACTTGATTTGTAAACATTTTATACCATGTTTACTATTTTCTTATCCTAGATTTTTTTTAAAACAAGTCGGCTGGAAATAATTGCGAAATACGCTCCAAATACAATCCAAAAGCGAAAGTCAGTCGTCCAACAGAATTTTATATGTATTACTTATTAAACAAACAGGGTAGCTTAGCAGGGAAGTTAAACGGAGTAAAATGGCTGGAAATAACAGCAATTTAATTAATTTATCGACACAGAAAATTCCACGTGCGTTGTATTAATGACTAAGGGTATTGTAATTTTTACGGCCTCAAATGATATAATTTCTTTTTATCTAGTTATTAAGTCTAATAATAAATATGCTATTACCGAAGATCATGGGCTCATGTGTCTATTAATCATATATAATCATCATTGAAAGGTTTTTATTGCCCACTTGAGTCACTTTTTTACTTTCCTAGTATGATAGTTGACATAATAATTATTGTTTAAAAAGTTATGGAAATCATTTTTCTTTTATGCCGGATTGAAGATTAAGAACCAGAGATTTCTTGATTTAGCTTTCCGACAGAAAAAGCCTTCGTAGGAATAACGGCTTAGATTCACACTTAAATAAATGTATGGCCAGGAATGAAAAGTACCCTCCATTCATAGATTTGAAAGAGATTGGATAGGGCTTCCATGCTCCGATAGAATTATATGGGCCATAGGTTCCGCTACAATAAAACTGAATGGTTGACCGGGGAGAAGGGTCGGACTCTTCTGTGCTCTAATACCTTTTCCTTGGTCAGTCCGACACTTCAAATAGTCCGGATGCCTCGAAATTCCAGTTTTCACTGACCTGACCCAATTGTAAATATTTACTAAAATCATAAATTTTAGAATCTCGAGAAATTCATATTATTATTATTTTTTTTTTTTACTTATTAAACAAACTGTCCTTCGTTTATTACATAGATTTTTGTAAATTTCATAATTTCATTAAGAAAAATCGATCATTCCTTAATAGTCTTCTAAGACGTAAGATTAATTCACCTTACCTTCCAGTAAAAGGTAATTTCCATCACTTATTCCGATTAGCATCTCAGCAGATGCTTCATGTATTAAAAAAACCTTTTTATTTTTATGAGATGCAAGTTTTCAAATCGATCCCTCTCTCGCCGAACCTTGGGCATCCCAAACTGTTAGCTTACACTCTCCCTTCGGGGAAAAAGTACTTTCAGGTAGTCACCCCTTGTGAATGTAATTATAGTTTGGATGATGACCATCGCAACATAGATGGTTCACTTATCAAAGGTAGAGAGAGTGGTGCAGGAACCTAAACCAGGAATCAGCATCTCCTTTCCTCTTGGCAATAACACCTCCGTTTTTCAGCCGGAAATCTGGGCCATTAATGTATGTTGTAGAACACTTATAGAAAATAAAATTAAGGGAAATGATATAGAATTTTTTCTTACAGTCAGGCTAGGCTTAGGTCATTACAAAAAGATTTGTCAACCTCAAGACTGGTGGAGGAAACCGTCTTATCAATAGGATCTCTTCCATGTTTGAGAACAAGGTAACCCTTATTTGGTTACCAGCACATAAAGGACAGCATGGCAATGGAAAGGCAGATGGCTTGGCCAAAGAAGGTTCTAATACTGCATTTGTCGGGCCACAACCGGGATTACCTCATTCTATGACCACAGCGAAAGAGGGTATTAATAACAGGGACATGAAACAATTCCTTAAGGAATGGAATCTATCCCCCGGACACAGGCAATCGAAAGAGTTTGTTCAGGTGATCAAACCAGCAGAATCGAAATGGCTATTCTCTAACTCAAGGAAGGGAATTAGGAAGGGAGGCTGATGGTATCCTGACGGGCCATTGCCCACTGAGAACACACCTCTATGTAATGGGTATTCTACCGGATCTCTTTTGCCGTTTTTTAGAAATAAAAGAAGAAACGGCAAGGCACTACCTCACCGAGTGTGATAGTTATGCTAGGTCCAGATTTGAAATCTTTGAAGGAGCGGACATCACCAAATCACTCCCCGAGATAAAATGGTCCAAAATCTTGGGGTTTGTGAACAAATCCAAGAGATTCATGCAGGACACGTGAGCCGACCCAGTCCCGGACCTTTTAGGGATGGGGTATGAGTCTACCCAGGCATTTAACCCCTCGGGTCTTGGTCGCCCACCCTGCGTTAGATATATATATAGCTTACACTCTAGTCGCCACATCATAGAACGATGATCGTTCCGGTAATGTCGGAAGAACCATCCAAGCTATTTGTTGATGACTTTTATATTTCCTAAATTAAGTAACTAAAAATTATTAACAGTCCAATGTTAAGAATAATCATTAGGCACGGAATGTTTGTATTCCTGCTTTGCCCATCCTTCTTTGAGTGATAGTTAAGAGTGCACTGGACAGCATAGACGCTTATATTAGCTCATGTTTGATATCGGTCTTTGAAGTCCATTTGTTCTATTAAGTTTTTATTGTTTTAGCCTTGGGCGAGGATTTCACGTCAGTACTCGCTGTTTAGCCTGTTTGTTTAAGGTAATTGAGGCGCATTTGGGTTCAGTTTCATTATACGTTTTGCATCATTCTTGAACGAATTCAAGATAGAATTTCAATTAGAACACAAAATTTCAGCATTGTTCGCTAAGCTTGTAATCCTTGCAATCTTGAGGCTAGGATTGATCGGTATAAATGTTTAATACGACGGGGCCAAGAATGATCCATTTCGGGACGCCAATTGGATCATACTTTACAATTGGCAACGAAGGATAGGAACTGTTTTAGTTCGAAAAAAGTCCACGTCCTTTCAAAAGATTGGGATATCCAAGCTGAGGGGTGTCAACAACCCTGAAGCATTGCTGAATTGTGGAATATCGAGAACGGAGACCAAATTGTTGAGAAAGGATGGTATTATGTAAATCTGGGATTTTGAACATAATTAGGAGAAGGTTGATAGGTCTGTAGAAGGATATTTGGCTGGGTGGTTTCTCGTATTTAGGTACGACAGTGATTTTGGATTATTTCCATATTAAAGAAAAGTGAGCTTATGATTGCTGCATTGTAAATGTTATTTGAAAAAACTACGGAAACTAACTACCTTCTGTAGGAAGTTTCTGAATGTTGTGGGATCTATTAGATCATGTCTCGGGGATTTATGAACGACTTCAGCCATCTTGAAAGATTTAAATTCAAAAACTGGATATGAAAATTTTTATGATTGCCAAATATAAAAATCGTCACAAGATGATGCGGTGAAGCAACCATGAAGAAGATAAAAGATTTCAAGATAGCGTCAAAAAAATCAGTGTTACAATACACTGGATGAAACATCGAAGTAAAAATACTGCGTCCACTCTAAACCCACGGGGTTACTTTGGGGAAGAAAGGTATTGTAAATTGAATATGAAAAATTTTATGTTTGGCAAGTATTGTATAACAATCGCTACTGCTACCTAAACTCATGGGATTAGCTAAGCTTGAGCAAATTGGCTAAGTGTGGTGTTACACTGAGGCTAAGTTGGACAAAAAATGTTATTATATTTATTCAAAGATATAGTTAATTATTTTATGAGCAACAGTAATTTTCATTCAACCTATTTGCCATGTTGTCGTATTATGGATACGTCCTTAAAACACTACACCAAATACTCAAACATTTTAATCAAAAAGATAAATCGTTTCTTGTGCATTAATTATTTTTAATTGGTTTTGTTAATTGTAACAATAAATGTGGGACCGTTTACCAGGGCCGGTAGTATTAAGCTCTGGGGTACACCATCCGTGGTTAGGAAGTCGTCGGTGTTAATCCGTTTATTCTATATAGAAAGCAATTTATTTTAGCTTTTATACTTTTTCCTCAGCCAATAAAATTTTTAGAATATAATGAGTTAACAAACTTTATAATGATATAATCGTTATAAGTAACTTTCTTTTATTAAAAAAAATCAAATTGAAGGTAGTTTTTACAAGTTGTTAGTTTTTTGTTAAGTTTTACGACTTATATTATCCAAAATCGCCAACGTTTTCCCCTTGTGCGGCCCTCGTCCCAATTGCTTTTTTGCCTTTATACCAATGATTAACGTGGGGGGTCGGTTATGAATCATTTCTAAATCGTGGCAGGCAGTAAAAACGGTTTAATGCCCCATCAGGGAATATTCTAATCTTTTTACAATGCCCCAATTGCACAATAAAAAAAAATTAATGGAAGAAATATATACATCGTTTTTACACAAATTTACAATACAACAACTTGCTAATGAGTTTTTATCTAATATTTTTTAAAGTAAGATGCCCTTGGTTAAAAAGGGCTTCGTTAAAATTTAAATAAACACTACCAGGCGATGGGGAGATTTTTCATAACGCTAGACTGAACGGTAACGCTAAATTGATTGAAGTATACATGCACAGATTAAACGGAACGCTAGTTGAAATAGCTTCCTACGTTATTTGTGTTAGAATAGCGTGCTTGTTAACAGATGGGAGTGAAGAAAACAAAGTTGTTTTTTTATTGGAGATATTTTCAAATTTAAAAATAATATTTATCTAAAAATTTAATAAAATTAATATAATAAAGTTTATTTTATAGTTATCTAAACTGGTACAAGTTTTCTGTACCCCGTATCTAAAAAATTTATGTATACAGGGTGTTCCAACAATAAAATGTTTAACCCCTTTTAAATTCAAATTAACTGTTCGTTATTTAAAATTAACCGTTTTTAAGTCAAATTAACAATTTTTAATTTCAGATTAACCTTTTTATTTAACCCTTTTTAACACAAACTTAATTTTTTGTAAATTTTACTTTCACTCTTTTTAACTTCATTTTAATTTTTTGTAAATTTCAAATTAACCATTTTTAATTGAAATTATCAATTTTTTTCTTTAAACATTAAAACACTTTGGCGATGGTATGAAATATAAGCATGTAAAATAAAATCACTGTGTGCTTGGGATTTTTAAAATGTAGAATAATCGGATTCTTATAAGACAATATGAAAATTAAAAGTTATNATACAATTTTTAATTGGAATTTTAATTAATTTTTATATGGTATTCTAAAATGCCAATGATGTTATATGTAAACAAATTCTCAGCAATTGTGTACAACATACACTTTGGCTGAACTGTGTAAGTATACTTTAAAAGCTAAAATTCTACGAGACAGGTACAGATGTGGTTAATATATGAGTATGTATGCTTACAATGAGTATGTCAATATATGCTTAACTATCTGTACTGTAATATTTGTTTATTTAGTGTTTTTTTTTATTGCTATGCACTGCTAAATGTTTTTCTTCTTCAGAGTTTTTGACACTTTTTCTCCACAATTTCATTTAAACTGAACTGTCCCGAATCGCCATCGTAATTAATGTTAATTTCTTCGTTAGAGCTTCTACAACTATCAGGTTCGTCAGCATTTGTCAAACTATCGTCAACTATCAAGAGAAAATCCATAACATGCTTAGATACGACTATAACCTGAACCTACTACCAACTCCACAAGAAACAGTGTTAGCGGTCAAAATCCGTTATGCAAAAAATCTTCAAATAGCGTCAACGTTATTAATAAGACGTTAAATATAAAGGTGGCGTTCAAATAGCGGAAACGTTATGTAAAATCTCTTATTATAATATTATAAATTAAGTAATGAACGTAAACGTTAGCGTTTCTAAGCAAATAAACTTAACCCAAGTTTGCCGATAGTTGGCATATTGCTCCCGGGTTTCATTGAACTTCTCAAACGCATTAAATGCCATAAGCGAGTTTCATCTCAAGCTGTATCTCTGAATCATTTAATCTGAACGCCGAAATATCATGGCAGAAATAAAACTTGTGAGATTCCTCCTTCAAACCCGCTGTTTTGTCGTATCCGACAATTTTAATCTGACAAAAATCTGATTGAAATAGTAAAAAAGACAGTTCTTGTTCAAAACAGTTGTTTTTTTGTTTTTTTCGAAGATATTTCTTCTACGAATTTGTATGAACCCTCGGGGTGCCGGTGTTTTTGAAAAAAAAGCCCATTTGTGTATCGGGTTCGAATGCAGGCCCGTTAGATTAGGACTTTTACCCTACGGTGATGAGCGCCGTGTCAACTCCAAAACCGCTGCGGCCACCGATGCCCCCAAAGAAACTACAAATCACAGAATGAGTGACAAAAACAAATAATATATGTGCAAATAAGTATTAAATAAAGCATCACATAAAAAAATAAATAAATAGTAAAACAATCAAAATACTTTGTAGGCATGACCTTTTTACTTATTTTTCTTCATAACAGAATCCTGCTAAAAAGGAAGTTATTTAACATTGCCCACATATAACCATCCCTAACACTGTATACTAGCACATTATGGTATATGATTATTTGAGGATCGTGAGATGCGGTTTGGTGTGACGTAGGTTTTAGAAAAACATTTTCTTTATCGTGCCAACGTTTCGATCTTTATTGATATCATCTTCAGGGCTCAAAGTGTTTGTTTTCTGTGTAGATGTGTCATTGCTGTGTGTCGCGCATTCTCAACTTGACACATCTACACGGAAAACAAACACTTTTAGCCCTGAAGATGATCTCAAAAAAGATCGAAACGTTGGCACGATAAAGAAAATGTTTTTCTAAAACCTATCTGGTGTGACAGACCGCATCTCATGATCTCCGAAGAATCATTAACTATCGGTAAATGTAATTAATTTTTATATGATCTTATACGAACCAAATTATTTATATTTAAACAAAAGTCATAAATAAAACATTTCTCGTCAAATTAACCATTTTTAATTTTAAACTACTACTGTTTACATCAAATTAACACTTTTCAATTTCAAATTAACTTCTTTAAATTCAAATTAACCATTTCTGATTTCAAATTAACGATTTTAATTTTAAATTCAACCTTTTTAAATTCATTTAATTTTTCATAAATTGTAAATTAAACTTTTTTAGCATTAAAGTGATAGTATGAAATCTAAGCATTTAAAATAAAATTCCAGTATACTTGCGATTTTTTTAAATGTAAAATTATTGGGCTCTTATAAAGAAATATGAAAATTAAGTAAAATTAAAATTAAACGCTGTATATAATACTTTATAAAAACAAATAAATGATTCTTTTATTATTAATTTAAGGTAGTTTTAAAAATATAAATATTCGTTTAATACTCCTACTATTTCATATCTTAAAAAATCTCGAATTACGAGAAGCATCATTTGTTTAGTTTTATATTTAGTTTTATAAATATTTTAATTAATTTTTACGTGTTACTTTATACCTTATTGTTATATTAATTATATTAATCTTATAATTATATTATTTTTAAAGTAAAAAAAAGGATTATACATAATTTTTAATTGGAATTTAAATTTTCATTAATTTTCATATGGTATTCTAAAATCTCAATTGTTTTATATTAAAAAAAACTCAAATAAAAAGAAATTTTACTTTACATGCTTACATTGCATACCGTCCCTGAAGCCATGCGCACTTTTCAATTACAAATAATAAAAGTGTCATACAAAAAATTTTATTTCCACCCAAAAACAAAATGTCCATGTTTTAACATGTTTATCAGCTACTAGTAAATTAACATCAAATAATTAATATCAACAGGGGTATCAACTTGCTCGTGTCACCCTTGGCTTTCTCAAAATCAACTCAATCTAGAAAAAAATTTAAACAAAGTGCGCTTTCCCTTTGTCCCTACAACCAAAACTTTGAAATGTAGTCGCCTTTAGCAAAAAAGGTCACCCTTAACCTTAACATAACCTCTAAACATCTTCAGTTTCTTCACATGATAGATAGATAGATACTCTTATTTACAACAAAAGAAAAAGGAGTAGAACTATGAAATAAATATATAAGTATATACAAGCCAGGATTAAAACCGTCTGCCGGAGGTTGTTGCAGGTATCATAAGAAAAAATAATATGCAAATTTAACAAGATTACAATACTCTTCCAAGGCAATAGTACCATTAAAATTTATAATGCCGTTCTTCGTACCACCTATAGAAGTGACAACGTTTGCTAGAACCGTGCTATACGTCCTTATTCCTTGGAAAAGTACTTGAGAAACTACTCCTATATAACTTGCAAGAAATCCTATCCACAACTAACATTACTTTGGCTTCCATAATTACCACTACACTATGCATCAAATTTATCGTGTGTAGACGTCATCGCAACATCTCTCGAGCGTAAGGAGTTCTGTTCTGGGCCCTAGTCAACCAGGGTCTACTGAAACTTAAATTATTCCTTTCTAGTAGATACTATGTTATCGTAAAATCTTACCTATTTGAACGTTCCTACTACATTACCTACCAAACCTCAACCTCTCATGCTCTCTGGTGTTCCTCAAGAGAACATCCTAGGTCCCTTATTGTTCAGCATATACACATCATACTTTTCTTAACACTCTTAACACTCTCAACCAGACGATAGTGCAATACAATCTGCAAACCTCGATCCTGTCGTATCAATCTAAGACAACGTCTTTACCTTAGAATCATGGTATTGTAAATAAAATGTACAAATAAATACAAATAAATACTAGTATGTGTCCTTTACTCTCAAACTCAAAACACTTCCTCCCGTCTCACTGAATTCAGTTACTGTGGCGCATCGCGTCAAATATCTATGGGCGAATTAATAATTAATATTAAGAACTGAACTTCTAACTTATAACCTATCTGCTTATTATATAAATTGATGTAGGTATAGATTAACAAGAAAAAATATAAGTCGCGGTTATGGACTCTTTAAGGTCTGCTTTAATCTTGACATAAAGTAAGAAGAGGACCGGCGCCAACACAGAACCCTGCAGTACATCCTAATCATTTTTCGCTACACACATTTTCACTATCCTTGTAACGGGTTAGTAAAGAAGTAAAAAAATTAGGATCGTAATTTAATAAAATAATTTTATTTAAAACTTATGAAAATATTAACATAATTGTTTTCAAGATTGGAATGTTTCCTTCCTAGAGCATAATGTACCAGTGCATCCATGACTCAACACACCAGTTTTTAACTGTTGTCAGTTTATATTTTAATATGAATAACTGTTTGAGAATGTAGCCATAAAAAATACATATATCTTATAATTCCATATTTCCATTGAAACAGTTAGTAATCTTCATCTATTCTAGTTTCAAGTGAAGCATAGTTCATCCAGATGTGACTGACACCTCTCGTAGCAGAATGATTAGGGAAGGGAGAACATACATTATTGTCTGGGGGACTGAGCGATCCTTCAGAAGGAAACTTACCAACTCAATTATCAGTGACAAATTTTATCAGTGGAAATATCAAGATTGATGTCTAGGAACATCGCTCAAGCGAGAATGCTCGGCGAGCAAGATACACATTTCCACTAGAGATCTACTCAATACAAAAACTATTTAGAGAATAAAACGAACACGAAAGGATGATTAAATTATTGCAACGGGGAAAATTATTTCAAAAATTTTGTTAATATTTCTTTTTAATATTTGAATAGGTACTATTTTGAAAAAATAAAGGGTGACAGTAGTAGGTCGACACCCTGTATGAGTTGATCTTAGTTTCATAATTTTTTGGGCTTTTCTGCATCTAACACTGTTTTCAAAACATTTACCAGGGACTGGAAGTGTTTTGTAAAAATTGTTCAATTCATTTATCATTGCTATGGAAGTATCGACAGTTTCATCAATATCAATATGTCATTTTCACATTTTATTTTTTTTTTCTCTTTAAAAACATTCTGAATTTCTTGGGGATATTTAAAGATTTTGAACAAATTTATAATTCTTAAAAACAGGAAGTATAACTATGGATCCAAAATTATGAAAATGCGTAAAAAATTATGTAAACATATAAAATCACAAATATACAAGTCATAAATANTATATATATATATTGATTATAACGCATTAAAAAAAAACACTTTAGACCAGCTTTTTCGTAATTGTCCTTGAATTTCCTTCTGACGTGATTTGCGGCTTCTTGGCCAAAGTATTATTAATTTCTGGATATGAATTCTCTGCCTTTTTGAAAACTCATTTTACAAGGCCCATCTCAAGATAAAAAAAAGAAAAACGTACACAATTTAAAAAACTAAGTACGAACAAATTTCTATTGAAGCTCTACCATGAAATCGATAGTGATTTATTTATTTATTTTCTAAACTATCAATGTGAGCCTACACTTTTATTGAACATTAAGGTACTAATGGCGCAGATTACGGAATTTTAAAGTTTTTATGCCTCTCATGAAAAATCACGTTTTCACGCTTAAAAATACACTTAACCAAATAGCGTGCAGAAAGTGTTCAGTTGAACTAACCTAATCTGTACCACGGTGGTTACGTCTGGCAAGAATGATAACTGGCCCTTTTTGCCATAACCACTATTTTATCAAAATTATGACTACTACAAAAATGTGGATGAACTGTCTATAATTATAATACTGTTCGGATCCTCCAGTACTGCTCAATCATTGCAGACGAATCCAAACTTTGAGAATGTCATGTGCTCACCATGGATGCCACTGAGTGCCGATTAGGTTTAGGTTGGAAGGATTTATATTGATGAATAAGATTGATTGTATTATTTAGCCTAAGTGAAAGGTTAGTGGTTAAGGGACCATATATATTACAATAGGAATAAGGTCTAAAAATTTATGAGAATTCGTTGTTCCCAGTTCCAGAGTAGATAGGTTAAGACTGTCTGACATAGGTGCTTTTAAGAAGGAGATTAAGGGAAAGCGTGTAACCTTTGGTATCACGAATTTCGCTAAAATTCAAATAAAACAATAAAAATTGTAAATTTTTGCTTTTTTTATTGATTTCGGTTGTTATTGTTGGAGAAAGGGGTTCTAACGGGTGTGCAGGTGGTCGGAGAAGAGCCGGACATGTGAGGGAAGATGGAGGGTCGACGATGTCAAAATATAGAGGAAGACAAACATTCCAACTGCATAATATTACGCTCGCGCTGGCAAACCACCAAAAGGCGTGCGTGCGTGGAACAATGCGGTTCCCAGTGACGTCATCAGATGATGGATCAATACTGAGGAGTGAGTGCGTAGATTTCTAGCTCTGTTTCGTCGTCCGTCTTCATTTGCGAAACGTCTGTTCATCAGGAGTACTTCAAGCGGCCGGACTCGGCGAGAACTTCTTTGACAAATCGATAAATTACGACGGGCTCGCTAGATAGGCTCCCAACTGCTGCCTCCTCTTTACCACCGCTCGTTCTTCCTCCTTCTTCTTACCACCTCTTCTCCTCCTTCTTAGCCCGATTGCCTTTTTTTCTTTTTTCTTTGCCTCTTCTTATGCTCTAATCTTTATAGACACAATATAGTTCTTGTCACCACATTTTCATTAAGCAATCACGGCTTCATCTTTGATGTAATTGATGGTGTGGAATGTAGTCAAATAGTTCCTTTTTATTAGTCTTTCCACGATACATATCTAAATGAAATTACCCGTCTCTAAAAACAATAGTTATTTCTTTATGAAATTATAATTACACCTGGGAGATAAAACCCAAAAGGGCATGACTATCTGCTAGCGCTATTTATTTAAAAGATTAGAGATAAGACGAAGTTGAAAAAAGAAAAGACGAACAGTTCCTTCCTCAAGCTTTCAAGGAATATAAACATCTACCTATAATATTCGAAATTGTAATAAATTCATGAGTTTTGCTTCGTAGAATTACAATTGTAACCTCCCCCTGGTTATCATATCGCATAAAGCCAGCACATGTGCCCATTTTTGGAATTGGTTTAGAGTTTAACTCGATGATTATGTTCACTTCTAGACAAGATACTGCGGCTTAGGTTGTGACAATTTTTTTAAAATGCGCATTTAGCGTAGTGTGAGGTAGTGATACGCATCCTTTCTGAACCTAGTGTCACGTAGTTAGCATAAGCTAAAGGGCGTGGTGTAATTTAACAATACTTGCCTAAGTTTTAATAACAAATCACTCAAAATCGTGCACTAATTTCAACAAGACATAAGTCAAATTCACAATGGAAGTGAGTTTTTTAACCAGGAGGATGACACCACTGTAGCGTCAAGAGTGAATTTTCTAACCATGTGGATGACGCCACTGTAGCTTCATGAGTGAGTTTTTCACTAGGCAGATGAAGCCACTGTGACGTTAAACGCTCAGTTCTTATAAATATCTCATAAAATATCAGCCTGTCTAAACGAGTAAATCGAAAGAGGTCCAGCAGAGAAAGTATTATTATTAAGTTCGGATAACGTCAATAGGTCCATAGATGTCTCTATACAAAAATGTAACCAAGAGGATAAGCCAACGATCTTGACGAAAAATTTCGGCAATTTCCACTGTTAACCCGAAATTTAACATAGGACAACACTGACCTGAAAACAGTGTTAAATATATGGGGAGTTTAGTTTTCAGTGGGACTCTATTCTATTAATCTCATCCTACTGGGAGATGACACCTGGTTTAAATTATGTTTGAAAGAGAGGCGATGGAAGAAAGAGACAATTTCAAAAGGGTATTTCCTTGCAGGAAAAAAGGTCAGCACGGGCTGCCGGCTTTTTTAAAACTACCAATTTGGATTTGGCAGGGATGACAGATTTTCTGCGCCTTTGTAAGTCTACAGGTTCTTCGGTTAAACCCATAACATCATCATGTGATACTGTGTTAACTTGAGTGTGTCAAATCCCAACGCCACCATTAAGTACAGAAGATCATTGTGGGAATGACCCCCGATCATTTGTGAAATCAGAAATCCTCACATCCCAACTAAACGAATTATATACATTAAGAAACTTTTGACATTTTCATAACAAAAGAAAAACGTTGTCTTATTAAAAAATTTTACTCTTTACGTCAATTGACCAAGTTACTTCTTTCAATTAATTATTCTTTTTATGTAAGGTATTGGTTGCGATAAAAAAGTCAGTGTCATGAACGGGATTCGAACCAACGACCTCCGGCTAAATACGCCGCTGCTCTACCACATGAGCTATTGTGACATCGATCATTTACGCACTAAAGCGTAAAATGGCTTAATAATTAATAAGTAAAAGAAGTATCTCTTCACTAAACAGCTCCCCGTGGCTACTTCATAAGTCGCTGAGAATCCAATCCTGATTACACGACATTTGAAAATGGCAAAAAGAGGGAAAGTTTGAAAAGTTGTAGGTTGGGATGGGGGAGTTGGTGTCCGAATGGATCGATGTCACGATAGCTCAAGTGGTAGAGTAGCGGCGTATTGAGCTGAAGGTCGTGGGTTCGAATCCCGCTAGTGACACTAACTTTTTCGTATTAACCAATACCTTACATGAAAAGAATAACTATAATAAAATAAAAGAATTTAATTGGTCAAGCGGACCACGAAATTAGTGAATTTAATGATTTAAAATGAAGTATACTTCACTAAAGCTCTCCGTGGCCATTTCATTTTTCGCCGAGAATCCAATCCGATTACACGACATTTGAAAAATGGCAAAAAGGAGGGAAAATTCAAAAGGTGCGGTTGAGAAGGGAAGTTAGTGGCCGAGTGGATCGAGGTCACGATAGCTCAAGTGGTAGAGTAGCGGCGTATTGAGCCGAAGGTCGTGGGTTCGAATCCCGCTAGTGACACTAACTTTTTCGTTTTAACCAATACCTTACATGAAAAGAATAACTTATTAATAAATTTCAGCATGATTTGCAAACAATACGATGCGTGATCAGATGGACTCACTTTTTTCCTGTATTTTAGCAACAAGTTTTAATGTCTGAAACTGGTTTCGTTGTTAGTATTAATTAGTTTAAGCTTTTAAATTAACTTTCAACTGATAGGACAATTATTTTGGAAGCATTATATCTGTATTTTATCAAATATTTATCAAATTTAATCAGAAAATTGCATAAATAAACTGTATAATTTTTATTTCATTAAGCATTTTATCTAATTTTCATGTCATAATCTTTGATTTATTTTAAGTGTTTTCTTTTTTTATATATACGTTTATTCTAGGGTTTAACAAATATCTGCCACAGCGGTTAGCAAAGTTAGTGCGGTGGTAACCGAAGAGGCCGGACCCTTATAAATGCTTGCTCCCACCCTTAGACCTCCAACCATCCAATATGTTATCATTAGCGTTAATTGATAACGTACTTAGCCTCTATAAACCGCTTTCCCTTACCGTTTAATACCTATTTATTGTGATTACACCAGGCGACTCTGAATTTTGAAAATGAAAGTGTTTTATGCTCTTATTTTTTTATCAAAAAGGGATTATGTTTATTTTTAAAAACTGGCCTGCTTTGGATTTATAAATAAGTTTGGGCCATTTTTTGTTTGTTTTTTTAATTAAAGTTGACGCTCGGCTTCCATGGGAGTGGCCGTAAGCAAATTAATAAACCGTAAAATATTTTTATATTTTATTAATAGACGCGATAAAACAAGATTCCTCGAAGCAACTCTCAATTCATTTTAACAAAAATAGAATACAAAAATGAAACACATTATTGAAATTAAGGTCATCTAGACAATGAACCTATAGTCTCGTCGTTTCCAATCCTTTTGGTCCGCCTATTCTCACTGTTTGTGGTGATTAACCAAAAGAAGTAAATTTAATTATTTTGACACCAATGTTAACCTGTCTTAACTATAATTTTATCACAGTTTCTAGTTTTCATTAACTTTTTTTTAGGACAAATTGCAGCCACGATAGTGTCTGAATGGTAATCGTTCAAACTCAACCCGTTTCCAAAATAAAAGACAAATATCAAAACTCCACAATTATATTTTTTTATTACAGGAAAAAACTCAAACAACAACAAAAAGACTTAATTTGCATTTAAAATGGGTAAATTTGATGTTAAAAAGGGTTCATTTAGTAAGTAAAAGGTTAACTGTAAGTTACAAGGTATAATTTGAATTTAATAAAGGGTAATTTTAAGTAAAAAAAAGGTTAATTTGAAGTAAAAAAGTGATCTGAAGTTAAAATTGGTTAATTTAAATTAAAAAGGTAATTTGAAGTCTAAAGAGGTTAAGTTGAGTCCAAAAGTGTAATTTGAATTTAAAAAGCCTTAATTTGAAGTTTTAAAAAGAGTAATTTGAAGTTAAAACGGTTCAATAAAAACCATTGATTTGAAAGTAAAAAGTTTTAATTTTAATTTAATGTTAATTTTAAGTAAAAAAAGGGCAATTTTGAAATTATAAACGGTTAATTATAAGTCAAAAAGAGTAAATTTTCATTTAAAAGGGTTCATTTGACCTGGAAAAATTATATTTGCGACTGATGTTTAAATATAAAATAACTGGGCTCCTATAAGACCACTAAAAAGTTAATTTTTAAGTAAAAAAGGATAACTTGAAATGAAAAATGGTTAAATTGAAGTAAAAAAAGTGATCTGAACATAAAATTGGTTAATTTAAATTAAAAAAGGTAATTTGAAGTCTAAAAAGGTTTGAGTCAAAAAGTGTAATTTGAATTCAAAAAGCCTTAAGTTGAAGTTTTAAAAAGAGTAATTTTAAGTTAAAAAGGTTCAATAAAAACCAACTTAATTTGAAAATAAAACGTCTTAATTTTAATTTAAAGTTAATTGTAAGTAACAAAAAAGGGCAATTTTAAATTACAAACGGGTAATTTTAAGTCAAAAAGAGTTAATTTGCATTGAAAAAGGTTCATTTAACATGGAAAACTATATTTGCGACAGATGTTTAAATATTAAATAACTAATAATAATAAATACAATCAAATGTAAATTAATTATAATTCAAATTTAAAAATTATAACATCTCCCGTAATGTGCAAATGTTTAATGAGTTATAGGGGGGATGTGAAACGTGTGCGTGTCTGAAAGGTAATCGAATTCAACCCCTTTCATATATATATATATATATATCATTTGGTAAACAATTCCAACAACGAAATGACAGATTTTTTCCTAGCCTTACTCCACATTCCACGCCGAAATCGTAAAACTTATTTTCTATTAACGAAGATTTTTGACCTTGCCTCTGTGCCAAGTATGACCAGTACGTTTAAAAATATCGCGTTTCCGGCCAAGTCGAGGCGCATGTAATTTGTACATCGTCTACTATGCATATTTTTGTCCCATTTCCCACGAAATGCAAGCTGGATTGACTACAATCCAGAATAGTAAATTTGGAGGGTCACGACTATCACATGCCCTCCAAGGAATCTATAGGTATTTTTTTTACTTTTGTTTTAATTATACAGCTTATTTCCTTAAAATTAACTCGTTTTAACTTCAAATCACATCTTTTTAATTACAAATTAACTTTTTAAAGTCAAATTAACCTTTTTTTTCAAATTTCAAATTAACCTTTTGTACTTCCTATTAACCCTTTGTAATTTCAAATTATCTCTTTCTTTTAAAAAATTAAAAAACTAAAACTAAATAAATAAAAAAGGAAATGATATGAGATAAAAGCATGGCAAATAAAATTTCGATATATTCAATTTTTTTGTTGTTTACGTGATATTATAAAGAAAAATATGTTATATAACAAAATAATTATTTGGAGATCGTGAGATGCGGTCTGGTGTGGCGTAGGTTTTAGAAAAACATTTTCTTTAACGTGCCAACGTTTCGATCTTTATTTGAAATCATCTTCAGGGCCTGGAATTTATAAACATTGTTTAAATTTTACAAATACACGTAGGATGTGGGGAAAAAAATTATGCTAGAAATTTTAAATTCAATCGAAGTATTTATACTCACTCTAAGTGTTTGTTTTCTGTGTAGATGTGTCATTCTTGTGTGCTGTGTTGAGAGTGCCAGTGAAATATTGATGTTTTATGTTTTATACGTTAGATTTTGAAAGGGTGGGGAAGGAAGTTGAGACACAAAACATTTTTATATGAGGGGTCGGCTTCTTCGAGGTAAAAGGAGCTGACAATGGTAAAGAATGGGTAATGGTTCGGCCTGATTATCCTTTCAGGATTATACAGACGGGGATAATTAGGGAAAGGAAAGCCAAATTGTTGAAGAATTAGATTATGTAGCAATGTTTGATGAGTGGAATGTAATGATTGGTTTATATGTTTTGTGTGATGTGATGATATATGTATGATATCGATATTGAATTTGATTAATGATATTAGCGTAGCTGCGACTGAGTTTACATGTGTCTGTTCTGTAATTGATGCTGTGTTTATCTCTGTTGATGTATATACATGTATGTACATCAACAGAGATAAATTTAGCTACTTTATGTTTTTTCTTCGAATTAAAATAGGAGAGAATTTTCGCAAGAACTGAATCTTTTTTTCACACAGTATTAAACGACTATTCAAGACCAAACGAATAAAAAAATGGCTAAAACGGATTACAATTCGCGATGTTATTGATTGTTTTTTGTCATACGATTTTTTACATCGTTTCATATCTCCCTCTCACTCTCTCTCACTCTCTCTCACTCACTCTCTCTCTTACTCTCTATCTCGCTCTCTCCCGCTCTCTCACCCTCTCTCTCTCCCACTCTCTCTCTCCCACTCTCGCTCTCTCTCTCTCTCTCTCTCTCTTTTTCTTTTTTTCTCTTTTTTTCGAGTGAACAGATATTCAGTATTTCATTTTGTTCGACTGACATGTCCAAATCAAATCCCAATCAGCCCTTTTCAGGCAGCTAACCTTAAGCTGTTTTAATCAGCCAGGCTAACGAGGCTAAAATTAAATAAAACAACTACCGAAGGCGACTGTCTATTTACAGCATTTTTGTTGTGCATTAACGGGAAGATTTTATGGAAAGCGCTAAACTCCAAATCGTCGGTCATGTTGTTTCCGAGTGGAAACAATATTGCATTTTCATTGTAAGCTCCTGTCTTATGACAAGACCATTAAATTTGAATATGAATATTTCATGTTAATGAAAGTGAACTATGACCATAATGGTCATTTCGAAATGGTTGCGCTACACGAGTCTACAACTTGCGTTTAAACGTTTTTCGGGATAGTAATGTATTTCACTATCTTCGGAACTGGGCCGATTTTTCAATACTGTGTACAGGAGATGGCTTTCATAGTCACTATGACGTGTTAATTTTCAATGCAATTTTCAACGATAACATCAAGGTCTGAGAAAGTCGGCCAACAAGCGCAAAAAAGAAAACTTGCGTAATATGCAGAATGCCAGAAATACCATAAGGGTAAAATTGGTTTACCTGATCTCGTGAATTGCGCGCGATAAAAGGAATACATATTCGACTCATCAGGAGACAGCTAGAGCAGCAGGATTGTGCGAATCGGAAAATTATATGTTCGAAATGATGGGCGTTGCTGCTTCCGTAATAATTTCAAATCGATTGAGGTATTTATTTGTTCATTTAACAATGAGTGGAGAAGTAGATGCACCGATGCTTTGCGAACAGTTTAATAATCAATTAGGCGAGCACTCTAATGAAGCAATGAAGCAAGCACCGACCATCATTCCAGATCTGATATAAAACGAAAGAATGACAACGAAACAATATGGCCTTCCTGAAAAGATTGATGACTCGAAAATCTTGAATGGAATTGCGGTCGACGAAGATGTACAGAGATATATATTAAATCTTCCTTTACATATATTTCTTTTTATTCATATACNATATATATATATTCATCACACACACACACACACAAAATATAACTTTAACTGTATATATTTTTATACATTAATCAAAGTTTCACGTTTTTAAACCATTAATAATTGAGACTTTGTCTAAAAAAATTTTAAAAAAATGTAAATTGCTAAGGAAAATGACAAATGAAAAAATATGGACAGATAATATTTGTTTTTATTTTGTTTTAAATTTTTAATTCGCCTATTTTTTCCTCTTGCCTTAATTACATCTCGAAGACGCCTCGGCATACTACCAGTCTGAAAATGTTTCTTAGCCCATTCTCCCCGAAGAGTCCTTTCAAGGTCGTGGAGTGGGTCAGGAAGTGATGGGCGTGCTCTTATTCCTCTCTTGAGGTAATCCCATAAATGGTCGATGAGGTTCAAGTCTGTAGAACGGGCTGGCCAGACGTAAGACCCTGATGTTATTCTGTTGAAAGTATGTGTGTACTATGCGACATGTGGACGGGAATTATCGTGCATTAGAATAGGATTGCCGCTGGTCCAACGAGGATAGGCAACGCATGATGTACCAACATTTCATCCACATAGGGCGTGACGAACAACAACCAAATCTGTGCGACTCTCCGTTGAAATTCCCGCCCACAACATCCCTGAGCTACGTTGAAAAGATTGGTTCTGGGAAAAGTTACAGGTTTGTACCTTTCATTTCGCGCCTTCTCCACACTCTTTCACGCCCATCTGGAGAGCGTAGAGCAAATGTATACTCATCTGTAAAAGGTACAGCAGACCAATCGACCAAAGACCAATGGCTGTGTTCTCGAGCAAATGCGAGCCGTGCAACTCAGTATGTTCTGGTCAATTCTGGTCCTCTTACGGTGTGAAAAGCCATCAGTCCGTAATGATTTAATCTTCTTCGAGCAGTGCGTTCATAAATTTGGACATAAACAAAATATTATTATATATAGCGTAAAAAAATATTATTTGTAAAGCCAATGAGACAAATTAAGGGCATAATTTTCTTTTATCGAGAAAATGAAAAAATCAATTGGGTGGAATTTTTTTCTGTCAGTGTATATATATATAAAATGTCGTGGGGGGGCACTCTCCACACGACACACAAGAATGGCACAATTACACAGAAGACAAACACTCTTTGAGCCCTGAAGATGATCTCAATAAAGATCGAAACGTTGGCACGATAAAGAAAATGTTTTCCTAAACCTACATCACACCAGACCGCATCTCACGATTTCTAAATAAATATCGATTAACGGTCACTAATCACCACACATATATAAAATAATTAAGTTAAAGTAAAAAATGGAATTTTAATTTAAAAAAGGTTAATTGAAAGTTTAAAAACGTAATTTGAAATTAAACAGTAATTTGAAGGTAAAGGAAAAAAAGTTAAGTTGATCTTAAAAAAGGTGAATAAAAAAAAGTTCATTTAAAATTAAAAAGGGTTAGGTTGAAGTAAAAAAAGAATAATTTGAAGTCTCAAAAGAGGTACCAAAATTAAAACTGGTTAATCTGAAATAAAAACCCTTAATTTGAAACTCAAAACAGATTAATTTGACGAGAAAAAATTATACAATACATTTGTTATTATTTTAATTTTTTAATTTGTTATATATTTCGTTTAAGTATAAAATAATCAGACTTCTATAAGACCATATGAAAATTACTTGCAATTAAAAATAAAAATTATTACATATCACGTAATGTAATGTGCTATTTGTGGGCAGGTATGACATAATCTCAACTTAGCAGGGTTCCTGTTATGAAGAAAAGGTTAGAAAGGGTTCATTTGACGGAAAAAATATATATAAACTTTGTTTTTAGTATTAACTAAGGTTTTTAGTTGAGATGAAAAAAAGTCAATGGCACGAGTGGGATTCGAACCCACGATCTTCGGCTAGATACGCCGCTGCTCTACCACTTGAGCTGAGAGCATTTTGAAAAATGGCAAAAAGGAGGGAAAATTCATAAGGTGGGGTTGAGATAGGAAGTTGATGTCCGAGTGGATCGAGGTCACGATAGCTCAGGTGGTAGAGCAGCGGCGTATCTAGCCGAAGATCGTGGGTTCGAATCCCGCTCGTGCCATTGACTTTTTTTCATCTCAACTAAAAACCTTAATTAATTGTAATGTATTAATTTGTATAAGGTTACTTTAGTTTGACGGTCAAGACGGATTTCAGTCCTAGAAGTCTTCGAAGTGGTCCAAGTCTTAAGTTGTTGTCTCCAAAGTCTTGGGTGGGGATTCTATGTTAGTCGGCTGTTTACGTACATTCATATGTATATGACTTGCATGGAAATCGGTATCTTTTTGTAGAGACAAGGAAGTAGTTTTTCTCCATTTAGTTTTCTGCTCCACGTTTTAAGACAGTCTTCGTAAAGCTCTAGTTATTCTTGCATATTGAAGGTAGCTTAGAATATAATAAAGCTTAGAAATAGAGGGTACAATTACCGGATCGTTCTCGTAAATGGTGATGATGGTATTACGATGTATAGGGTGGTCGGTAGATAAATTATACAAAGGATGGTACCGCGAATGCTTCCTTGTGGGATGCCGCTTGTCTGACTTCCGAGAACTAGTAGTTTCTCCATTCTTGCAAATTGAAACAACAGACTTCCCTGTGTTGAACACATAATAAAATCACACTTTCACCCCCTGTCATTAAGGCTTATAATTAATAATACTTGTCATCAATCGGTTTATCAATTGTCAAAACGCTAAGAAGACGCGGGTTGTTAAGACGGTGACTTTGACTATATTGGTGGTTTGTTTTTTGTTCTTTGCTAAAATGTAAAAAGCTAAGTCTATTTGTTTATTTTGTGAAGTAGGTTGTGGTAAAACATAACTTTACATTTTACATATATTTAAGATATCATTTTATATATTTTTTCTTAACCTGTGTCATCCAATTGTAACAATACAAAAGCATTGCGTCATCGATCATTTAAAATCTGCGGTATGTTCAACAACCATAATATTGTATGAAATGTAAATTTATTTGTCTGTCGTGCCACTTAGAAAGTTTGAACGGTGAAGTGAAAGCTGTAACGCTTTCCAGATTATAACTTTGAAGGAAAGCGCCTACGCTGCTGTCCCGAAAACCCTTTTAAACATGTACAGAATTATGAAGGACCGATTTCCATTGACGAAGCCGCTCTTCATATCCTATTATTCAACAATTTACTGGCAATGAGTTGTAAATGAGCTCTTTTAACACAAAGGTAGATTTCAATTTTCGAATTTATTGATTTACCCTCATGTTTGGATATCTTTATTATGTCGAAAAACCCTCACATATCGTCTCTAAATTTAATGTTGAATTTTTTTAAATTGAGTTTGTGTTGTTCTATGAATAAAGCAAATGAAAAGAGTATATTTATTTGAAATTTTACCATTTCAATAATGTTTTTAATTATTTTTACTCCATTAGGTTTCGTGGTCCGATTGAAAAAATAAATTCTTTTCAATTAATTAAGCTTTAAGTAAGGTATTGGTTGAGATAAAAAAGTAAGTGTCACGAGCGGGATTCGAACTCACGACCTTCGGTTAAATAGGCCGCTGCTCTACCACTTGAGCTATCATGGCTTCGATCCACTCGGACACCAACTCCCCATCTCAATCTCACCTCTCCAATTTTCCCTCCGTGTTGCCATTTTTCAAATGTCGTGTAATCTATTTGATTCTCGGCGACAAATGAAATGGCCACGGACAACCAATACCTCACTTAAAGATTAATTACTTGGAAATTATTTTTACTTGTGGATTTCCATCCTCAACAGTGTAACCAATGACTATATGGTACTTGAATAAAAATTTATTATAATTTTCTTTACATTAGATTTTACCTCATTATTTACCCATGAAATTTATATTATTATTAATACTAATAATTCTGCAAGTTTTTTTTAGTTCATATTTTATTACTATCTGCAATTTCTCATTACGACATGTAATAAATACTTGGTACTCTGGGGAATGAATGTGACCGGACTTCTTTCTATATTTGTAGGGGATGTTGTGTTTACGTTAATATATTGGAATGAAAGTAATTTATTAGCGTGAATGGAAGAGGTTATGGGGTATGTCCTTCCCGGGGCCATTTCCTCTTAAGACGCCTCATAGGATTGTAGGGATGGGTTCTATTGGACAAGACTATTTGGGTGAAGTTATTGTGGGTCTTGGTAAATATGTAGGAATTAATTTTCGGATAAATGGAAATTTTAAGGTCATTGTAGAGAGTAGTATTCGAGATATTTATAATTGATCTGAGTACTTTAGTTTCAAAGGATTGGAGATCTTGGATAATGGAAGGTTTAGCGGTTCCCCACAGTTCTATTCCGCATGTCCAAATTGGTTGTAGTAGCGTTTTGTGGTCTGTAAGTTTGTTTTTCGTCGATAACTTGGATTGAGTTCCGATCCGTTTGTAGCGTCTGTTTAGGTATTGTCGTTTTAGTCGTATGTGCGAATTCCATGTTAAGCGTGAGTCTAGGTCGAACTTAAGGTAAGGAACGCAGTTTGGGGATTCGAACAGTATATTGTGAGAGACTTGCTCCGGAGTGTCAAAATGGCATGGACATACTTGCTTTCTTGTGTCTTCATTTTCTATGTCTACACCAATCTGCTGTACATTTGATAGGCGTCTGTAGATATTTTGAAGCATGGATCGGAGTTAGTTCAGTGGGTCAGAGTAAAGTTGTGTCATCGGCAAAAGATGCAAGGACGATGGTAGGTGCTAAACGTTTGTGCCACATGAAGAATATTCTTTACTCTCATGGGAGGAGATCCTACGCTATACAACGCGAAAGATTTGCTAAACTGTGGAATGGTATGGCAAACGCCAACCTGATGATCTGGGGGAAGGTTAAAGCAGTTTAATTTTTGTTATTATTAATAAATGTAAATCAGAATGTTAATCGCTGTGCGGAAAAAATCTTTTTTTTTTTGCGAAATAACAACTCCGAATTTTTCACGTGCAACTCCTGTTGTTGTTGTTGACATCGAGGTCTGAGGTGGACATGCGTACGAGCATCTGCGGCATTTCGCCGTCTACAATGTCAAGTGCTTCCTCAGCAGCTGTCCGACTCCTGTAAATAGAGAAAGCTTGCCAAGTTTAAATTTACACGGCACTCCTTCACAAATAAAATCCGGTTCTATTCTGTTTCCGGCATTGGAACTTTAACCATTGGAAACGGGTCGTAAGATTTTTGAGAAAATGTTATGTTGTACTTCCCTTTTTTTAATCCTAATTCTATTTGGATTAGAGTTTCTAAAGTAATAAATATCAATATGTACAATTTAGGTCCTACCCTTAATTCTATGCAGAAATAATTAATATCTTATGTTAACAATTGTTTAAATTAATTCTAATATATGCAACATTAAAAATAGTATTCATTTCATACAATTCTTTCTATCGTTATCCATCTTATCTCCCCTGGTCATAACTGTTTCTCTTGTATCATACAATTAAACAATCTTTCACATGATCAAAGTAAACGACCAGAAATCCGTACATGTAAATTCCACAAATAGAAAATTAGTAGGCACACCAGGCCTTCAATGGTAAAGTAGTTCCATTCCAGAATTCAGTTAAATATTTAGGCATGACAATAGATTAAAAAAATTAAATTAGAAATCACATATCAAAAAGAACAGGAAACCCTTGATTTGAAATATCGACTACTTTATTGGTTGCTGGAAAAGAATTTCCGGCTATCAATACAACTATTAATTAAGGTTTTTTAGTTGAGATAAAAAATTCAATGGCACGAGCGGGATTCGAACCCACGATCTTCGGCTAGATACGCCGCTGCTCTACCACTTGAGCTATCGTGATCTCGATCCACTCGGACACTAACTTCCCATCTCAACCGCACCTTTTGAATTTTCCCTCCTTTTTGCCATTTTTCAAATGTCGTGTAATCGGATTGGATTCTCGGCGACAAATGAAATGGCCACGGAGAGCTTTAGTGAATATACTTCATTTTAATTCATTAAATTCACTAATTTCGTGGTCCGCTTGACTAATTAATATATTACAATTAATTAAG
The DNA here is from genome assembly GCF_000648675.2 of Cimex lectularius. NCBI lineage: Eukaryota > Metazoa > Arthropoda > Insecta > Hemiptera > Cimicidae > Cimex > Cimex lectularius. Next base: position 183,267 of record NW_019392663.1, read on the forward strand.
GTTTTTTAGTTGAGATAAAAAAATGGCAAAAAGGAGGGAAAATTCAAAAGGTGTGGTTTAGATGGGAGGTTGGTGTCCGAGTGGATCGAGGTCACGATAGCTCAAGTGGTCGAGCAGCGGCGTATCTGGCCGAAGATCATGGGTTCGAATCCCGCTCGTGCCATTGACTTTTTTATCTCAACTAAAAACCTTAATTAATTACAACATAAAATCATCATTTAAGGAACACACTTACTCGATGCAACGCTATGCGACGCTACCCAATGCTACCCGACGCCTCGTCACGTTTTGGTAGGGTGTGCACATCTATGCGACGTCAAGCGCAAGCCACGTACAGTCACACAGCGTGTATAACAATAATCACTATCACAATCGCAACGCTTCTTTTGTTCTTAATGCACTATTTTGAGTACAACCATATAATAAATTGTTAATTAAATTTTATGAACACAACCATGTAATAAATTTTTAGTTAAATTTAATTGTTTAATAAAGATATTCCGGTATTTCGATAAATTTTCTGTCTAGCCATCATAATTAAATTTTTTTAAATAAAAACTCATGAATTTTTGTTCTCGTTTAATTTGGTTTACATTAAAACAAGAATGTTGTAATTAATATAACGACAAAATTACATATACATAGTTTGAAAGAAACTACAACAAATATGTGTCCTGTTTTGACGGTACTCACGAAAAAAATGTAATTTTATGAGCACAACCATGAAATAAATTGTTAGTTAAATTTTATGAGCAAAACCATATAATTAGTTGATAGTTAAATTCATTATATCAAAAAATGGTATTCCGGTGTTTTGATCAATTTTTTACTACACCATTAAAATTAATTTTTTTAAAATAAAAACTAATGAATTTTTGATTCATATTTCATATTACAATAAGTATGTTGTAATTAATGTAACGACAATAATACATGTAGTTTGAATAAAAATATGAGTGTCCGATTCTTTTGTCTTCGACTGTACTCGATGCGACCCGACAAAAATCTGGACAGTGGGGATCGCAGAGCGTAGAGTAGGGTAGCGTTGCATACCATCGGGCAGATGGGCAGGGGGGTAATAATCTTATGGAAAAACGGACTTTGGATTTGCGTCGGGTAGCATCGGGTAGCGTCGCATGACGTTGCATTGGGTAAGTGTGTTCCGGCTTTATGATCAAAGGATATAAATCAATACATGGATAAATGGTATACACCTTCGGGGATGTGCCAAAAGAAGCAATACAATCATAATGAAATTGTTCCAAAATAAACAAAAAGTTCTACGAAATATGATAGATACTCCTTGGTACGTTCGTAATAGCGACATACAAAGTAACATCCAACACATCGACACTGAGTTCACACAGTATGCTTATAAGCACTATAAATAACTTCAGAGCCACTTGCACACCGAAATCAGCCGCCTTCAAAAAACGAATGAAGAAGACAAAGCCGTTTGAGTTAGTTCTGTAAAAGGTTACGAGATGAAATCAACTACAGAAACCGTGACACTGATGACTAGACTAAATTGTATTCATTGCTAAATTAACCAATAAATTTAATAGATGGTCTCATTTGGCCAGTTTTAATAAATAAATGTATTTAAAAAAATTTCACCGAATTTTTGATTCTGAATTTTTACTTTTTGCTGATGAGCTTAAACTGTTTAAGGCCATTAAATCAAGATATCATCACGTCATTCATCAGGACAACTTTACTTCTCTTCACAATTGGTGCCCTTTAAATCATATTTCCCTTAATATCTCTAATGCAGTCATATTTCTTTTTCTAAAATTACCTGATCTACTGACTCATTACATCTACTCTACTAACAATAGTTACTATAAATTTCATATACATAATGATTTAGGAATTTACTTTGACTAACAATACTATTCAGGTACCATACATCTAAAATTTGGTCTAAAGCTCTAAAAACACTTCGGTTTTTAATTCGCTATTCAAAAACGTTTAAAAATATAGGTCTTATATTGTCAAGTCCCATTATTCCTCTCAAATCAGCAGTATAGAAACTGTTCAACACCGCTTTCTTAAGTACTGTAACTGGTTTTTGAACCGCAATTTCGATCGCAATACTGATCTCATAATATTTGTTGTGAACATTGATACTCTAGAGGCAAGAACTAGCCCTCGTCCGACAACGACCGGATAAGACCCTAATGCATTCTTGTGAGGTAAGGACCCTATTACCTTCCAGCCAGTTGTCCTGATGCGAACAGATAAGGCTTGCAACTCATACTCGAACATATTACGCTATTATTTTGTGATAAGTGTTATTATATTGTGTGTAGTGAGTGCACAATTTTTTTTTTAACTTTTTGTCGAGTACAGAGGGCTTTGGAGTGAACACGCATTTTCTTGGACATGACTGAAGAAGAGACCAGAGCGCAGTTATCGTCAGATACACGAGAAAGAAGAGGGTGATGAGCTATAGGGTGTAGAATCATAAGATGAAATTCTACCAACTCATAATGATGTGGCGAACGAAAACTTTTTTGGAGTTCCTCTAGATATGTCTGAGAAATTTTCTACAGATTAAGAGAAATCTCATGGAGAATACAGCGAAGATTTAATTTTATTTTTGGGGAAAACGGAGAAGGTTATGTTCTGATAAAACTGTGGGCAGTCAATTTTCAAGAACTCGTAAAATCTAACACATTTGTCAGGTACTAAAGGGAGCTTATTAATGAAAAGAAAAATGTGGTTTCTCTTCCACCAAATCATAGCTCTTACCGTGACGTACATCAACGAAGAAATTATAAAGAAATGGTTGATGTTCACAACCAAACAATCAAAGCTCTTCCTTGGTTTGTTGCCAATGGCTGGACTTCTGAAAAGTTCTCGACTGTCAACAGAAGAGCATTCTCCATCTCACTTGGCCCTTCAATAACATTTTTCATGGTTATAATTTTATTTGTATACAAAATCTAATGATATTGGTACACAATTTTTAAAATTGATAACATTTAAAGAAACTTTTCAACTAGTTTTTCTTCAAATATTATTTAAGATTATTATATCATATTTATGTATAATAGAAAACTTGTAAGATGTGTATTTACTTTTAAGTTCATTGCAAGACTTTATCATTATTATTTAATCCCTTATATTTCATGGTCTATTGACCAAATTATTTCTTTAAATTACTTATTATCTTTAGGTAAGATTTTTGGTTGAAATGAAAAATGGCAAAAAGTGGGAAAATTCGAAAGGTTGTAGGTTGGGATGGGGAGTTGGTGTCTGAGTGGATCGAAGTCACGATAGCTCAAGTGGTAGAGCAGCGGCGTATTTAGCCGAAGGTCGTGGGTTCGAATCCCGCTCGTGAGAGTAACTTTTTCATTTCAACCAAAAACCTTACATAAAAGTATTAAGTAATTATTATTTAATATCCCTGCTCTACTAATTACCAGTTCCCATTAATAGAATTCAGCGAACATGAAATATACTAAATATAGATTTATTTAATTATAGACTTGCATATTAAATAAATATTTAAAACATTAAAAAAGTTTTATAATGTTGTAAATTAATTTGCCCCCATTATGTATTTTATGTAATGCAATGTATATATTTAAATCTATTAGAATTCGTGGTTCGATTGACCAATTAACTTTTTTTTAATTAATTAATCTTTATGTAAGGTATGGGTTTAGATAAAAAAGTCAGTGTCACGAGCGGGATTCGAACCCACGACCTTCGGCTAAATATGCCGCTGCTCTACCACTTCAGATATCGTAGGTTGAGATGGGGAATTGGTGTCCGAGAGGATCGAAGTCACGATAGCTTAAGTGGTAGAGCAACGGCGTATTTAGCCGAAGGTCGTGGGTTCGAATCCCGCACGTGCCACTGACTTTTTTTTATCTAATCACATACCTTACATAAAGTTTAATTAATTGAAAAAAATATATTTAAATGCTATATAACTCACTGCTTCAAATAGAGAGGGCTAAACCCAGAGGAGTGATATGGCTATTAACCGGCCCCTGGCATCAGAGAAAACACCTCATGTAAACAGTCAATAACATTTGTAGATTATGCATGTAAGAAACAGCCGCCCAAATTATCTTTGAATACGAAGCAAACGCCCAATGGATACAACACCTGGGATACAAAGAAGACCCAGGAAATCGACAGACATAGACCTTGTACTTCTTAGGAGAAGTGTCGAGTTGATTATACTAAACTAAGGAACTAGAAATGCAAAATAATCCAGAAGGCTTCAGTGCTTGTGGAACAAGAAACGCCACTCCCCTGTATCCTTCATCATCTTCAAATGTTATTTATTTTAGTATATTAGACAATCAGCCTGTATATGTAAATAAATAAATAAATAAATAAAAATTAAATAAATTCCTATAGTGGGTGATTTGCTACGCGTACGACAAAGTTCGTCCCGATCTTCTATACCGTTACAAAGTTCGTATGAACCGCAGATATTCAGCATTTTATGTTGTGTTTTTTTCAACTATTTTTCCAATAATGTTGCAAATGTAGTTTTGTTTTACCAATTTTAAATTTAGTAGGTTTTAAATGATTTAGTGTTTTTTTACAAATAAATTGAAAGTTCTAGAATGGAGCGTTCTTAAAAGAAATTTATCGCTCTTTTTAATGCTTTTTTGGATTATATCAAAAATGAATTTCAACCAGCAGATTTATGACGAAAATCGTAGATAATTGCAAAAACGTAAAATGTTGAATATCCGCGAAAGGGTTGAGAATCGGACATGGCCATACGAGAAGTGAATCACCCTGAACAATAAAGAATTCTTGTTTAAATTATAGTTTTGTTTGATTCTTTTATGTTAACACATAAGATAAATTAATAAATGTATGAACAAATCCTTTTCCAAAAGCATAATTAACTCGGCCTATTAAAAGAGAGGCGAATTCATTATAACGTTAATAGCCGATTGGTTCACAAGAGACTTCCAGTGGGAAAATAAATAGTATTTTCGCGCCGATGTCCACGATAAAGTGGAGTAGTAAATAGCAATACAGTTGGCAAATTGCCCCTACTAGACTCTACCTGGCAATGTACCAACGACCCCATCCAAACCACTTGCTTAATTAATCACCGAAAGGAATTCAATTGTACCATACAATGACTTTCTACCCGTAAGATTTGTTTTATTTTCGGTCTCGGTAAATTTGTAAATAATAGCCTCTTCATTTGGAAGTTTTCATCGTAACAAAAAACTTCGTTAAAACGTGTATTTTCCTCTTTTTCAAACTTTAATTTACTTTCACTTTGGTGTTTACTTCTGAGTCTTTAATGGTACTTTTACCCCTGCCATTGATAAAAATATTCACGGGGTTTGTTTTTTTGAATGGGTGCTTATTTTTTCTGAAAGTTCGTTGAGAATATAAAATAATTTCAATCATACAGAATGGCTTAACATCAAACTACTTTTGGACATAGCGAAAAAGAGGTCAAACTACTTTACATGAATTTTCATTAATACTATTTCCAAATAAAGAAAAACATGAGCTACGACGGGATTAGAACCCAGGACCGTTAGTGTGGCAAATACGAGTTAGACGCCCGAAAGCAACACACTTACCCGATGCAACGCTATGCGACGCTACCCGATACTACCCAAATCCAAAGTCCAAATTTCTATAAGGTTGTATTACCCCGTGCACATCTGCCCGATGTTATGTAACGCTACCCTACTGTACTCTCTGCGATTCCCACTGTCCAGATTTTCGTCGAGTAGCATCGAGTAAAGTCGAAGACAAAAGAATATTTTATTTCAAACTACATGTGTTATTGCCGTAATTACAACATACTTATTTTAATATAAACCAAATTAACCGAGATCAAAAATTCATTAGTTTTTATTTTAAAAAATTAATTTTAATGGTTTGTTAGAAAATTGATAAAAATTAAAAAAAAAATAAAATTCAAAACACCGGAATGCTATTGTTTGATATAATGAATTTAACCAACAATTTATTACACTGTTTTGCTCATAAAATTTAACTAACAATGTATTTAATGGTTTTGCTTACAAAATTACACCCTTTTCGACGAGTAGCGTCAGAACAAGACACTCTTTTTTGTAGTTTATTTCAAAATATGTATATGTAATTTTGACGTTATATTAATTACAACGTTCTTATTTTAATGTAAACCAAATTAAACGAGATCAAAAATTAATGAGTTTTTATAAAAAATTATTTAATTATGATGGTTAGGCAGAAAATTTATCAAACATCGGAATAACTTTATTTAAAACATGGTTGTGCTAATAAAATTTTACTTACAATTTATTACATGGTTTGCTCAAAATAATGCATTAAGAAAAAAAGAGGCGTTGCGATTGTGATACATATTTGTGACACACGCTGTGTGACTGTACGCTTGACGTCGTCTAGATCTGCACACCCTACTAAAACATGAGAAGGCGTCGGGTAGCATCGGATAGCGTCGCATCGACTTGCATCGGGTAAGTGTGTTCACGGCTTAACACTCGGCTACCGATCTCGAGATAATTTATAGTCAGACTGTACATCATATTGAGTGTAATATTTTAATTAATCGATAAGTCTGATTTATTACTACACTACATTGAAACTACTAAGATGGTGTTGGTTCTGCTTACCTGGTCTGTACGGACTCCCACAGCACGATTACTGCCGTCTGTACAGGTTCTCCGTCGACCATTTCATGTGCTCTTGTTGGAGAAATTGCTGGAGTCTTAAAAAAATGGTGATTGCATCTGGGTAACCGGGCATATAGAACTGGAAGGTTACGAAAGGGTGTACGAGGCGCCTAATGCATCCCAACCTCCCGACTTGGACACCGAGATGCTAAACATGAGACATGCTAAAAATCCAATAAAAACATTATTAAATTGGCAGAGAAGCTCTTACGTATCGATAGATGGTTTACGGAAGACCTGATTCGTAGAAGAAGAGTAATTTTCACATGATTGAGCATGTGCCATGGGAGCTTTTACGTCTGGGCGAAAACCTGTTATGTCTCCAGTATGTAAAGAAGGGTTGCTCCATATGTCCCCATCTTATTAGGCGAATTCAATTGAAGGGTGTAATTCCTTCATAGTGAGCGCATAGGAATGCCATCTGATATGAGAATTGTGCTTGAACGAGTATCTAGGTCCCTTTTTCCGATTTGTAGAGGAAACAGAGTTGTTTTATTGTATATAGCACTGATAGTCTTGCGTCCTCTAGTGAGTGTTGAGAATGAATGTATTTATTAGTCTGAATGCATAGTGTGAGAGGGTCTATGGCGAAATGTTCAGTACCCCATCAACCCCCAATTAGGTTAGGTATATAATAATCGAAAAAGGTGATCGAGGAATATCAAGTACTAGGCCATCCTAAGTGAATGATATGTAAATAAGAAAGAACGTTTTTAAGACTAATCGTGTTGAGGCTGAAATGTCCTTTCTGTTGATGTTCCCTCGAGCCCGACCTCGACGACTGGACCGATAAGACCGAGGTCTGACCCGTACTGACAACACCCCAGGTGCATGATTCTCGATTACAATATAAATGACATTGTCGGTGGTCCGCGAGAAGTAATAGGCTCAGCTGTGTGCAAATTTGTGCATATATAAATCATTATTCAGTAATTGTAAGAAAGATAAATGCAAAAGTCCTGGAAGGGCTTATCCCCATTTACCCCGATGAATATCCAGTCATATGAGGTGAGTTGAATTTATGAGCGCGAATGGAGAACTTTATCTCCAATTGCACTAAGTACTCTGTGTGTCAACGCTAACCAGACCATCATATTTTATCTTCTTTCTGTTTTATATGTAGCTGTGTGTGCTGTATGTATTATTTTATCCACAATCGAGGAAGTACAGAGAATCTAGGATAAAGAAAATAGTGAGTCGGTTAGCGTACTACGTTTTCTCACCATTATATTGTTCTAAGTCTGGAGCGATGTCAAAACTATGAGGTTTTACTATAAGGAATCGGTGAATTACCTGTGAACTTTGTATCAACACCGTATATTTTCTCTTGCTTTGCTACATAGTCTCTAAAATTCCTCACACTTCCCTTTTGCTTCAGTTATAAACTTTCCTGTCCAATGTTATTTAGTGGGGAGGGCGCAAGTGTAGTAGATGTAACGTAGATATGTAGATGATTTCAGGGTATGGCAAACTGCGCCCTTTAAGATGCTGCCTAAAGCACATCGGTGAGTCCTATTTCATCAAGAAACTTGATTAAGAGGCCCGGTTTCAATGGTTGAACCTCTTCTATGGTCACATTATACATCCCAAAACATTTCCTGCTTCGGGCTAGTGTAGCTCCGCAGTTTGTTAGTAGATGTGTTGGTGTCCCTTCTGCCTCTTTGCAGAATCTGCATGTGCCATCTTGGATTATTCCAATATTCTTTAAGTGTCCATTTAACTTGCAGTGTCCTGTTAGGAATCGTTTGTTCCTGCTTCCCTTGACACCTTCTGTAATTTCTTTCCTTCCAAAATTGGTTAAAAGATTCTTGGATTGTCTGTGTCCAATGAGTGAATTCCATAGTTCCCTCATTTTCTTTTTGTCCTTCTGTCTGAGATACTCGTTAATAGTGTGGGTTCCCATGCCACAGAAGGGTTCGGGTCTTATCAGCGGTGTAGCAGCCCCTTTTCTTGCAAGGGTGTCCGCTTTCTCGTTGCCTTCTACTCCCATGTGTCCTGGGACCCAGCAGAGGCTGACTTTATTCTGCGTACCTAATATGTTTAGTTTGGTTTTGCAGTTCAGCACTATCCTTGAACTAATGATATTTGAGCTTAGTGCTTTGATGGCTGCTTGGCTATCTGACTGATAGATTCTTGTTTTTGTACCTTTTACTTAGGTTGAGTTGGGTACATCTTTCGATTGCATGAATCTCAGCTTGGAAGATACTGGTGTATTTTCCCATGGGTTCTAAGTATTTGGTTCCAAATACTTCTGCCCCTGTACTTTCTTTTGTTCTAGATCCATCTGTGTACCAAAGGATGGTGCTATTCTTGAAAGAGTTGTTTCCCTCTCGTTCCCATTCTTTTTTGGTACCTTGGTTTATTCGGAAGTTTTGGTTAAATTCAAACATCCTGTTCATGTCGTCTCTTGGAGCCATGAGTATCGGATGGTCTTTCCATAGTTTATTGCAATCTCTCCATTTTAGTTTTATTTCTGTTGGAGGTTTCTCTTTGGTAAAATTAATGATGGTTTTCTGCGCTGTCCTTATTACCATGTGGTGTAAGGGGTCCCAGTACGTTTTCCTTGCTAATTGTAGGACATGTTCTCATTGCTCCCGTTATGCAGATGCATGCAAGTCTCTGTATTTTTGTGAGTTCTTTTCTTTTAGTCACTTGTTCTGCTTTATCAGCCCAGGCTATAGCTCCGTATGTAAGTAAAAGTCTTACTATCATGCTGTACATAGCAGGGTTTGCAAGTGTAGTAAATGTATCCTCTTTAGTACGCTTATACGCCAAAATGATCCAAATTTATTCACCTCTCAATTCACCTGCAAATTTTTTTCACAGAATTCACACTAATTAGTTTACAAAACGTTTTAATAAAAAATCAAATATTCTTTCACCAACCCTGAATTCGAACCCTAACTAACTCTAAATAGGCTTTTTCGATGGGCGGCAGGACCTCTACTATTGGTTACCTCTTAACCACAAAAAACATCTTGGCAGTATGTTTATATCGGCAGCTTCCTTCAGAAATTTATATCGTAACTGGGTCCAATTGGGGCTTTTGGTTCACTTCAACTGTTATCGAATATCCATCATTTTCAAAAATTCACTAATTTCGTGGTCCGCTTGACCAATTAATATATTTCAATTAATTAAGGTTTTTAGATGAAAAATGGCAAAAAGGAGGGAAAATTCAAAAGGTGGGATTGACATGGGAAATTAGTGTCCGAGTGGATCGAGGTCACGATAGCTCAAGTGGTAGAGCAGCGGCGTATCTAGCTGAAGATCGTGGGTTCGAATCCCGCTCGTGCCATTGACTTTTTTATCTCAACTAAAAACCTTAATTAATTGAAATTTTCAAAAATTGTCGATAATAATTAATTTTACTCCAATGGAAAGAATGAACCAACAAATGTAAGTCGGATGCGGACCCCCTAACAGTTTCCTCTTCAAATGGCGACGAGTTCAATTAGTAACCAAAGCGATCGAGTTCGCCCGGTTTAATATCCTGAGCGGCAACTTGCTTAAAACTTTATCATTTCGTATTTTGCCCAATTTCGCCCAATTGCGATAACACTTATCAAAGTTAATTACACAGGGGAAAAGTTTTCCCGATTGATGAGAGTGAAGAGCGTTTTTCGTTATTGCCCCTCATTTCTCAACACAAAGCAGACTTTCCTATTTCAAGACGTTTTATTTATTAGCGTCTCCTTACAAATCCAACTTCCAAATTTTAACGTTATCTAAAAATGATTTGTAAAAGCATAACATGGTTGCGTTTGATTTATTATTATTAAATATTCTCAATAGTTTGGAAAACCCCTGAGAGAAGACATCAACACGACTACATGCAATTGTATCATTACACTACTAGACACAACGTCCATTTGGCAACATAAACGGAATACATACTTCACACAAAACCATCAGATACCCCTCAAGCTTCAAATAACATGGAAAAATATGATAACCTAAGAAATAAACAAGCACAACAAAAATCCCAAAAATACACAAATCAATAACAACCGCAAGGACATTAACGAATCCATTTTAATCTTAACCTATTAACTTGAGTTTTTATTTAAAAAAATGTATTTTATGTTTTTATAAAAAATAATAGCCGAAAAAGAACAATAAGAAAAGAAAATAATAAGAAAAGAGCATGGTACCAAGGATGTTGCCTTGTGGAACACCTACTTTCGTCGGTGGGAGAGAAGGATGTCCCTCGTACTTGAAAGCACCTATCGGGCATACAGGATATTGGGATGAGGTAATAAGTTAGTTTTAGTATACACTTGGGTTTTAAGAGCAAGAACACAATTCCTTCCGCTCTAGGGGTGTTGTTGTTTTCGAAAACCATTTCGAATTATTAAAATAGTGTTAACGTTGAAACTACTTTACCTATCCACATGGACAATTCTACATGAATGTAGAGCTTTATACACTACATGCAATTTTCGCAAGAACAAAAACGTGGTCATCTTAAATAAATCACATCTGGAGATAAAATAAAACGTTTGAGTAGTTTTTGTTGATTGCATACTTATTTTATTATTTATAATGACATAAAATCTCAATTTAGTTGACATTACAATTAATTAAGATTTTTAGTTGAGATGAAAAAACGTTAATGGCACGAGAGGGATTCGAGGCCACGACCTTCGGCTAGATACGCCGCTGCTCTACTACCTGAGGTATCGTGACCTCGATCCACCCGGACATCAACTCTCCTCTTTTCATCTCAACTAAAAACCTTAATTAATTGTCATGTATTAATTGGTCAAGCGGACCACGAAAGTAGTGAATTAATGATTTAAAAATGAAGTACACTTCACTAAAGCTCTCCGTCGCCATTTCAATTGTCGTCGAGGATCCAAACCGATTACACGACATTTGAAAAATGGCAAAAGGAGGGAAAACTCATAAGGTGGGGTTGAGATGGAGAGTTGATGTCCGAGTGAATCGAGGTCACGATAGCTCAGGTGGTAGAGCAGCGACGTATCTAACCGAAGGTCGTGGGTTCGAATCCCTCTCGTGCCATTAACTTTTTTTCTTCTCAACTAAAAACCTTAATTAATTGTCATGTATTAATTGGTCAAGCGGACCACGAAAGTAGTGAATTAGTTGACATTGGTTGACAGAAATGAGCACACTATTGGAGGAGACGGGCCTCTAAGACCTAGGCTACCAACTTAAATCTAAAAGCTGCCTCTTTCAAACAGAACAAAAAAGTCACAATTCTGAAACATCTTCACCAACCACTACAAATCTTTACAGGGTTTAGAAGGTTATATACTTAAGTAACTTAACCAGATTTTCAACCCTACACCCTACACATGGTCTCTGTATATAAATTAATACCGGAGATATTAAATAAACCATCTGGAAAATTTCCTTAATTTTTTTGCTGATAACGATTTGATGTCTAAACCTTGTTGACGAAATGCAAAGAAATTAAGCTTTCTAGCGGTTGTAAAAGTTTTGAAATTTGATCCAATCCATTGGTGTTATGAATTTTTAAGTTGAACAACAGCGACAGGACAACAGCGGAAAAAACTTTGGCAATTCCAGCCAAAAATATGTATTTTTTGTCCGATATAAAAAAATCATATTGAAAGTAGAAACATCTTTGCGTTTTTGGAACTTTTTATATATTCAGTCCAATTTAATACGAGTCTGCATATTATTTCCTTATTTTAAACGAATTTACTTGTATAGCATCCTTGAAATGCATGCAAAACGAATGCATAAATAAATTAGAACCGGGTATACCAAATAAAACGTTTGAGGGAGTTTTTTTTAAACATTTTTAACCTACTTTGCAAGAAGCTTGTTTTCGGTTTTGTAATTTTCTTTTGGTAAAGACAAAAATCTTGCAATACGTGCATAATAAAAATATATACTTATTTAAATTGCTTAAAATATTTCTTTTCGCCACCATGGGCAAGGTTGGACATGTGCCTAATGTTTTTTGATCTAGTATCACCAAAAAGTTTCATTTTCACGGCCGTAGGATCATCATAAGTTAATATTTTTATAAATTTCCTTTACCGGTGTATTAAAAATTAAATTTCCTGTCTTATGTCTTCTACAAATATAAATTTTGATGAACTCTAACTTTTCATCTTTATTATCGTTCCTGACATTCTTCTCATGTTTCAACGGTAGTTTTGGTTCACTATTCATTCTAAAATATTAAAAAGGAAATTTAACACATTACCTTATTAAATATGCAGCAGTAGATAGCTATGTATTAATAATTTTTATTATTATTAAAAATAATAATTTTTTCGGCAGGGAATCATTTTAGGGATTTTTTCTTCCTTGGCTTTAATATTCCTAGTGAGGAGGCAGAGAGGGCGTCGGTGGCTGCAACGGTTTAGGCATTGACACGACGCTCATCACTGTAAGGTGAAGGTCCCGGGTTCGAATCCAGCGTGAAAAAAAATATTCCTAGTCTAAGCTAAAAAAAACTTTGTGGCATATAATTAGACTGTTTTAATCAATTATTTAAAACGGTGCTTTTTCACCTTCTTGAGCTATACAACTAGGATTATTTGCTATCGTTTATTTTTTAATGAGCTGCCACAGAAATATGAAACTAATCCTAATTCCACCCAAGGAATCATCTGATTACTTATAACGTTAAATGATTATTTTGATCTGTTCTGTTTATCACAGCTTGGCTTTTCAAAGAGTCAAAATGACATTATAACCGTAGTCCGATTAAACCGTGATATTTTATATAATGCCAATATATTGACAATAAAATCTGGCTAATCCAATGAAAGGCCTAATTACGAACAGAGAAATAAAATGAGTATGACTGACCGATGGTCCAACAGCTTGAAGAAAATAAGTTACTACAGAATAATAAACCGATCTAGTGTGAATTTTTGCTACATCGTCTTTTGAAATTGTGTGAGTAATAAATTAAGTATAATTATTATCAGAAGAACGGTATCGAGCCGGAGGTATTCTGGGTGACTAACACCGTTCAAAAGGGACATGAACAAAAGGGACTCTAAGGGGAGTTCCTTGTAGATTTATAGTGGATGCAATAACGTGCATTGACTAGACGTCCAGGCATTGTTCCAATAATATATAATGAATTCAATAATTTCAGAACATGCTTTGTTGTCTAAAGCTCTGCTAATCCTGAGTTTCATCGTCTACTCTATTAACAATTGTACAGTTTTAGCATAGATGTACATACTTCAATTATGATTTGTGATTCGTTTTAATTTAAACAGGGTTTTTTTTATGATTGAATGAAGTTAAATCTATATCACATTTATCAGACACATAACAAACTGTTCCAGGGTGTTGGAGAGGTGCGTCTGGAAGGGGGTTTCGGCAGTTCGCCCAGTAGGACTGTGTTCATGTATTCGGCAACGACGACACCCGGTGAACCAGGGGTGACACTACAATTAAGAGAACCAGAGACCAGCCAAGAAAAAACGGAACTGAACTCGGTCCTTGCACGGATTCAGCAAGAAGAAGCCGCTGCAGGTTCGCTCAGCCTGAGCTATCACGATCCTGATATCATCACCGACGGCAGCATCGATGTCCTTCTTGGAGCAAACACCATTTCCACAGGGGGTAAGGCACACAGAAATATTGTCACTCGTTTTACATATTAGCCAAAATAGTATGTCAATGAAAATAATTTTTTGGGGTAGGGGCAGGGATCAGAAATTTGTGCCGACGATTCCCAGTTCACCAATTGGTTATAAAAATCATCAAATAAGAAGGATAATCCGGGTTTTGCAAAAATTGCAAGTTTTATATATTTTGATTTTTTCAGAAAACTTTGCATGCAAGCCATGCTTATTTTTTAGATAAGTAATAAATAAAATAATAAAGGAAGGGTTAAGATCCAACTACGAGTCGGCTGAGGACGAGGGGTCATACCAAACTAATAACAACCAATTTTCAACATAGATGTAGATGTATTGTTTGGGGTGTGTCATGTACTGCGCTCATTGATAGCTATTTTATCCCCTGCTCTGTACCTATAGCACACCGGTGACACGTAGTTTTTTGAGATATTTGATCATTATGCCCGGTTTTATTGGTTGAATTTTTTCGTTGTGCTTTCCAAAACACTTCCCCCTGAGGGAAAATGTAACACCACTGTTTGTTAGTACGTGGGTTGATATCTTCTCTGCTTCTTTGCACGATCTGCACGTGCTTGTTGGTTGTACTCATCTTCCTTTAACTAGTTATCGATTTATTATTAATTATTATTTCCAATTTATTTAGAAATCGTGAGATGCGGTCTGGTGTGATGTAAATTTCAGAAAATCATTTTATTTATCGTGCCAACGTTTCGATCTTTAGTAAGATCATCTTCAGGGCCTGGGATTTACAAACATTGTTTACATATAACAATTACATTTTGGATGTGAAAAAGTAAATTTATACAATAAATTGTTCATTGAACATGTAATTGTTATATGTAAACAATGTTGGTAAATCCCAGGCCTTGAAGATGATCTCAATAAAGATCGAAACGTTGGTACGATAAAGAAAATGATTTTCTGCAACCTTCATCCCACCATACCGCATCTCACGATTTCTAAATAAATATCGATTAACGGTCACTAATCACCACACATTATTTCCAATGGTTATACACAGACCGTTGAGAAAAAACATATCCCACTTCCGGGTTCGAATCCCGCTCGTAACACTAATTTTTCTTCTCAACTGTCTTTGCATAAAAATTGGAAATAATAAACCAATATTCTTGAGATGCCCATTCAGTCTGCAATTGCCTGTCAAGAATATTGTCAGGATTCATAGTTTTTCCTACTTCCTTTGATGCAGTCTGTTGTTTGTTTCCTTCCCAATTTTTCTATAAGTCCATTATATTTAGTGGTCTATTAACTAAATTACTTCTTTCAATTAATTAATCTTTTTATGTAAGGTCTTGGTTGAAATGAAAAAGTTAGTGTCAAGAGCGGGATTCGAACCCACGACCTTTTTATCCTTCTGTCTGTGGTGTAAATTGGTAGAGTGGATTCCTATGCCACAGAAGGCCCCAGGTCCTATCAGTGGGCATCCCCATTCCTGTCAAGGGCGTCGGTTTTCTTGTTACCCTCTACACCTGGGAACCAGCAGAGGGTGAATTAATTGTGCTACCTTGTTAACTAATCTGTTTGGTTTAGTTACGCAATTCAGCACCATCTTTGAGCTAATGATGTTTGTACTTAATGCTTTGTCTTGTTTATTAATCTTTGTTCAAGTTGAACTGGGTATATCTCTCAACTACATGGAATTCAGCCTGGAAGATGCTAGTGTATTTTCCCATGGGTTCTGGGAATTTCTTTCCAGCACCAAACAGTTCTAGTTTTATACCCAGCTGCGTTCTAGACCCGTCAGTGTATCGATGGTAAATTTCCACATAAATCAGAGAGTTTATTTATTTTTCGCTTTGATTACTGGTTACAACTTTAGTTCTTTACATACATGATGGTAGAGAGTAAAATGACTGTCTGAAAGCATAGAGAAAATATATCGTATATTAAATGTCAAAAAAATTGTTACCCACAAATAAAATAAGCACTGATACATTTTTCTTTGAAATCTAGTTTTTTAGTATGATATACACCTCAACCTCAGAAAGCTCCTGGATTTGATCTTACTACGCATAACAATCTCAATAATCTTTTTTTTTAAAAAGCAATATTCTTCCAGTATTTTTCGGTTAAACTTTGATTCAAATTTTTTGACCGCTTATTTCTATACTACTCCAGATTTTTTCGTTAAATGAAGACATTTATTATCTCTAACATCATAGAATTAACGCTAATTGCATTACAGTTCTTTCAAATTTAAATCAAACAAAATATCTGTAATTTTTGCCTTTTTTAGAATTCCTTTTTCTAGCATTCTTGTAAAAAATTGTTGTTGTATAAAAAAAGAGGATTTGCAGAATCAAATTTTCTGCAAAAATAAATTACGATCCTAAAAAAAATCTAAAACTGAATGGCTTGTGTAAAAATGACACATAATCGCACTACCACCTTAGTCGAAAAATAATTATTACAAACCCCTCAAGAACATAAAATTTAAAAATAAATTATGCAAATATTACCGACTTGTGTGTTATTTCTTATTTGAAAATTTGGTACACCGAAAATTACAAACTCTATTTATTTAAAAGTAATTACTGTCGTACAGGAAGGTTTAACGTCCAATTAATAGTAGGATTTCGCGGACGAGGGGTCAAAGCACTTTATAATACATTTTTCATAATCTTATCAACCAAAAAGCCATGGTCTCTGCCGTGATTCGAACCGAGGAACGCTAGCGTGAGCAAGACGAGTAGGACGCCCTAACCGCCCGGCTGACGCAACCCCTTCAGATTTTATTTGATTTATTTTTTGTTAAAATATTTTTTGAGCCAATTAGCGAGAATTCTATGATAATAGAGATGATAAATCCTTTTACCGAACAGAAAAATTTGGAATTGTCCAGAATTGAGAGGTCAAGTAATTTTGATAATGCTGATATAATATTTTGGCGTACATTTAGCCTTAAAACGGTAAAATTGTTCTCAGAATTGGTTATGGGGATAAAATAGAGGATTTCCGCAATTTCAGTAATCCGATTTAAGTTTGCTTAGTAGCATGAGATATTGTGTTATGAAACATTTAAAATGTAATGGTTGTAGTGCCCATTAAAAAAAATACAAAATTCATTTTGTATCGACTCTTTTTTCCAGTTTAAAATAACACCGAACGGTTTCGTGGTTAGTTCATTCGAAGCTTTTTGTTTATCATTTTCAGAGGGAATTTGCAATCTAATGGTTGCCATTTTAACTTTTTGCAATTCAATGTTTTTTAAATATTATTAACCACATCATTGCAAAATAAATTTTTCCGACCTAAAGATTTTTTTTCATCTAACTCGAATCGTCTATTAAAGATGATATCCTCCGAATTTTTAAAATCTTGAATTAAAAGCTCATAGTCTTTCTTCCAGGAATATAAAGTAGTTATCATTTTTCTCGAAAGAGGTGCACGAATTCCCAAGGGGAAGCAATTTAGGGTTGTTACGGAAGGGGTGGGGAAAGAGGAGTGGTACACTGCTAATTCAATCATCGGGTCTATGGCGTTTTGTCTCATAAATAATTTAAGGAGTGTCGGTCGGTGGTCCAAAGTTGGCCTCGGCATTTAAAAGTTGGTAATTGAGCGGTAAGATGAGAAAGCCCAAGAGAAATTATGAAAAGAAAAGGGGACGAAAACCTTATCTACCTCCAACAGGCCGTATTGTCTCTATGTACTATCAGCACACACTTTTGAACTACGTTCTTTGACGGATAGGACTTCATTATCTTATTTTACTTCGAAGAAAAAAAAATCACATTTAATATGTTCTTCATCCCTTGTCTTTTATACTGTAAGTATGGAAACTTTAATGCTAAAATCATTCCTAATAGCCTTTGGAGAAAAGTCTGACATCATTCAACCTAAATAATTAATACAAATGTAGTTTTAAAACTATGCAATTTATATTAAAAAAATTCTGTCAGCCGTTCATATAAAAAAGCTCAAAGCATTTTTTTAATAACTCATAATGATTCTTTAAGTTAATTTTTTATTGCACAAAAAAAGGCCCAATTTGCCAGTTTAGCCTACGAAGCTTTGTGCCAGTGGAATTTTGCCGTGTTGGTTATACCCTCGTCTTAGAAATCGATGAGCCATCGGACAGTTGAACAGTGCAGCGTAATCATTTTCCGTCCTAAACTTTGGTTAATCAACTAGGCTTCAAAGACCTAGAATAAAATGACAGGACCCATTCAATTCATATCTTCTTTTTTTCGATTCGTCCTTTAATTTGGAACTGTGGCAAAAATATAAGTCCTAATTAAAGATTTTTGTACAAATATGCGAGGTAATTTGTTATCCTAGATATATTTCTTTATACTTTATGCTTCATGAAAGCACACCAATAGATAACAGTTCACGTTTGGTAAGCACCATCTGTGATATAGGTTTACTAAACTGGGAAGGGTTTATAAACCTGACGGATTTAGAAATGGAGCTGTTAGGGTAAAATGGATCATAAGATGTGGAGATCTTCAGGTCATCATTCTTTAAAGCTTCGTTAAGGATTCTTAAGAAGGAATAGCGTTGAGATGGCTGGAGCAGTAAGGCTAGGATGGTTCATGGGATGTGGAAGTCTTAGGTCATCATTCTTTAAAGCTACGTCAAGGATTCTTAAGATAAAAAAGCGTTGAGATGGCTGGAGCAGTAACGCGAGGATCGTTCGTGGGATGTAGAGGTCTTGAGGCGATTGTTCTGTAAAGCTTCGTGAAGGATTCTTAACACAAAAAAGCGTTGAGATGGCTGGAGCAGTAGGGCTAGGATGGTTCATGGGATGTGGAGGTCTTGAGGTCATCCTTCTTTAAAGCTACGTGAAGGATTCTTAAGACGAAAAAATGTTGAGATGGCTGAAGCAGTAGGCCTAGGATGGTTCATGGGATGTGGAGATCTTGAGGTCATCGTTCTTTAAAGCTTGTGAAGTAATCTTAGGACGAAAAAGCGTTGAGAGGACTGTAGCAATAGGACTAGGATAGATTATGGGAAGTGGAGGTCCTGAGGTCATCATTCTTTAAAGCTTCGTGAAAGATTCTTAAGACGGAATAGCGTTGAGATGGCTGGAGCAGTAGGGTTAGGATGGTTCATGGGATGTGGAGGTCTTAGGTCATCATTCTTTAAAGCTACGTGAACGATTCTTAGAACGGGAAAGCTGTGAGGGAGCTTGAGTATGATGCTGCTTCCAGCGGATTTTCTTCTTATACTACGTTTTTAAATTAGTCAAGAAATCAGCGTATTCCTACTTCATTTTCCGAACACCCAATAATACCGAAGGAAAGTAGAACGCCAGTCCTGACAGAATCATCATATTTTTCAGGAATGATAACTAACAAATTTTTGATAACACAACCTTACTAATTAGTAAAAAAACAATAAACTGACATTATAATCCATTATATTTCGTGATCCAATTGACCCAATAACTTCTTTCAATCGATTAATCTTTATGCAAGGTTAAAAAGAATAAGTTAGTGTCACGGGCAGGATTCGAACCCACGACCTTCGGCTAAATACGCCGCTGCTCTACTACTTATAATGTAGGCTCTGTCATTATAATGTTATAACAAAATGTTCTGCCTGAAATCACACGCGTTATAATGTAGGAAAACCTTTGATTTTATCGCTAGATTAGAGATCGTCTGCAATGACAGTTCCAGAGCTTTTTGTACCACATTTTTTACCGGTTTTCCCCCCTCAACTTTGCTCGACACTTCCACCCTCACCAATCTAGGACATTTTCCAACCCCTTCACGACTGGCTCGCTGCCAATTGGTCCCAAGCGTCCCACTGACTAACATAATTTTCCTATGGCTCACCTGTCTCGCTCCATCCCCGGGTCTTTTCCTGTTTTTCCATTAAAAAAAATCAAAAACCTTGATAACGTTTATAGCGAAAAGAAGCTTAATAAATTCAACACAAATTTAAGAGGGATAATAATAATTGCAAATTTTGAAACTTCTATGGTCTCTCGCAGATATTTTTACAAAACGTTTAGCGAATAATAGTCCCTTGAAATTATTTCAAAACACAACATCAAACAAATACACAGATTTGTTGATGACTCGCCATAGAAGACGTCAACAACAACATAAACCACCTACAGAACTGACCCCTTACACTGTTAAAAGTCTGATTTTCAATTGTATGCGAGATATTTCACTTTTCAGATTACTTCAGCTTTTCAACATTATTCCAAATGTAAATTTGGTTACAGCAATGGAAAGAGCATTGAAAATTCTATTAGATTAATTTTTTGTAGCCTAAAGCAAATAAAATACAAAATTACGTAGAATACTTTTACTAGTTTCCTAAGTTCTTGTCTAAAGTTTAAGTAAGATTTTCTGGGTTCTGTAAACACTGTCAAATATGACGGTTACAGAAAAGTCATACCAACTAATGTAGCTGAAAATACATTTATGTTATCAATGGTCGGTTATCTCCAATGAAACGATTAATTGTTATTATTTGGATTTTCGGATACACACGGTTTAAAAAATGAGATTAAAATTTTGAAACTTGACAGGTTAATAGAAGATTCTAATACATGTAAAATTAGACTACTCAATACCAATTGTATTTGAGATATTTCACTTTTCAGTTTACTTCAACCTTTTTCAAAAATGTATTCTATAATGTACCCATATGAGATTCATTTGTGGTTTTCATTTTACGTTTAAGCAAGCAAAATACAAAATCACTTAGTTATTACTACTTACTAAAGTTCTTGTCTAAATTTGATGTAAGATTTACCTGGTTCTCTAAACACTGAGAAATATGGGGCTTACAGTTAATTTGTTCCTACTATTGAGCTGTAAACATTATTTACATAAATTAAACATAAATTTTTAAAGGTCAATTATTACCAATGTTAAATTTACGTTAAATGGCTAAAAATTTAATTTACAATTGGTTAAAAATAGTCGTTAAGATTTTGAAACTTCTAAAAACTTAATGGTAATACTAAAAAAGTAAACAAAACGTAATCTTTATTACGATATATTGAAATTTAAAAAAAAGCTTCAAAAAACTAAATTAAATTTTTACAATGTCCAACTTCATTGGCTTGTATACTCAAAAAGGGAGGTCATATTGAACATTTAATTTAATTAATCTTTTTATGTAAGGTTTTGGTTGAAATGAAAAAGTTAGTGCCACGAGCGGGATTCGAACCCAAGAGCTTCGGCTAAATACGACGCTGCTTTCACTTAGAGAGAGGCGTATTTAGTCGAAGGTCGTGGGTTTGAATCCCACTCGTGGCACTTGCTTTTTCATTTTAACCAATGCCTTACATAAAGATTAATTAATTGAAAGAAGTTATTTGGTCAATCGGACCAGGAAAATATAATGGAATTAAGTGAAACATTTCTTCTTTAAAGCGCCATATACCTTTCAGTATTTACATAACTAAAGAGATCTTACTTAAACTTGATACAAAAACATAAGAAACTCGTAAATTTTTATATTGTAAATAATTTTCTAATTAGTTTGCTTAATCTTATAATAAAAAAATGAAGTTGATATGTTTCCAATGATCTTTCTAATGGTGTAATCAAATTAACAGTAGGAATGCTCTGATATCAATTACTAAGTGATGCCAAATTCTCTAAAATTTACTTAAACATTTGTATAAATCAAATCCATGTATAAATGAGTTAAGCGGATTACTGGGGGGGGGGGGAATTTGTGATAGGACCGAGAGCGGAATAGTATCTCCCTTATAAACAATGCTCGGCAGAATTGGTTCAATTAGCAATACAAACGGTCCGCCGTTAGCTCGTTACATGGGATTCCACCCTCTCTTTACTATAGTCAAAAGGAAGAGACAAAAGTTTGTACACGTTCTTCAATCTTGAATTGAGTGGCAATGAAATGGAAAATAACGAGGGGCCCAGAATGGACAAAGGGACCTTTTATACTCATCTCTTCAATCGAATCTCTTTTCCGATTATATGGCGATGACGATTTAACCAGGCCCACCCTTAAGGATACGTCTCTTGTACTGCAGAGAAGAAAATATTCCCTTTCCCAACGAAAATTCAATAATAGAGAAAAATAACAAATTCCTTTTATATTAGCGAGGCGATTGGAATGTACATCTTAATAAAACCTCGTTAATCCATAATATTATCGATATGTTTTAAACATAGCCGTCCCATTTTATTGCCTGGTGGAACACGTTCACAAAAACGTTTACGTATAAACTAGAGAATTAGTTTAATTTTTGCTTAAGCAAAATATCAAATAGAAAAAAACCTCCAATGCAGATGCTTACGAAGATTATTGTCTACACATCTGCAGTTTTTTTCCCATCAAATAACTAAACCATTTTAACTTCAAATTAACTGTTTTTAATGTAATATTAACCTTTTCATTATTTCAAATCAACTCTTTCTAACATTAGATTACATTTTTCTTTGAAAATTAACTATTTTTGACTTTAAATTAACTTTGTAAACTTCAAACTAAACCTTTGGAAAGTAAAATTAACCAATTTTCCGTCAAATAAATCCATTTTAACTTCAAATTAACTTTTATTATTAAAAATTAAATCTATGTAACTTCAAATTGAGCTTTTTACGACAAATACACCATTTTTAACTTTGGATTAAATTTTTTATTTTAAATTAACCCTTTGTAACTTTAATTTAAACCTTTTAAACTTCAAATTAACCCTTTCTTCGTTAAATAACACATTGTTAACTTTATTATACTTTTTAAATTCAAATTAACGTTATTTCACTTAAAATTAACCTTTTCTCGTCAAATAAACATTTTTAACTAAATATTTAAACTTTAAATTGATTTTTTACTACAAATTAAAGTTTTTTTATTTTCATTTAACCCTTATAAACTTAAAATTAACCTTTTTTAACTTAAAATTAATCATTTTCACTTTAAATATACCGTTTTTAACGTATGGTTAACTTTATTTCTTTCAAACTAAACATTTTTAACTTAAATCTAATTTTTTAATTTTTCAATCATATTTCATTTTTTTAATCAATTTTTTTAATTTTAACTTAATGCTTTTTAACTTAATAGGAACATGTCCGTTAAATAACCCCTTTTTAATTGTAAATCAACTTTTATTTCAAATTAACCTGTTTTAACTTTAAATTAACCCTTTTAAACTTAAAATTCACACTTTGTAAGTTAATATTAATCATTTCTCTTTCAAATAAACCCTTTTTAATTTTAAATTGACTTTATTTATTTCAAATTAATCCTTTTCAACATAAAATTAATCTTTTTTCTCAAATAATCTCTTATTAGCTTCAAATTTTCTTTTAATTTGAAATTATTCATTTTTAACTTTACATGATCTCTTTGTAACTTCAAATTAACCCTTTCTAAGTTCAAACTTTTTCCGTTAAATATCGTCATTTTAGTGTTTTTATCTTTATAGTATTTTTTTATTTCAAACTGATGTTATTTATCTTAATACAAAAACTTTTCCCATCAAATAAACTTTTTTAACTGTAAATTAACTTTTTTAATTGAACTTAACCCTTTTATTTTTCAGTTAACACCTTTAAACTCCAACCTAACCCTTGGTTACTTCAAATTAACTTTTTTTTTTCAAATCAACAATCTTTTTCCGCCATTTTTTAAACTTAAAATTGCCTTTGTTATTTCAAAATAACCCGTGATGTTAACCATTAAAAAACTGACAACATAGCATGAAATATAAGAATGTAAATTGTTTTGTAAATATATGTGTGTATATATATATAATGATATTTTTCATAAAAGACATTTAACTTCATGTTATTTATAATATTTTATTCATCAATCATTTTATATTTATTGTACAAAAATTTATTTCAATGTTAAACTTTTAATTTTAATTAAATCTCTTGAATTTTTTATAATCTCTCTTTTTCAAATTAAAAGAAAAATCATTTATTTTTATATTTAATTTTATATAATTGTTGATTTTAATTGTAATTAAATTTCATATCGACTTCTAAGACCTCTATTATTCCATTTTCAAAAACGCTCATAGGAATTTTACTTTTACTTTAAATAAAGAGTTAATTTGAAGTTGAAAGAGTACATTGAAATCTCCCTTTTAAGTTTAAAAAGGTTTAATTTAACGGAAAAAATATTTATCATTTACTATTTTTTTTAATTATCTAAGGGATTTTGATTCAAGCAAAACGAAAGGGACAATTTCCAAATGTGGAACGAACATTTTTCCACTTGTCGCTTTCGGTGGTATTTGGGTTAAATCTCGCTGTTGAATATCAGCTGCATTCCTGGAACCGTTTACTCCTGCTGGGGCTCATTAGCCATTGTCAACATCTAATCCTTTTTACAAACACAGCTGAGCTGTACTAGTACAACTGGTCGTATTCAACCAAACACATTAACGATAATTCTGACAAGAAAAGAGTCCCTGTTTGATAGTTCACGACTGTTAACATTTCAGCTGAGATTGATTCAATGTTCTGAAAGTTGAATAAGAACTATTATTTTCTCCTGTCTTGATTTAGCTTTATAGAATCAATTAAAATGATACCCTGATAAGTGAAGTTATACTTCGTTTTACTTATTAAATCCATTATATTTATTGGTCTATTGACCAAATTAGTTCTTTCAATTATTTAATCTTTTTATGTAAGGTAGGTTTAAAACGAAGTATAACTTCACTAACAGCTCCCCGTGGCCACTGCATATGTCGCCGAGAATCGAACCCTGATTAAACGTCATTTGAAAAATGTCAAAAAGGAGGGAAAATTCGAAAGGCAGGTTGAGATAAAGAGTTGGTGTCCGAGTGGATGGAAGTCAGATAGCTCAAGTTAGAGGTTAGAGAAGCAGCGTATTTAGCCGGAGGTCGTGGGTTCGAATCCCGCTCCTGGCACTAGCTTTTTCATTTCAACCAAAACCTTACATAAAAAGCTTAATTAATTGAAAGAAATAATTAGGTCAATAGACCACTAAATAGAATGGATTTAATAAACTAAAACGTTTTGTGTGAACTATAACAGTTAAAAGTATTATAATCCATAGCTTTGAGGATTTAGCTTGTTTACATGACAAGCACCTGCAAAAATAAAACAAATTTTCAAAATTTGCATTAATTTTGCACCAACCCAATATTAGTTTGATAGATATAATCAGTTTAGCATATTCAAAATTCGTTATGTAAACCTGGAAATCATTGTAGGATAGAAACAGCTGCTAAATCTTCATCTGGGCCGGTCTTAGAAATAAAAGCTCTTATTTGAAAAGTGCTTCGTCTTTTTTTCTCGCGTTTTTTTCTTGCGTTCGATTTTTCAATTGAAGTACTATAATAATTTTAACCCGTTACAATAAAAACAATTACAGTTGTTTAAAGGGCTGTAACTTACAAGGCTAAGCTCCGGAAACGTAAAATTCCTGCAACACTCTTTCGGTCCGGTGGGCCATTAGTTTTTAAATGGGAAGTCGGTATTACACCAAAATGCATAGCGTGAATAATCCTTTGATATTTATTTGTGGAACGTTCATTAGCCGTTTATTGAGGGCCAGGCCGCCTCTGATTATAACGGTTAAATAGGGGGGATATCACTAAGCCAGACAATGGACTGACTATTAAACGATTGTGGCTAGAATGGATTACAGGAAATTAAAGGGGATCGTTTAAAAGCGATTTTTTTCTCTCTTTTCCTCGAACGGCGCTGATGAATGGGAGTGTGCTCACGCTTTCGATAGAGGGTATAAATCAAATAGTCCAACTCAGAATGATGGCATTTAACAGAATTAGGACTTATTGCATAAGCGACCGTTCACCCTCGATGGACGATTCCGATTAGTAGCCTCGGGCTGACAGTCAATTCAAAATAAAACCAAAATTGTAAGAATGAAACAACTCCTTTTTCGCTTTTCCTACGGACAAATCGGTATTTTCATTCTAGATTTGGAAAAAGCTCTCAACGAAACGTAAACCAAAAATATTCTTCTATATCCTTAATTGTCTCTGTTAAAACTTCCAAATCTTTTCATTACGAATGAAAAAAAGTTCCATTTTTACCACCATAAAACTATTTCCCAAGATTGAAAATATTTTTTACTTTCTTCCTTTATTCCGGATTTCCCCGACCATTCCTGAAGTTATCTGACGTACTAATTTCAAGTCGTCAATCCGAGCTCTCATAACTTTAATAGAGACACGCGAAGGCCTGGGGCTAGACTAACTTCACGGCACCTGTGTACTTTCTATATGACTTTCATTTTCGTATATGAAAATTTACAATGCTCTTCCAACCCATTTAAATCACAAACAGCTGGTGTAAGTTAGCGTTTCGCTAATATATCGCATACTGCTCGAGGCGTTGCACAGTCCACCTTTGCTAACTGCGACCGATTAACTTAAGCGAGAACGATAAGACTTGATGTACTTTGATTCTCAACACCCGGACACAAGCTCTCATCATGAGATAAAATTACAACCCTTTTTATAAGTAAAATACATTTATTGGCCTTTTCATTGACGATTTGTCTGATGGCTGGTCGCTATATAAGTGGTGAGAACTAAACCCAAGAGTACAAGGTGTTAAGAGAACCCAGTTGCTTATAGATTATATTATAGATATATTAGTACTACAAAGAACTAAAAGAAGAAGAAGAGTACGAACAAAAGATTATTTTATAATGTAAAATAATAATAACATAGCATAAAATAAGAACGAATTTAAATGTATCTATATGTTGATGTGGCGTCTATTATAGCCATTTCAACAAGTGTTTCTGGATTCCTGGACACTTCGGCCTGGAGGGTAACGAACGTGCGGACGAGGCGGCGAAAACCGGAACGTCCCACCCTCCGGATCGGACCATCGCGATCAGGCCCTCTGACTCTAAGCATGCAGTGTGCAGTGACATGATAAAAGAAAGCTGGCAGTGTCAGTGGGCGGGGTCGTCGGAGAAGCTCTTGCGAGTCAAACTGAGGCCCTCAGAAAACCTGGGCAAGAGACGAGGGATCGTCCTCACTCGATTGAGGATTGGCCAAACGCGGTTGACACACGGTCACCTGCTTTTGGGCCAAAGCCCGCGCAGGAGCTCCTTATGCAGGGAAAAGTTGCTCGATGTGTCCCACATAATAGAGGCGTGTCATGCCTTGGCTCTATATAGAGAGCGTGAAGGCATGCCACCGGATTTAGGAATGGTTCTCCGTGACTAGCGAGCTCCAGGATCCCCTGTTCCCTCACATCTCACTCGTAAGACCCGCTCATCCCCAATCGACGTTATCATTCCGCAACATACAACCCATACCTTCGAAAGATTCTTTCTGATCCGAGCTGTCACTCTGCCTCCTTTTCCTCCTTTAAATCCCACCTGTATAATTACCTCCTCTCCCTCCAAGCTGAAACCTCACGTTAACATTTGTTATTTTTGTTTAATATTCTCGTAATTTTTTCTTCTGTCCTGCCTTATTGGTATACATTGTGCCAAGATTTCTATTTTTTTTTTACTTTTAACTTCATAGAAGGAACTTCCTTTATTTATTTCATGTAAATTATTCTTAGGGGACACCAGTCCCAGAATAAAGTTATTTTTCTTCTTCTTTCTTCTTCCGCTTTTTGGGAATTGGGAATTTTTTATTGTATATAGACTTCAAAATATGTGTTTTGTGTTTCTGTGTTTTATATGAGTGAGTGTATTTATTAGATTGAATGTGGAGGGGCTGATGGTGGAATAGCAACCCCATCGCCAATCGAGCTGTGTACGTGACTTGGGTCGATGGCGGAATATTTATAAAAGTACCCCATCGACCCCAATCAGATCAGAATGTTACTGTGTGCAGGTTGATGGAGGAATATTGAGTCCATCCACCAAATAGAATGAATGCAATGTATATAGGTGTGAATGTATTTATTTGTGGGAACGCATAATGAATATTTGTTGCAATATTCCGCATGCGCTCAGGGCTGAAACGATCAAGATGTCGGATGTCCCTTTATTAAAAAAACAAAAAACAAGAGTTTTTAGTGTTCGATTAATCATACTAACGATTAATAATTTGTGCACGGAGATAAAAGAATTATCAGGCAAAATTAATACATCATTAATTATTCCAAGCAACGTGACGTACACCCTTAGCTATTTTTATCATTTTTCATATTCTCCTTCGACCTGTTACATCAAATATGTGGAAATTATTGAAGAATGGAATTTTGTTGTTGTTCACATTACAACTTGGAATAACGAACGGTCCAACAATTTTTTGCGGCTTTTGGCCAATTTCAAAGCACGAGGGTGAAATAATCGAGGGTCCGTTTGTTCATATTGAATATGAAATTTTCCATTAGTCGACTGTGCGAAATTGGCTTAGTCGTTAAGCCGAAACTGGAGGGCGATATCAATCAAACGTTTATCAAGCGCAGATCTAAGTTAATCTGAAAAATAAGAATCATCGGATGTGCTGGTGACTGTAAATTGCTAAAATAGGTAATGTTTTACATTAAACTACACCCTTTTTGGGCACAGCATAAAGAAAGTCCTATGAGATTCGGATCTTTAGAAATCCTTCAAGTATTTTTTTTAAATCAAGCGTTGCCTTGTAAAACTTTCAAATTGCAATCCCTTACACTAATTAAAGGTTCTCGCCTTTTTTCTTTTCTTTATTTTAGTATTCTGTGTCCACAACGATATTGGAAACTATATCAACTATTTTTTTACAAGAGGATTCGGTTTTGAGAGCGTTAATTGTTTAACAATGTAAAAAATTCGAGCACGATAAGAAAATCTCTTCTCTTAAAAAAAAGGTATTTTTTCACTTTTCTCTAAAACATTTCAGCATATCAAATTTTTTTTTATTTTGTAGGTCAATAATAGACAAACACTATTGTGATTTGTTTTTAAAAAACACGGTAGAGGTGAGTGTATTGTTCCAAAAACCGGTGTAAAACTTAATCAATGTGACCAAAATTTAACGATTCAATATGTTTAAAAACTTCTATCTACGAAGTCGTAATATTGTATAATAAAAATAAATGAAACAAAAAAAGACTAATTTTCATAGATCAAATAGATTTTGAGAAAATTATACTGAAAAACGTCCACCGGTTGGCCTCTCTTTGAGCAAATAAATAGCTTTGAAAAAAATGCTAAAATAGGTAAAGTTTTAAAGTCTGATGATTAAACAGAACGTGCAGACTTTTCTAAAAAAGAAATAAATGTCATAATTAAAATCCATCATGTAGAAGCGGAGTTTCATAACAACAAAAAAATAACAACCTGCAGTTCGTCCAAAAAACTACCCCTATACAATCGATTTTCTATTGAACACTTTATTTTTTACCTTAAAAATTTTAAAAACAACAAGCAATGTTCAAAATTAGAACTTATGATTATTTGGAGATCGTGAGATGCAGTCTTGTGAAGGTTTAGAAAAACATTTTCTTTATTGTGCTAATGGTTCGATCTTTATTTATATTGTATAAATTCAATTTCACATCTTACATGTATTTATATAATGTAATCAATGTTTGTAAATCCCTGAAGATAAACTAAATAAAGATCGAAACGTTGGCAGAATAAAGAAAATGTTTTTTCAAACCTACATAAGACCACAACTCACGATCAAAAAATAATCATTAATTAACGGTCCCTAAACATTACACATCATAACTTATGCTAAAACACTGTTAAAGGTTTTTTCCTAGGATGAATAGCTTTTAAGAAAACCAGGTGATACAAGTCGACACCCTGCATATAAAAAATACACATGGACCATTTACTACGTACATTTTTTTTTTTTTTTTTTTTTTTTTTTTTGGACAGGGGCATCTTGGTCATTTCAGCCCCGAAGCACTAACAAAATTACCGCTACACACTCTTCAAATAATCACACCAATAAATACATTCATACCTATATATATTATTCGCACTCATACTGTTTGGTAGATGGAGTACTCGATATTCCTCCATCTACCTGTTCACTACAATAAACTACTCTAATTTGGGGTGAATGGGGTACTTTAAAAGTTTTCAACCTTAGACCCAAGTCACGCACGCAACATGAGGAGCGATGGAGATGCTACTTCGCCATCAGCCCCTCCCCATTCTTACCAACAAATACATTTACTCATACAAGACACAGAAACGCAAAACACATAATTTAACTTCTATATACAATAAAAAACTCCCAATTCCCCCAAAAGGCGGAACAGGGGACTCTGAAACTCGCCACCGTGTCCGAGAACCATTCTTAAAACCGCCGGCATGCCTACACGCTTTCTATATGGAGCCAAGGCATGGCACAATTCAATGTTGATTAGTTCATTTCTATTTTTTCCTGTATAACGCTAATTCTAGAATATTTAATAATAATATACGAAGGTGAGTTCTATATGAAGAAAATATATGACAACCCGAACGCAAAATTAAGACCCGATATATATATCCTACTGCCACAACCAATGGTATCCTTATAAAAAGAACTATTTAGAATTTAGTCTTTTGCAAATTTTGAAAGGATTATTCATTATAAGTTTGCGCCAGAAGGAAATTCAGTCTAAGTTGAGGTTTACTAAGGACCTTTATGTAAGAAGTTTTGAACTATATCCAACTTGGGCGAATAGGTTACGAGTTTTGTTTAGTGTCTCACGAGCCCATTCTAAGAAAACAAATGTTTTTTATCAAAAGCTTCTTCACCACCTTGGTCGGACGGTGGACCATCAGATTTACACTTCTTCCCTACTCATCAAAGTCTGTCTAAGAAAGAATGCTTTGCTAGCAGTAGACATATAAAATATTCTCTACCGTTTTTTATTTC
This sequence comes from Cimex lectularius, assembly GCF_000648675.2. Lineage (NCBI taxonomy): Eukaryota > Metazoa > Arthropoda > Insecta > Hemiptera > Cimicidae > Cimex > Cimex lectularius. Next base: position 214,310 of record NW_019392663.1, read on the forward strand.
TTGATTTATCAAAAAGACTCGTAATATTGAAGGAATTAGTCGATTTAGTAATAAAAGTGAACTAGAAAAAAATAATGAATGCTGACGAAAATCCTTCTGACCAATTCAAGTATGTTATTTAGATAACTGAACAGCCGGTGCTGCTCCCGTATTACGGCTCTCTTTTTACACTACATCAAGAAGTAGCGAGGATATCGTACAGGATTGGTAGGAAGAGTGGAGGTTGCAAGTTGGGTTATTAATCAGAGTTTTTCCTGGTTTTGGACAAAAGGAATGTAAAGGGTGGTGAATGGTGAGATTAATTTGTAGAAAGGAAACTACATTTCAGAGTATCTTGACTTGTGAGGTCTGGATTCTATTGATATTGAGAATGATAATAAGGTTTGTTATTTCTTCAAGCACTTCAGGCTTATTGTACTTCCCTAGTTAGTCCCTTAGATCAGTTCAATCAGTTCCAAATGTAGTGACCGTTATTGCTGTTAATCTTTTTCTCGGTCATCTTAGAACCTCAGGTCTCCATTGAGCGGTTGCTTAGGAATCCGAGAAAATATGAACGGCAGTTATTTTTCCTAATGAGGAAAAATGTTGAGGTAGATGTGGATGGTGAGAATCGATATGTAGAAAAGAAACAATTTTTCATAGTATTTTTGATTATTTGTCCGAATTCTATTGATATTGTAACGTTTAGTTGAACGATAAAGTTAGAAGTCCGTAAGTCCAGATGGACTTTTTTACGGTCGAATCGTTTGGTATTGCTACTGTTTGTTAGTAACTGGTTGTTCTGGCGAGAAATAGGTATCGTCTTATCAGTCCCTTTCTTCTTAATCTAGTGTGGAGGTTTCGTGTCAGTCCTCTGTCCAAAAGTAGTCCAATGTAACGTACAGTGTCGTTTTAGAGGATGATGCGGATATAGGAAGCGAGGATTTGGTATTCCTCACGATCAGCAGTCTTCTTAACCTTTCCTTTGTTCGGTTTAATTGACTCGATACTTTTATAAAAAATTAGTAAGTCAAAGACTGTTATTTACCCTGTAAGTACCCTAGGTTATTTATATAAGTAATATTGGTGGGGGTTTCTTCCTCTTCATTGTGTAACCTACAAATGGGGTCATCGTTGAATATACCCATGTTAGGAAGACACTTACTCAGATTGCCGGTACAGAGCTCTATCTCTCTTCTGAGTTCTACTCAGTTTAACTGTAGCAATGTATATTTTCCTGAGTTGAGTTCCTATCTACTTAAACAATACTTCACTAGTTTTCGTGGTCCGCTTGATCAATTAAACCTTTCAATTAATTAAGGTTTTTAGTTGAGATAAAAAGTCAGTGTCACGAGCGGGATTCGAACTCAACTAAAAACCCTAATTAGCCGAAGGTCGTGGGTTCGAATCCCGCTCGTGACACTGACTTTTTTTATCTCAACTAAAAACCTTAATTAATTGAAACTTATACAATACGTTTACTATATCGAATAAATCAAAATTTTGACATTTTCTTCTTTTGCTTTTTGTGGACCATGCCGAGATAGTAGATAACTTCTCTAGTTTCGTGGTCCGCTTGACCAATTAATATCTTACAATCAATTAAGGTTTTCAGTTGAGATAAAAAAGTCAATGGCACGAGCGGGATTCGAACCCACGATCTTCGGCTTGATACGCCGCTGCTCTACCACTTGAGCTATCGTGACCTTCGATATACTTGGACAGTGACTTCCCATCTCAACCCACCTTTCCTTTTGAATTTTCCCTCCTTTTTGCCATTTTTCAAATGTCGTGTAATCAATTTGATTCTCGGCGACAAATGAAATGGCCCCGGAGAGCTTTAGTGAAGTATACTTTATTTTAAACTTATTAAATTCACTATTTCGTGGTCCGCTTGACCAATTAATAGCTTACAATTAATTAAGGTTTTCAGTTGAGATAAAAAAGTCAATGGCACGAGCGGGATTCGAAGATCAAGCGTATCAAGCTGAAGGTCGTGGGTTCGAATCCCGCTCGATAGATAACGTTTGATATTGTTATCCCAATTATAGGTTCTGGGCGCATAATTGGTCATGCAAATCCTTCCATTTTGTTTTTTATAGACCCATTCTAAGATACCTATAACCAAGTTGTGTTTGTGTATTCTCAGATGACAATGACAGATGTACACCCTCATCACTCCCCATATAGACAGGACATGCAAAGTGTGAAAGTTAGATATTTACTTTTAGTCTCGTAAGGAAATGATTGGTTGAAGGTTTCAGTAGGAAATGATAGCATCAAAATCGCAGAAAAGGGGGAGCTTTATCCTCAGAAAATGCTGGATATTAATGATACCAATGTAAATAGAGTAGTTTATACGACCTAGAATATAACCTTGGAGAAGCTAGTGTTAACCGGGAAGGTAAAAGAAAGTAACCCCTCGCAAATTTGAATATACCTGTTGGGAATGTCGGAATAGAGGATAAGACAAAGAGTATTGGGAATGTCCTGGAGCTTAAATAACAGTCTATTTCATCCCAAGAAAAATTCTTCTGCAGCATTCTTGCCATGACGTCCAATTGACCACGACGCTGCGAAATGGTTCCTCAACGAATTTTCGAAATGGATAATAAATAGAGACAATATGATGTAGGGGGGGAATGTATGGCTTAAACTTTCCATAAGGGAGGAAAAATTTATGTTAGAAAGAAGAGTTTTTATATTTTTGGAAACGAATTTTAGCATCTTTGAGGTTATGAAATAAGAATCCAAATTTCAATTGTACATTCCAAGAAGACATTGTTTAGTGTGGATAAAAAGTGAGACAAATTAGATAGTTTTTATTAATGAAAGTTCAGAGAAGTTGTTTAAATTTAGTAAATTATTTAATTGTAACTATCAATTAATAACATAAATGATAGGTATAATCCAGATTTCTGAAATGGCTTTCTAAACCATTACCCACGTGGTAACCACAACTCCCCTGAAATTCCATTTTCTGCCCCAGATGGCGACATGTCGAGGATATATCAATAAACGTTTTGACACCGGCTTAATTGTTTTCCGAAGCTGACGTGGCGATATGAAATAAAACGTTTAAGAGGGCTTTGTTGAATTTTTTCTTATTGTTCTCATTTATAATGACATAAAATCTAAGCGTTCTTTATAACGACTCTAAGAAGAGATATTACGCTTTCTAGCGGTCGTAATAACGTTGAATTTCGATAAAATCTAGAGGAATTATGAATTTGTAGACCGCTGAGTCTAAGAGCCTAGCCCTAGAGTCTATCACGCTACCCACTAGGCTACTGCGGTCCCCTAAAACTTAGTTCACTTGATCTTTAATTTACTCTCGTTCTCTGAGTCCCCAGAACACAACTCCTTGTTGACTTAATCTCTCGTTCTCTGTCTCCTTTTCATTAAGCCCATACATCACCCTCGTTCACATGATTGTTCAATCGTTCTCGTTCGCCCAGTTTCATTGACAGACGTGCATTCATTCAATAATTCGATCATTGGATTCTTAATTCATTCTCGTTCACTTAGTCCACTATCCAACCAAAACTTTCATATTTTTTGTTAAATATGAAAATTTGTAATTATGAATTTAAAAGATATCTGATTTTTCCCTCATCAAAAATCTCATTTTGACCTACTTTACTGAAAGCTTCTGTTCGTTTTTGTGATATTTTACTACTTATTAATTATTACTGATCTCATTTCATATGATCTTTAATATAAATCCCGTTTAATATAAAATATTTTTTTAGCAAGAAACAAAGTTCGTTTATCCGACTCCAAAAAAACCTTGAACAAAATTTTTTTGCGTTTAGTCAAAATAATTTTCAAATTTTCGTTTTCCAAATGCCTCGGATTTCTTTTTAGAGGGGATCACAAAAATTTAGATAAATTTGATTAAAAAATCCACTTATCTACAGGAGGTTAAAAAGGGCTTTAGTACTTTAGTGCTACTAACTAGTAGTAGTTACTAGTAACTACATTTAATGGAACAAACATGGCATTCATGAACAAATTAGAAAATTACATATGAAATAAAAGTATTATATTTCCGTGGTCCGATTGACCAAATAACATATTTCAATTAATAAATCTTTATGTAAGGTATTGGTTGAGATAAAAAAAGTCTGTCACGAGCGGGATTCGAACCCACGACCTTCGGCTAAATATACCGATGCTCTACCACTTGAGCTTTCGTGACTTCGATATACTTGGACAGTGACTTCCCATCTCAACCCACCTTTCCTATTTTCCCTCCTTTTTGCCATTTTTCAAATGTCGTGTAATCTATTCGATTCTCGGCGACATATAAAGTGGCCACGGGGAGCTGCTAGTGAAATTATAATTCGTTTTACTTATTAAATCCATTATATTTTCCTGGTCCGATTGACCAAATAACTTCTTTCATTTAATTAATCTTTATGTAAGGTATTGGTTGAAATGAAAGTCACGATAGGTCAAGTGGTAGAGCACCGGCGTATTTAGCCTAAGGTCGTGGGTTCGAATCCCGCTCGCGACACTAAGTTTTCATTTCAACCAATACCTTACATAAAGATTAATTAACTGTAATATAAAAGGTTTATTAGAGATTTCATAGCGGATGTGCTGTTGAACAAGGCCATAAAAAAAGGGAGAGATTTCGTTGATTTCATTCATATTTTTCTCGCTTGTAATGACGTAAAATCTAAACTTTGTTGACTGTGGCTGAAAGAAGAGATATCAGGCTTTCTAACTGATGTAACATTATTGGATTTGCATAGAAACTCGAGAACCTATGAATTTTTAAGTGAAAGTGACAGCGGCGAAAAAAGTTGTCTCAGCGAATCAAGCGAAAAAATCTTTATTTTTTATTGCTATTAAAATTCGTATTTAAGAGTTTTGAATACTGCCGAAATTAATTTTTTTAACAGAAATATATTTCGTCCTAAATTTACTGGAACCGGCTTCTCGTTTTTCCAACGTTTTATACAGGGTATCCTTTTTAGATGTCCCGGCTTATTTCTCTTGAACCAATGATGCTATAAAAAAAACGCGTTTAATATTTTTAATCTAGTTAAAAAATTTGAAGAAATATTATACAGGCTACCTCAGGCCCAGTTCAACTTCTAAATTTTAAACCAGACCCTATACATCCCTATCGATCATTTTAAATTGGTCAAAAAATGACAAAGATATCGCATAAATTTAGAAAAAAGGAAACATCATTTGGTTTGTTATTTATTATTATTTATTTCATGTTGAAACTGCCAGCTTGCGTAAAGCAAAGGTTTGCTCTTTTTCACGACTCTTCTTCGGTGCGCAGAGCGATAGAATCAGAAGAGATGGACTGACAAGCATTTTCTATCCTTTGCCGCAGTTCTTCAACTGAGGTTGCTGGGTTATGATTGGCGAACACACTGTTTTTTAAATGGCCTCACAGAATATAATCAAGTGGAGTTGAATCGGGTGACCGAGGAGCCTAACAGATCGGGCCATGTGGTCCTATCCACCTATCTCGGAAGTGATGATTCAAATAACGTCTCACCTACAAAGAATCCATCATGCAGGAGAATCATTCTTTGCCGTTGTATCAGAGGAACATCATCTTATAGTGTTGGTATAACCTCCCTCAAAAAATTGAGGAACTGAGCGATTAATTTATTGCCGAGAAGTACAAACCAAACGATGATACTGCGAACCACTTAATGATAACAAGAGTACAAAATTCTTGGATTTTCCTCTGCCCACGTTCGAATATTCCAACGGTTTAATATGTCTTTAGGTCTCATCAGTCCATAGGATGTATGGAAGCACGTTTTCTTCAGCCTCCCAAATGACAAGGAACGTTAGACAGAGTCACGAAGTCCCTGGGCAGGATGAGAGCGATTCGGCTTAAAATTGTAAGTCCGGAGTACATCTCTAATTTTATTTTTTGACAAAGCTAAAATCTTTCCAACATTTTGGAGAGAGGAAGGAAGTCGGATTTTCGCGAACATACAGTAAACTATTCAGCTCATAATTGAAATTACGCTGTATATAACGAATAGGTACAACCGTAAACAATTTTTTACTTACTGGAATTAAAATTTACTCTCATAATACGAGTATTACAAACAATGACAGAATTTAAACATTAAAGGCAATTAATGTTTAGTTTAGTGAAGAAGCAAATAAATGGAATTAACAAGGAAACAAAGGAAATGCGTTTTTCCAAACTTCTTGCCATAACTTTGTCATTTTTTACCAATACAAAATCCGATTGCACCAGCGGTTTTAGCATAAAAAATCCTTTAAAATGTTGTGTCAAGATGTATAGGGTTGTATTTGAAATGTTGAAGTTGAACTGGGCCTTTAGTCCCTTGGATAATTTTTCTCCAAAAAAAGGTAACAATTTGTAACTAGACAAAAAATATTAAACACGTATTTTTGATAGCGTCATTGGTTTAAATGAAATTCAGCCGGGCCATCTAAAAAGGACTCCCTGTATATCTTACATCATTTAATTCGATCCTACGTATTATTTTGTTACCCTAGGTTAAAAACGAATCGACTGATTAGTAATAATTTTGAAATATATGCACAACAAATGCACCATTTTTTTAAATTATGTTATTTACGTAATTTTTCTCTTTTCCAAGGGCCCATTGGCAAGAACTCTCGGATCCCTGTCTAATATTTTTCGACCTAGACCAAAAAAAGTTTCATTCAAATCGGTGATCTCAAGACCGTAGATTCCTCTGGCTAGTGACCAGCTCCTTTCATTTTCTAAACTGCAACCATCTGTTTTCTTCGTAGTTTTTTTTCACTTTCGGAAACGTGTAATTAGACCAGCGTAAAGAAATCACCTTCAATATCGTCAGCGAACGCGTGCCAGAAGAGTAAACCCATGATTAAAGAACCTTTATCTGGCAAACGGATTTCTACAGTCAGAGAGAGTAAAACTCAATAAGGCTATGTAGCTTGGCGTCTGAAAAAAAAGCATCTACACAACTTGTTATTTAATGATGATACAAGTTGTAGTTTATGCAAGAAGGAAGAAACTGCCACCCATCTTCGCATTTTAAGAAATAGCTCGTAGCCTGAAGTAGCAAAAAGACACAGGAAAAAGAATTGCTCGAATAGCAATCTTAAAAGGAGTGAATCATTTGAAATAAACGAAGAAACTAGTAAAAGTAGAATAAGTCAGAAGGCTGCTTTGCTACGGGGAACCCTCACATCTTTGTATCCTTCTCATCATCATCATCATTATCTTTAACTGCCGTCCTAGTGCTTAGCCATTTTGGTCCAATAGTTTCTGTTCAAAATAAAAGAATTATTTTCCTTCGAAATAAAATTTCGCGCTTTCGTGTTAAATGTTTGTAACAACTTAAACTGGAAAATAATTAAAGCAGATAAAACTATGAGCTTAGAAATATAAAGACGAATATCTGCAAGAAATCTGGGAACTGTAGGAGAAAATGTTAATTCAGCTTGCCGACAACGAGAAAATATTCAAGATTTAGTGTAAGACTTACTCAGAAAAGTTATAAAATGAATAATGAAAAAGCAACTCATTTGTGAACGACATGAAGGGCAGGAGACGTAGCCACAAAAGAAACGGGAGATAGCCGAGGATGTGCGCGGAATATCCATGTTACAAAATAAGAAATCCTTTAACTGAGATAGAGCTGAGTTGAAGAAGATTTCCTCTATTTTTTTCTTTTTCGTTAATCTGGTTATGTGCCTTCCACGCTCAAAAATCGTCTTTTATTGTAGTTATTTACTTTACAAAATGTTCTTAGGTGCATGCACTATCAAAAAAATAAACAGTATAAGATGACTCCTCGTTGATATATGCTGTGTTCAATTAACGCATTTCTGAATTTATACTGAAAATAGCACTTCAATTTTAAATACGTTGTGTTATTTATCATAAAACTGAGTTGGACGTTTATTAAAATCATTTTGTATTTTTGGTGTTATATAAGAAAATTATTTAAACGCCTTATACGTTAGGAAAACCCCTTGGACTGGACTGTCTTCCAAACTGAGGTCCATCCAATTAAACCCTGTGCTCAAGAGTTGATGAAAAAAGATTGGTACAAAATATACACGATTTAAATGCTTTCTGACAGTCGGACAGCTACAAGCATATGCTTTTTGATCCTCACTAATCTGAGAATGCCTCAATTTCCTAATACCCATCAGAAAACACAAAATAGGTACTTTGGGATAGGTTCAGGTATATGAAGGTATAAAACGGTCTTGAAGAAGAAAGTTGAACAGTTCGCACTTCTTTCATATAACATGTAATTGACGAAAACTTTACGATTGGCCCTGACGCTGACACACCGAAAGTCGAAAACCCTCCAAAGTTTACCTACGGAATGAGTAAGATAAATTTGTGCGCGAGCGGTGAGCCAGCTGATTCATTTCCCTGAGTAAGTGGTTTTGCTCCGATCCTTAGCGGTTTTTCCATCTCTACAACCCATGCAAAATCTACGACCGCTCCTTTCCTTGCGATTTCAGCTATTACTTCTATCTTCCCGTCGACACTGGTTCACCCGATAGAAAACAGTTTTTATGTGTCTACACAAGTCCCACGGGGCGTCTGAGAGGCCCCTAGGGGGTGATTCGAGACGTGAACGATCTTCTGTCTCAACCCAGCTGAATAAGGACGGGAACATCGGTACCCCCTTGATTTTCTCACAAACGACTCAGCTTAAAAAACAAATTAACCAATCCTTTTAGCATAAGCTCTCAATTCGTGGCGAGTCATTCCCTTGATGTCGACTATCATCGTCAATTATGAGAAGGAATATTCAACATACTCAATGTATTCAAGAGAGCAAAATAGAATATTTTTTCTCCCGAATTTCCTATTCAATATATAACGAACAAAATCTTTATACTGGAGGATATATCAAGAAAGAATATCGAATTATCAGTCAATTATAAGGAGTAGGCAACAGGATAAATGGCAGAAGGTTAAAAGAAGCCCAAGTGAAAGGCTGGAACATGATCTAGGAAGTTTCCAGATTTTGTCCGTTTCAAGTGACGTGCGATACCAATCGTAATGAATAGAGTATCGAGTATTTTCTTTCGATACCGGGTAATTTTGCTATCGAATATTGTCATTTGATACAAGTACTGTATCGAATACTTTTTGTAGTATCGGAAAATATACTTATACATATTTTTCGTCGAGTGTTCAATTAATACTGAATTGTTATTTTCCGTTCGAAACTTACCGCTCATCAAACTGGGAATTGACTAGTTACTGTGAAGAGCGCCTACTAGCGGCATGTGTCAACAAGATCGAGATTTTTAATTGGTGGTTGGTAACTCTGCTGATAATTCTGGTAACTCGTAATTCTTTCCCGCGTCGCACCTCGCACTTTCAATTTCAGTAATTTCTTATAAAAGGTTTTTGTCTTCAAATCCCTAAAATGTGTTCGCCTTCCTTCTCGTAGGTGGATACCTAATTATGTCTCCTGCCAAAAATAAGGCATGAGGTTATTTTTTACGGGAATACGTCTTATCTTTTCAAACATTTGAAAACCAAACACCCGTTGATCAATTTTTGTCAAAACTCGATAACCATAAAATTGAAATATCAATTATGTTGAAATGTGTTCACAGCTTTTCCTTGTTCTTACCTACGTACCTACTGTATGAAAAAAATACTTTAAAATGAAAAAAAAACTGTAATTTCTTGATTATTTTAAAGCATGAGCGTATTTTAACCAAAGTCCACAATAGTAAATCGATCATTTATGAATAAACGAAAAAGTACTCATATGAGTAAGTGCTCGTTAGTATCGAATAATTTCTGTCGATACTTGAGTAATATCGAATTCTTTCGATACCAGTATCGAGTACTCGTATCGAATATTTTCGGGTATCGTACTTTACTAACCTTTTCCTCGAAAAACACAAGCTAAATAAGACAGTATCGTTAATATAACTTTTATGTTTTACATTCTGATAATCCAGGCTGGAAAATGGGCCGAGTTGACTAACTGCAAGATTGTAGTCTCGTTTTAGCGAAAGGAATACCTGATAAGCGCATAATTAGTACGTAAATTACCTGAATGTAAAACCATCTTCTCAGTTAGAATACGAAAACAGGAAAATCCTACCATTACCCGACGGCAAGTCTCATTCCACCTATCCCATATCCTCACAGACGGTCGGGATGATCTTGAAACAATCATATCATATTTTATTTACAACTGTTTCATTCTGGTGTGTAATAAAATAAGTTTTTTTGCTTTTCTTTTTTGTTTCATATGGATGAGAATCTGGATTATAACAACTTTTAAGTTGGAAAAGCTTACGAAGTTTTTATAATCCAAAAAATTCGTGTTTAATATTTTTCAGTCTGGTTTCAATTTTTTACCTTTTTTGGAGAAAAATTAAATTGGGTCAGGCCCAGTTCAACTTCAAAATTTCAAATCCGACCCTTTTCATCCTGACACGTCATTTTAAAGGATTTTTTATGCTAAAAACGATGGTGCAATCGGATTTTACATTGGTAAAAAAAATGACAAAGTTATGGCAAGAAGTTTGGAAAAAACGCATTTCGTTTGTTTCCTTGTTAATTCTATTTATTTGCTTCTTCACTAAACGAAATATTAATTGCCTTTAATGTTTAAATTCTGTCATTGTTTGTAATTAATGGTATTAATTTGTTCGGATTGTAGGAGTGCCTTATCCAGCGTCACGACCCCAAATCTTACCAAATCATATGGTAAAGAATTGACCGTTAAAATTATATATAAAATAAATGATCTCCGGTATAAAGGAAAGCAAATTCTATTCTTATGGGTAAGAGGCCACTGTTCATTGAAAGGAAATGAGAAAGCCGACGAATTGGCCAAGTCAGCTACAAAAAAATCAGAGATAGAAAAAGTGTTGAAAATATCCCATTACGATGCCATCAATGTTACCAAAAGTAGACCGATTGCACAGTGGCAGAATAGATATAGATCATAGTCAGATGCGTTCCTTGGTTCACCAAAGAAACGTTTGAAAGGCAAATCTTGTTACAATAGGCAGACTACGGTCAAACCACTGCATCTGTAATGCATACTTACACATGATAGGAAAGAAAGACAGTGATCTGTGTACCGTATGCAACCTAATAGATAATGCGGGACATATAGTATGGCATTGCAGAAAATATGATGAAGAAAGGAAGACTATGTTCGGTGAGATAGACCAGTGCTTATAATTATAAATTCTTAATATATACAGAAGACTTCGACGTTTATCGGGCTCTGGTCGATTTTGTCAAAAGAACTCGTTGCAACTTATAAATAATTTATAACGAATAAATTACAAAAAATAATAACAAACATGGCTGAAGACAAAATGTCAATGCAAAAAAATAATCTTCACCGGTGCTCAGAGCGATAGAGTCAAGGGAGATGGATTGACAAGCATTTTCTATCCTTTGCCGCAGTTCTTCAACTGAGGTTGCTGGGTTATGATTGATGAACACACTGTTTTTTAAATGGCCCCACAGAAAATAGTCAAATGGAGTTAAATCGGTTAACCGAGGAGACCTACAGATCGGGCCATGAAATCCAATCCATCTATCCCGGAAGTGACGATTCAAATAACGTCTTACTTACATAGAATTGTGTGCGGGGCATCCATCAAGTTGGAGAATCATTCTTTGTCGTTGTATCAGAGGAACATCATCTAATCGTGTTGGTATAACCTCCCTCAAAAAATTGATCCACTGAGCGATTTCTGTGAATTTATTTCCGAGAAGTACACACCAAACGTTGATACTGTGAACCACTTAATTATAACAAGAGTACAGGTTTAATATGTCTTTAGAGGTGAACATGGTTTCATCAGTTCATGGGATGTATGGAAGAACGTTTTCTTCAGCTTCCAAAATTGACATTTGTGCAAGGAACGTTAGATGCCTGTCATAATCAGTCCCGAAGTTCCTGGACAAGAAGAGACCGATACGGCTTAAAATTGTAAGTCCGGAGTACATCTCTAATTTTATTTTTGAAAAAGCTAAAACCCTTCCAACATTTTGGAGAGAGGAAGTCGGATTTTCGCGAAAATACAGTAAACTATTCAGCTGATAGTTGAAATTACGCTGTATAACGAATAGGTACTACCGTAAAAAAATTTTGCTTACAGGAATTAAAATTTACTCTCAGAATACGCGTATTACAAACAATGACAGAATGTAAACATTAAAGGCAATTAATGTTTACTTTAGTGAAAAAGCAAATAAATGGAATTAACAACTAAACAAACGAAATGCGTTTTTCCAAACTTCTTGGCATAACTTTGTCATTTTTTCACCAACGTAAAATCCTATTGCACCATCATTTTCAGCATAAAAAGTCCTGTAAAATGTTGTGTCGGGATGTATAGGGTCAAATTTGAAATGTTGAAGTTGAACTGGGCCTAGATAATTTTTCTCCAAAAAAAGGTAACAATTTGTAACTAGACAAAAAAATATTAAACACGTATTTTTGTTTTTTTCCATTATATTTGATGGTCCGATTGACCAAATAACTTCTTTCAATTAATTAATCTTTATCTAAGGTATATATATTTTACTTTAAATTAAATATCTTTATATATATCACCAATAAACCGGCTCCGTAATTTCGACGAGGAGTTGAATATTTTACTTTAAATTAAATATCTTTATGTAAGGTATGGGTTGAAATGAAAAAGTTAGTGTCACGAGCTGGATTCGAACCCACGATCTTCGGCTAAATGAGCTACTGCTCTACTACTTGAGCTAATGTGACTTCGATCCACTCGGAAACTCCCCACCTCAAGTGGTAGAGCAGCGGCGTATCGTGGGTTCGAATCCAGCTCGTGACACTAACTTTTTCATTTCAGCCAATACCTTACATAAAGATATTTAATTTAAAGTAAAGTATTCAACTCCTCGTCGAAATTACGGAGCCGGTTTATTGGTGAGAGAACAGCAACTGATACGTATCTCCTCATACTGCGAGCAACACGAATAAACGTTTTGTGGGCGATTTGGTCTGGGGAGATCAGGAAATTTCTAGTCTCTGACCCTCTGCTTTTATATGTTTACTACGTCGATATATTAAAATACTCACCCCTTCTTGGTACCTCAGTTTGTCAGCTACAGAATAATCGCAAAACATGCAATACATATTAAACCATATATGTTTAGCGGACATAATTAACCGTATTAATTATTTCAATTAATTTTTTTTATCTAAGGTCTTGATTGAGACGAAAAAGTTAGTGTCACGAGCGGGATTCCAATCCACGGCCTTCGCCCGTGACAATAACATTTGCATCTCAATCAAGACCTTAGATTAAAAAAATCATTAATTGATACAATACATATTTATACATCACCACAAACATAGAAGTCTGGTCATTTCACTCCCCCAGAGTACTCGATATTCCCGGGGCATGGTCGAACCCATTTCATTCTCGCTAATAACTTACTTTTCCTTTCCAAACGGCTTACACTCACCGCAGAGTACTCGATATTTCTCGGGCGGGGTTAAACGACTACGTCATTCTAGTAAAAAATTAATTAACGACAACTCGATTCCAAATGGTATTTTATAGTTAGAAATGTTCAGGGAGTTTAATTTTCTTTAAAAACAACTAAGAGATCGGTTATACGGCAAGGTTTTTAAAGGTACTAAAACTGGGCGTCCTTCTTGTGAATCTTCCCCCTTTTTATTCGCCCGACTGCGGTAAATCAACTGGGATCCCACCTCACTTTATTTGCCTATTTGATATCTGGAGGGGTTGAAAGAAGGCTTCCAGTCGCGTTGACAGTTCATCGTATGTTTTGATAATATAAAACCTTCCAGGATGCCCTGAATATTGTCACAGCCTTCCAAGTAAATAACTCCAATGATGACAAAATCGTATAAATTATTTACCCGGTTACAATAGGTTTCGTATAATTGAAGGTAAATGGCCAAAATATTTAATATTTAAACTATTTATTATTTAACTATTTATTATTTCTTTTAAATAATAAAATAATAATAAATAGTTAATTAATGATTATTTGGAGATCGTGAGGTATGGTGTTACGTAGGTTTAAAAAACAACAACATTCCCAACAGGACACACAACCGTGACACATCTACACAGAAAACACACACTTTGAGCCCTGAAGATGATCTAAATAAAGATCGAAACGTTGGCACAATAAAGAAAATGTTTTTCCAAAACCTACCTCTGTTTTTCTAACCACGATCTCTAAATAATCATATTTTACAATCTTGTACAACTTTCTTGACTTTTAACATGATGGTTCACTGTTCCAAATCGGTCTTTTCCGATTATTCTTCTCCGTTTATCCTCTCTAGTTTGGCAACCATCAGTCCTACCACTGAAGGCTGAGAGAAGCCAAAACACGTCTGGATACGGGTTCATTATTCCGCAGGTCCATCGTGAAATTCCACCTTAATTGTTCACATTAATGTAAAACGGCTGTACGTCGACCAACCTTACTTTTAGGCGTGTGGATGATAAGCCGGAAATTTTCACGGACTACTCTACCATTACTGACAACGATCTCTACCACCATGGCCCCCCTTAATCATTTTTGTACGTGATATTTTAAAACAATTCTTCTGTACAATACTCTCACTCCCAAACAATTATTTAATGGGTGCCAAATCGTAAGAGCTCTGGTATTTGCCACGCTGCGGTACTGGGTTCGAATCTTACCATAGCCTTAGGAACTTAATTAAAAAAAAAAAAAAACACTCGTTATAAAACAACTAAAATTAATGACAGATTGGTATAAAAAGCAAGAAACACAGATCGCTACCTCAACTTTCCAACACGCCATCCTCTTCATACAATAATAAACACGGCCAAAGGGCTACTTCACATAATTATTACCCTAAGCCTGGTTTACATCAACAGAGATAAACACAGCATCAACTACTGAACAGACACATGACTCAGTTGCAGCTAAAAACATTTCTACATAGTCTAATTCTTCAACAATTTGGCTTTGCTTTCCCTTCTTATCCCCGTCTGTATAATCCTGAAAGGATAATCGTACCGAACCATTACCCATTTTTTCCCATTGTCAAAGAAGCCGACTCCTCATATAAAAATGTTTTTCTATCCCTACTACCTTCTCCACCCCTCAAAATCCAACGTATATAAACATAAAACATCAATATCTCACTGGCACTCTCAACACGACACACAAAAATGACACATCCACACAGAAAACAATCAAACACAGAAAAGATCGAAACGTTGGCATGATAAAGAAAATGTTTTTCTAAATCCTACGTCACACCAGACCGCACCTCAAGATCTCCAAATCATCATTAATTAAAGGTCACTAAATACCACACGTTTTTATAATTATTCTTAACTTCAGGAAAAATGAATCTACATAGAAAACAAACACTTTGAGTGAATAGAAATACTTCGATTGAATCTAAAATTTTCTAGCATTGTATAAATTCATTTTTTTAATCTGAAATTTTTTGGCATTGTATAAATTCATTTTTTTAATCTAAAATTTTCTAGCATTGTATGAAGTCTTTTTTATAATCTAAAATTTCTAGCATTGAATAAATTCATTTTTTTCACATCCTACATGTATTTGTAAAAATTAAACAATAGAATATGATCTCAATAAAGATCGAAACGTTGGCACGATAAAGAAAATGTTTTTCTAAAACCTACGTTACACCAGACTGAATCTCAAGATCTCCAAATAATCTCTAGAAATTCGTTGTATTTGGGCTACGTCACATAATTATTACCCTGAGCCATGAATCATTTCACCACAAGAACATTAAGATGTACAAACATACCCTCCATAACAATCACTACCCTAAACACATAATCAACAGAATAATCAACAATTACAACTCAACACTAACACCATCCACTATTACTAATAATACTACATCAAATGTATCAAATACCGACAAACCAATATACATATCCATTCCATTCGTTCACGGCCTATCACACAAATTAAACACATTTCTCTCTTCTGATAACTTCTGATAGCTTTCAAAAACTAAAAAACTGTTCACACCCTTTTTTTCCAAAATTAAAGATCCCACACCACTAACAAATAAAACTGATGTGATTTACAAAATCAATTGTTCAAACTGTCCGGCAACTTATTTCGGAATTACATCCCAATATCTGGATAAGAGAGTAAAGCGACATATCTATGATTGCAAAAAACCCAAACAAAATCCGTTTTGAACACCAACACAATTTCGACTTCAACAATCCAAAAATATTACTCCAGCCCTCATCTCAAGGGTCTCTTTACAGAGGGCTGGCATTGATGATTGTAAATTCACTCAATTTAAATATATTCTTTCTTCTTCTTATTATTATTCCACACAGAACAAAACAATCACACAAACGTAACTTTTTATTATTATCATTAAACGGACATCATCGTTAAAAATAGGCGCAAATGCAAATAAATAAACAAAACAAAACGAAACTAATTGTCATAAATAAAAGCACAAATATGTTATTTTCTCTAGCTTATGTAAAAAGGGGCAAATGTAAGCAACTCTCCCTACGAAAAAAAAATCTAATTTGCCGACAAATTATTATTTCTAATTAAACAAAGTCTTTATTTAACACCAAATATAGAACAAGGTTTGACTGTTGTGAACGGACCGATAAGTAAATTAGCTTGATATTTGGTTTGAGACTGTTGAGTCTTTGGAGACCACCACCTGGTCTGACAAGAGGCAATTATCCACCCATCTGTCTCCTTCCGCCACTTTCACTTAATTGCTTCTAAATTCGTCTCCCAAAGTTTCGTTTATTTGTTAAACTATAATTTCTTCACCTTTGATTTCTTTTTCCATTAGATGATCTTTTAAACATTTTTCTTTTTTGGGAGGGAGGGGAGGTGTATTGCGACTGGAAGGTTTAATTTTGTTATTGTTTCGAGGAGTTGTAAGAGGGGATTTTTCCTAATTGATTTTAAAGCGGGAAATAATAATGAAATGTGACTTGAGTGAAGCTGTTTTCCATCTTTCCTTCTTCGTGGTTAAAAATAAAGAAAATGGAGGGATGCCGCGAGATTAAAACGAGTTCTTCTCTATTACAAAGCCCAGTTAGTCTAATTAATTATATAGTTTCTTGTACGACTCATTACAAAAAAAAATGGTAAAAGTGTTCCAAAACAATTTCAACATCAATTTGGTCTACTTAGTTTAAATTAAATTGACTATAATTTATTTTCCAGCTTTTGTCAATACGAACGATCCGATTTCTTTCACGTTGGCCACATTTTGTTATTTTTACATCGTAATTTTGATATTGGAAAAAAGGAGAAAACAATTCAAAAATAAAGTTTAAAACAATACAAAGGAAACTTTCTAGAGACACGACATTTGAAAAATGGCAAAAAGGAGAGAAAATTCGAAAGGTGGGTTGAGATGGGGAGTCACGATAGCTTAAGTGGTAGAGCAGCGGCGTATTTAGCCGAAGGTCGTGGGTTCGAATCCCGCTCGTGACGCTGACTTTTTTATTTCAACCAATACCTTACATAAAGATTTATTAATTGAAAGAAGTTATTTCCTCAATCGGACCACGAAATATAATGGATTTCTAGAAATGGTTTACATTAACAGAGATACGCACAGCATAATTACAGAACAGATACAAGCAAACACAGCCGTACCTCCGCTAACATCATAAAACAAACTATTAAACATTATTTTTGTATTTCCTTTTCCTTCGTTATCTTCCTTAATAATTAACTTCCTTTCTAATATTGAATGCCGAATCACAAATCCAATCCAGAAAAAACCCATTCTCGACGTCCTTTGAGTTAAATAAAACCGCCTATGATCAAAGAAAATTTTCCAGAATTTCCGCGTCTCCCGCCCTGTCACATTCATATAAAAACAGCAGAATACAAATTCACGTTTCACGCTTTTACAAAACTTTCACACAAAACCAATATGACACCACAAGAATAGCACCACACTTTACGTGAGTATGAAATAGTTGGTACAAAGTTTATATTTACATCGTAAATTGTTTTTGTTTTTCCAATCAGCATATGTTTTGTAATTTACCCAGGCCCTGAAGATGACCCGAATAAAGGTCGAAACGTCGGCAGAAAAATGAAAAAGGTATTTTTCTAAACCACCTCATTCTTGGCCGCTCCTCACGACTTCGACAAATTATGAAACAACAGGTCACAAAGAAAAATACACGTAATTCCTTCTGTTTAAAATAGGATTTACTGTTTTCAACGCTTCAAGGAAATTGTTGTTAAATGGCTTGGTTTAAACGGGAAAAAGGAAAACGTACGAAAATATACTAATTATTGACCAAGAATTGACTCAACTAACACACATTTGGACAAAAATATACAGTTACTATAATATTTTATACAATGATTTTTTTTTAAGGAGTTTGCCGGATGAATTTTAATAAAAGACATTTCATTTTTACGCTGTCTATTTTATCGTAAAACTCAATAGAGTTCCAAAAGGGATTTTTTATATAGAATCTGCTCGTGCTAATAGAATTTTAATAAGTTGGCCAGATATTCTGATCTAGTGATCAACAATTGTTTTTAATGTTATACCCTATTTTTTCACCAATTTCGAAAGTTCTCTCCGTGCTAAAAAAAATGATATCGCAAACAAAAATTCATCGATTTTTGCTGTAGACGTTGAAGTTTTCCTTCAAACCTCAATAATTTCAATTTATCGTGCAACTGTTTAAAAAAGGAAAAATTGAAATTTTAATTAAAGAACAACAATCAGTTTCAACTTTTGAGGGTGATTTTTTTTCACAAACTTTGAAAGTCCTTTCTATTCTAAAAATATTATACTTGAAATGTCAAACTTCATTGATAAGATCTGGAGATTTTGAAGTTTTCCTTCAAAATTTCAAGGCATTTCAATTTATCATGAAGTAAGATTAAAAACTGAAAATTTAATTGAATAAAATATGAAAATTTAAGATAGTTAATTTTTTAATTCTAACTTTAAAGAACAACAAACAGTTACACGATAGGTGGAAATTATTGAGTTCTGAATGAAAACATCAATATCTTCAGAAAGAATGAGCAAAATTTGGAGATTCTGGAATCTTTTTCTTTTTCTTCAGGAAAAATTGCAATTATCGAGTTCTGTTGGGTAACTTCCGGATGTCCAGAACGAATCGACGAATTTTGGTCTTTCTGTTATTATTATTTTTTTAGAATAGAAAAGATTTTCAAAATGTCTGAAAAATATTCAGCCTCAAAAATTAACGAATTTCTTCTCGAAATATTGACGTTTTCTTTCAAAACTCAATAATTTCTATCTATCGTGTAATTCAGTGTTGTTCTTAAAACTTAGACTTTAACAAATCAACACAAATTAAATTTTCATATTTTATCCAATTAAATTTTCAAATTACTCGTTTTTTAACCAGTTTCACGATAAGGTGAAATTATCGAGTTTTGAAAGAAACCTTGAAAGTCTCCAAGTACAAAACGATTAATTTTTGAATAAATGCATGGGTTAACACAAAAACCAAGAAGTCCGTTGCAGTTATTTTATTATAGTTGTACATTTCGGGCTCAATGGCCCATCTTCAGAAGCTATAACAAATTACAATCAAATTAAGCCTATGTTTAAGAGGAAGATTTATACAAAATTTTGACTGTACTACATTGAATAGAGTGTACAAGCAAGTGTTTCTCCTGGAGTTTACGTCCTTGCCCGGCGCATCTCCCTGCCAATCCGGGTAGGAATGTTCCTAGTTGTATTCATAGAATTGTTGGAATCCTCGGTATGATGGAAAATGCTTTTCCCTACGATGAATAAATATGGGGCAAAAAAATTAGCACCCTTCACAAGGAAAAACAGTCAAAAGTTTGTGTAACACTTCATGTTAAACATAGGATTAATTTGGTTGTAATTCTTACGGGTGTTTGAGATATGTATAATAAAATATTGTAGCTTGAATGGACTTCTTGGTTTTTTTGTACCCCCTACATATTTATCATAGGTAAAATCGTTTTCCATCGCACTGTGGATATCAAAAATACTATGAATTTTTGAGGATTTTTGTCACACATTTTGAAAGTCCTTTCCATTCTAAAGAACGTGATACAAGAAACTCAAACATTCTTGGAATCTTTCTGAAGATATTTATTTAGAAATCGTGAGATGCGGTCTGGTGTGATGTAGGTTTCAGAAAAACATTTTCTTATTGTACTGAAATCTACATCACACCAGACCGCATCTCACGATTTCTAAATAAATATCGATTAACGGTCACTAATCACCACACCTTTCAGAAGATATTGAAGTTTTCGATCGAAACTTGATAATTTCAGTTTATCGTGCAACTGATTGTTGTTCTTTAAAGTTAGATATTAAAAAATGAATAAAAATACATTTATATAGTTTATTAAATTAATATTTAATTTCTCCTGTTTCATCCTGTTAAAAATAAAAGGTCGTTTTAAATTCACACCGTGTGTAACTTTAATGGAAGAACGCTCAACGCTCACAATTACTTGTAAAAAAAATACATTTTTTATAATTTTATCTTCGCCCTTAGTTATCATGTCTGGTTTTGTATTTTAATTGAGTGAGTTAACTTGAAATATAAAAAAACCAATTTAACGATTGGCTGAAAGCGGGGTCCTTTGAAAACTTCATAAACAAAATTCCTTCTTTTACCTGAAATTTTTCCTTCTAAAACTTTCCCCAAAGTTAACTTCGATTTATGCCGTCATAATTTATACATAATTAAAACCGACTTTCTTTCGGTTTTCGAGCGATACCGTAATTTTTGAAATTTTATTAATTAAAAACCCTTTTAAGTAAAACGTTCTTTGGAACATTTTCAATTATAATAGATTTAACGAACTACACTTCCAGATGGTAATCGTGCATAAGACGAATTTCTCATAATTCTTTTTCAAATAATATGGGAGCTTGATGTGGAACGCTTTACTTTTTTCACATTTATAAAAAGAATATGATAATGAAATATAATTCCTATCCAAGTAGAGCTCAACGTCCAAATTACCGTTGGGTGTTGCGAAAGGGTCACTCTTGCGCAATACTTTTGCCCAAATTAATCTCAAATAACTCCAAGTGCTATGACGGGACTTGAACCCAGAATCATTAAGCTCTGCTCTTTTTTAGCAGACTTTTTAGTTTTATAGTAGAGAAATTACATTTTAATGGTACACGCCATGCAAAAGAAGAATGACATTTGCTACGCATCTTTTTTTTAAATATTCCTTTTAAGCATAAAATCGTAGGACTCTAAATATTCAGAAAATTCGACCTTTTGCAAATACAAGATACGTTCAAACAGCCAAATAAAGAATGTATGTTTTTACCGGCAAAATAATTCGCCGGCCTTCTTTCTACATTGAAAGCGGCAGATTCGATCAGAGCATACTCTTCTTGTTGGCAAATCCCTTTGGTAGAACTTACTTTTTATATTGCTTCCATCCCAATCCCCCTCTTCTTTCAACAATTAGGGGTACGCCTGAATAGAGAGGACAGATGGGAAACTGGGAAAAATGGCGCGGAAAAGTTGGAACGTCGGAACACGTTCATACATAAGTAACTTCATGAACTTATAAGTAAAATATAAAGAACAATGAAGAATTCTTTAAAATTACGCAATCTACAAATAAGTATAGTCTTAAGATTTTATTACTAACAACTAAACTGTGAAAAAAGTGAGTTTAAAAAAGTGGGCGAGGTCGTCCGCGTGGCTCTTGCCAAGAGCACAAACTGTACATAGCCCTTTGAGAACCTGAGCCGAAAAAGTGGATTCGTCCTTACTCGATTAAGAATAGGTCATCCGCGGTTGAATCACGGGTACCAGCTTCTGGACCAAAGTCCATACCCATCAAAGTTTTTTATGCCTTGGCTCCTTACAGTGAGCGTGTAGGCATAGTCTGCTTTCACTATGCAGACAGAATCGCAACTCATCAGTAAAGACAATTGCGTTCCAATTGGTGTTCTCTTCTAGGCGCCCGCTGCAGCATATTCTCCAGAGCAGGTCGTCTCAAAGGGGCGTACGATGTGAGTCCAACTTCCCAAGAGCTCGAATCGTTCGTGTAGATAAAGGCCTTGCCAAAACATCTTGTACATCATTTAGGAGGGCACTACGGAAAGGGTTCCGTCTTGCAGCAATGACAATATTTCTGTCCTCTCTCAGCGTCGTAATGCGCTGAGAAACACTACCAGGCCTACTATTGGCACTTCCAGTCTCTCGGAATCGGCATAAGCCCGGGAGACTACGCTTTGAGGAACGTCAACTGCCTCTGCGATATCCACTTGCCGGTGACCTCGATGACTCATTCTCACAATAATATTGCGAAATTATACGGTTCAGGATTATGCCTTTCCATGGTTACAGAGAAAACTACTGGATTAAAATGGAGAAAAGACGAAAAAAATTTGTTTGTTCTCAAAATGAGTAATCTTCATGTTTACTATTCTTAAGTAAATCCGTTATTAAAAAAGAGAATTAACCAACTTTTGGATTTTTGTTTGTACTTTCTATTTTGTTTTATCAAACTAAGAAGAATATATCAGTTAATTTAATTAAAATTAATAGAATAAGAATAAATTACAAATATCCCTATTCATATTGGAGCAGTTCATTTCCATTGGAATCCAACGATTATTTTAGACTCCTGTTTAGTAATAAACTTAACCCGCAGCTATAATTATTACAGCTGTATTTTCCTTTATGTATTTTATCTCGGAGGAAACATGAATCGCGTCAAATTATTGTACATCTGTCGCATTAACGTAGTTTATTAACTATAAATATTGAGGTGATCAGGCGATTATTTAGCGTTTAAACAATAGATATGATTCAGTTGGCACTCGTCTAACGTCGGAAATAGACAGCCCACACCTGTTTAAGCCGTCAACCACAATACAACACAAATAAACATATTTTATTTCATTTATTTATAGAATTCTATTTATAAACAGGTTCATTAAAAAAAGGCTATGGAATCACTATATAAAACACGGCACAAAAGAAACACATGAGTGTCTTACAACTAGGACAATAAATAAAATAGAAACTTAATACTTTTCCATTGATTTTTTTTTGTTATTTTTGTGTCAATGTGTGGTTGTTAAAGCCGAGTGGGAAAATTTATTTCTCAATAATGCTCTCTGTGCAATTTAACCAGACCCTAAATTAAAAAAGGTTTAAAAAATCTGCGAAATTATATATTGTACACGTTTGGCATTAAAAAAAAGAATTTACAATAATAAAACCTCAGCTGTTTAAAAGAAATTATAATACGTTCAAGTGAAATTACATTCGAGAAATAGTTGAAAAAGGAAAAACGGGTGAATGTATAATAAAAATAAATTTGGAATTGCGGCGTGTGTAATGTCGGTGAGGACGAAGCGGGCCGGGGGCGGATAAGGGCGCTTAAGAGGATGTTCCTTCTTATTTATGCATGAAGATACCTTCTCCCTCCCAACAATTTACCTTCTATTAAGTCACATTAAAACTACATTAGCCTAGTTTGTCATGCGAGAAAACATGAAAGCCTCTTATCCTAACGTTATTTTTTTAAGAAATAGGCGAATTTTACAATCTTTCCCATGAGGAAAACATGTCGAAACGATACCCACGACGGTTTATGGAGTTAATTTCTTAACTAGTAGAAATTTTCAACAGTTTTAAATAAATATTTTTATACCGGCCTTTTTACGTTGGGTTTATTGAGTTTTCAAACTCGTCTATCCCATGATGATGGTTAGTGGTGTTTGGTGTAGCTCGAGGATTCTGTTTTTTATGTTTATAGTTCATTCTTCTTGATTGGAGGTCATTCGCCAGTCAAGATACCCGAAGTAGCAGATGATGGATTCAATAGTAATAGGGTTAGGTTAAAATAGGATTCTGGTTGGGTGAAGATTGTTTTGGATGTTTTAGTGTTTTTTGTATCTGTAATGTTCAGTACTGTCCTTTTAAGTCGTGTATGAGAATTCCATCTCAGTTGTTAAGATCCCACCCCCCGAGGTATCGGATGATGCTTTCGATAGTAAGGGGTGAGGTTATATAGATTGGAGGTGCAGTGAAGGTTATGTTTTGGATGGTTTAGTGATTTTTTGTATCTGGAAGGTTCAGTTCTGTCCTTTTAAGTCGTGTACGAGGATTCCATCTCAGTTGTTAAGTCCCGGTATCGGATGATTCTCTAAGTAGTAAGTTCTCACTTACTATACACTATAATAAATTGAAGGTTAGGCAAAGATTATGCTAGGATTTTGTAGAGTTTGCTGTGTGGAGGATTTAGTTCTGTTCTTTTTGGTCGTATAGGAGGATCACAGATTAGCCGGTTGTCAAGGAACAGCCCGAGGTAGCGGATGATGCTTTCGATAGCAACAGGGTGAGGTTATAATAGATAGGAGGTTGAGTGAAGGTTATGTTTTAGGATTTTGTACTGTTTGTTGTATCTGCAAGGTGTAGTTCCCTTCTTTTTAGTCGTATATGAGAATTCAATCTCAGTTGTTGAGGCCCCTCCTGGAGGTATGATGATTCTTTCGGTAATAAGTCCTCACTTACTATACGCTAAAATAAATTGAATGTTAGGCAAAGATTATGCTAGGATTTTGTAGTGTTTGCTGTATGAAGGATTCAGTTCTGTTCATTTTGGTCGAATATGAGGATCTCAGGTCAGTCGGTTGTCAAGGTACAGCCCGAGGTAGCTGATGATGCTTCCGATAGTAAGAGGGTGAGGTTATATAGATTGGAGGTTCAGTGAAGGTTATGTTTTGGATGTTTTAGTGATTTTTTATATCTGGAAGGCTCAGTTCTGTCCTTTTAAGTCGTGTATGAGGATTCCATTTCTGTTGTTAAGGCCCGGTATCGGATGATTCTCTAAGTAGTAAGTTCTCACTTACTATACACTATAATAAATTGAAGGTTAGGCAAAGATTATGCTAGGATTTTGTAGTGTTTGCTGTGTGGAGGATTTAGTTCTGTTCTTTTTGGTCGAATATGAGGATCTAAGGTCAGTCGGTTGTCAAGGTACAGCCCGAGGTAGCTGATGATGCTTTCGATAGTAAGAGGGTGAGGTTATATAGATTGGAGGTTCAGTGAAGGTTATGTTTTGGATGTTTTAGTGATTTTTTGTATCTGGAAGGGTTAGTTCTCTTCTTTTTAGTCCATTTAGTCCAGAAGATTCGGCACCACGTTCTTCGATAATTCTTTCAATTAGAATAACAAGACCAAATAACAATTTTTAAACTTGTGCCCTGAAGTATGCTACTTTCCATTCGGCTTATAAAACGTTTTTTTACTAATTTTAATGTTAATTTATGGAAAAATAATTAGAGCTTCTTTTATGAAATTTATTGATTACTAAAAAAGACCTGTTTTGTACTTTCACTGAAGCTGAACTTGAACATTGGACATAAAAACACTATTCTCTTTGAACACAGCCTCCACAATAGACGGCACTACTCAAATTAAATTCCCATAACGGAATTAAAAAAAGATTCGTTCATTTTGTTTTAATGGTGAAAATTATTGGAAATAAATTTATTTGATAAATCAGAGTAAATTCTAATAATATCTCATTTTTTAATGAAACCTAATTATTTCTCGACCAATAGAAAACGATTTTAACAAATGGATAAATAATCTTTTATTAAAATTTAAACGTGTTAAACTGAGACCTTTCAATAAACAATAATGCGCAATACCGTTTAGCAGCAAAGAACTTGTTTCAAACCATAAAAACCAAAAGCACTTTTTAAAACTCCAATCTTTCTATATATGAAATTCAATAGTTGTTATTTTCTCAAAGTAAGATTATAGTATCTCTTCATAAAACTTCATAAAACAGCAGTTAAATTTGAAAGAAAGTGTATCATTATATGTTAAAAAGCGTCCAGGTATGAATTTTAAATTATTAAATAATCGGTCCTAACTTCATCTGAAGTACTGTGCCAGGTTTATGCAAAACCTGTGAGCCGAAATCCCCCAAAACAATTTTTTTATTTCAAAAAGTTCAAAATAACCAAATCATAAAGACTTTTTTGCCGAGTAAATTGATAGGTAAGAATGAAAATGTGTTAATATGAAAAAAACATATCCATGCCAAAATAAACTTCAAATACTTCTCGGCTTTTTCTGCCCATAAATCAATTCCGTCGTTGGGTTTGCTTTTCTACACACAATCACTATTATTTTCGTTATTCAAGTGTATAGGTTGGACCTTTTTTTATTTTGTAGCAGTGAAGAAATGGTTGCTGTTAATACGGGGGCGTCTAATGCGGGGCACTGTGTATGTTAAACCCACAAGACTTCAGCATGGCAGAAGTGTTAGTCCCTGCGCCGTGAAGCTTCACTTAGTACACTCCTAGACTTTCAAAAATCGTTACACCAATTTAATTATCAACTTACTGACAAATCAGTTGTTTATAGGAAAAAGTAATAAAAAAATAAAGATTAAGAAAAAACATAAGGATTAATTAATTATTCTTTCTAAGGTCTTCGTTGAGATAAAAAAGTCAGTGTCACAAGCGTTTTTATCTCAACCAAGACCTTAGAAAGAATAATTAATTGATTGAAAGAAGTAACTTAGTCATTTGACTACGAAAACGTAAATGGATTAATAAGGATTTATGCTAAATCAGGACACTTGGTTACGAACAGGTATATAGAGTGTTTTTTTATATTTCTTTCTCCGTTCACTGCATTGGCTATAAAAATAGTCTATCTGACTTATTTTTGTTTGACGTTTGTTCGTTTATTATAATTCTCAGTTGTGTTAACAATAAATGTCCTATATTTCCTTTTTTACCTGTTTGGATTGGCTACGATTCTTCCTCTTAATTAACGTCTATATCTATCTCTTTTCTGGCTATACAAACATATAAAACATTTGTGTGATAGCGTCGTCGTATAAAATCTAGATGCCTTCTCAGCATGTTCTGTAGTCAATAAGCTAGTAATTAATGTAGAAAAATGCAGGCTTGAAACTTTTTAAGAAAAGGACTTTATAAAAGAGACTTGATTTCACAAAAATCACATAGGCCCAACAGTGAAGATGACAAAATGCCGAAAAGCGTCTGACCGATTAAACTTAGAAAGATGGGCAATTTCATCACCACGCAGGCCAGAGGAGGAAATCTCACAAAAACATTTGCTGTTATTCCTTTGAAAACCTTTTGAAAAACTTCTCGTTTGTAAATCTTTGCCATGTACAGGTTTTTTATTTATTTTTTTTATGGCTCCGAATCATTCAGTTAATAATTGATGCTGCATTAATTGTTGGTTAGTGTAAAGGAAATTACCGTATTTAAAACGCTACCCAAGCAGAAACTATAATCCTTGCCACAAAACATATTCGGCTGGTTATTAAAGCCAGGAAAATTTGAAACAAAGAAGCGCAGTCAATGATAATTCGATCTGGGGCATGATTTGAACAATAAACATCTTATTAGAATTCTGTAAATATCCTGGTATTGGAATTCAAAATAACAATTGTGAATGGTGTGATTCAGGCTGCAATGATTTCCTTTTAATTATTGTAAAAAAAAAATTAGACATTGTTTTGTGTTTCAGGTGGAGATTCTGGTCCAAGCGGATTCGAGATTTTCGACTCCGAAAGTGGCCAAGAACTGACACTTTCCCCACAAACCTTTGCCAATACGGAGGCATTCATCAATGACAGCTCAGGGAGCCCTGGAGTCTCGGGGCCGGACAACGACACAGGTAAGACGGAGCAAAGCCTATTTTAATAATAAATTAAGGGGCGTCGGTGGCCGCAACGGTTTAGGCGTTGTCACGGCGCTCATCACTGTAAGGTAAAGATCCCGGGTTCGAATCCAGGGCCGCTGGATACATTCGTACAAATGGGCTTTCTTTCAAAAACACCGGCACCCTGAGGGTTTATATGACCTCTGCTTTTGCGAACCCTCGTAAAAAAAAAAAAAAANTTGTTGTCTCATTATTTTCCCATCCTTGTGGCAACACCAAAATAAACTTTTATCTTAATTAATTAATATTTATATAAGGTATTGGCTGAGATAAAAAGTCAGCGTCACCAGCGGGATTCGAACCCACGATCTTCGGCTAAATACACCGTTGCTCTACCTCTTGAGCTATCGTGATTTCGATTCGATCATTTGAAAAAAGTTAATTGGTCAATCGGGCCACGAACTGTAATGGATTTAATAATTAAACTGAAGTATATCTTCACGAAAGGTCTTCGTGACGATTTCATTTGTCGCCGAGAATCAAATAGATTACACGACATTTGAAAAATGGCAAAAAGGAGGGGTTGTGATGGGAAGTTAGTGTCCGAGCGGACTTTTATCTTAACTACAAAAATTTGACCTTACTATAAATTCGTTATAACGAATTGTCTAAATATTGTCCAAAAATAATTTTTAATTGTGGAATATTTAAATTTTTGTTAGTTTTACCCTTTGTTTATTAAGCCCACCAAAACCCCAGTTTCATTTTCACCGAAAAATCTTCTGCACGTATTATTTTATTCTCATTAAAATGTTTAGTTATTTTTATATATTTTTACCACCAAAATCTAATTCTGAAATAGCGTTTTTTCCTCAACCTTTTATCAAAAAAATGTCTTACAATTATCTTTTATGGGTAAAATAGTGTATTTTAATACAAACCCAGTTAAAGGAAATCAAAAGGAAAGGAGTGAGAAAGGTTCTCGGACTCTTCGATTTCGGAGGCTTTTCATTCTGGCGAAGGAATGGGGTTGATTCCTTTCCTCTTTGCCAATTACACGACTGAAAAAAAGGAGATACCAAAATCCGTGAGTAGCGTTAGCCCTTCAAATGCCCCCGAGTATCGACAAGACTCCCCCTGGGAATTCGGCCGCCCTCCTGACGCAATCACTTCCGTTATTCCATTTATCATCTACAAGAAACTAGTTGAAAACATTTCGGTTTTAGCAACATGTCGGAATTTATGAGTATGTTGAAGAAAAAAAATACCACTGAAACCGAAGATAGAGAAAAATGAACACGCTGTACAATTACGACTTATTTATAAATTTTGACTATTTTAATTTAATTTAATGTTCTTAAGAAGGTTAGGTGCGGATAAAACGTTGCTAAGTTGCTACAAAGTCACTGGGTCCATCACTATTGTTCTCCTGGGCTCACTATCCAGCAATTCCATAATCTTGATTAGTGACTCATCAGTTATAAATTACTATAAGACACCTTTTTCCGTTCAGTTCTCAAATAAAATTCAAGGTAACCCAAAACCTCCAGTATGACCCCTGGTTAGTACATACCGTATTCCAATTCATCTCTGAAGTCACCTGTCATATAATCATGTCATCTATTGTTTATAATTTTTATTGGCTTCCATAGCATTGATGGCACTCAGTTATACTTAACGGATTCATAATTTCTTTCCCAGTGAGTAGAAAGGTTTTCCTTGTAATTGCAGCATGTTATATGTATTGAGGATTATACTTCTTCATGGCATGTCCCAAATACGCCCAATGACTTTCTGTTGTTTATTGGATGAATAGGCAAATCCGATTAACAGATTTTGGCCTTGATGAGCCGTTCTGCAGTAAGCTAAGGTGAGACTGTCTGAATGCCTGTATGTCCAGGGATGTTTTTATCAAGACCCCATCCCTTCTTTATGGCAGTTCGACAATTTGGAGTAGGGTTCTGGTACTGGGTACCTCTGACACTCTCTGACTTCTTTAACCTTCCGTCCTGTGTGTCCTAGACCCAGACAAAGAGTCAGTTTATGAAGCAGGTGTCAAGTAAGGCAAGTCGATAGTTTCCCTTAACGAAACTTATGTCTCTCTGGATATTGTTCCACCTGTCATTGATTAGTATTTATTAAAATATTACCTTAACATTCACAATAAATAATAAGTAAATAATCTTATGAATTACTGTAACAAAAATAATTTTTAAGTAAGTTTGGTTCTGAAATATTGACACAGTGTAAAACAAACAAGCACCGTTTAATTCATCTGTTTAAATATAGACTTTATTTATTTCAATACAGTGCCACGCCCTATGTGAAATAAGGGAAAATGTTGTTTTAAAACCACGGCAGAGTCCCGGTTGAAATCATCTCTACCTTTAATCCCTGGAGTTGGGAGTAATCAAAACTCGTTTAGCAGAGTTTCGCACCCGGCGAAAGAACTCGGTAAATAATTTGATGTTTTATTTGAGTTTCTCTTCTTTCTCACATTGATTTCTCCCTCTGTGGAAAGGTTTTTGCATCATCTCGATCGAGAGATTCAAGTTTTCATTTGTTTAAGAAATCAGGCTTTTAAATTTAATGAAACATCGCTGAATCATTTATGAAAGTGTATCAAAAACAGGTAGAAATCCCGGGATCTTTTCTCCCAGATTAGCCGAAGTGACGGTCGTATTATTTATACAAGTGTATTTTATCGGTTACAGACGGTTCCACATAAAAATAAACCCTAAATTGATTAAATGTTTGGTTAATAGAAACAAGTGCGAATTATTTGGATAGGCAAGCTAAAAAACAATTCCGTTATTTGCAATTGTAGGTCAATCTTCCCCTATCATTCCTAATTTCCCAAACTCTATTTTCATTACATCTATTAGGTTTCGTCGTCCGATTGACCAAATAAATTCTTTTCAATTAATTAATCTTTAATTAATGGTTTGGTTGAAAAAGGGCAAAAAGGAAGGGAAAATTCAAAAGGTGGGGTTGAGATGGGAAGTTGGTGTCCGAGTGGCTCAAGTGGTAGAGCAATGGCGTATCTAGCCGAAGGTCGTGGGTTCGAATCCTGCTTGTGACACTGTCTTTTTTATCTCAACCAAAACCTTAATTAAAGATTAATTAATTGAAAAAATCTATTTTCATTGTTATGACATTTCATCCAGAACTGTTGTTCTCCGTTTGATATACGGCTATGTCTGGAACAATTAGAATCTAATATCCACAATAATTATCGAAAAGTAAAAACACGACAATAAACGAGAAAAAAGAATAAATTTGTCTTTTTTTATTTGTTTTTCAATTTTTTCCTTGGAAAACATTAAGTAAAGTAGTTGTTAGATGTTTACATTATCAGTATCAGATCCCAATAAACCCCGCAATCCTTTGAATCCAGGATGGCAGTGGGCCTAAAGGCTTCGTTTTTTTTCTGTTGAGGTGTTGCTGGGTTGAATGATGACTCCGTGTTTCAAGCTAAAACGCTAAAAAATCGCACGGTTGTGAGTTGTGCCATAGAAAATCATAAAAGAGGTTACACTGAAAATATTTCCAAGGGCCACAAGCCCTAAGACCAATATCAAATATTACAAATCCTGAGAAATATACGTTCGGTATCAGGACACAAAGGGGTTCTGGGTAATCAGCAAGCAGATCAACACGCCAGAGGAGGATCTGTAAGACGTCTCATAGGCCTGGGTTCCTCCAGCTCAGAATGGGTTCCAAAAAAATAAAGAAAACTCATGATGAAAGGCCCCCACCAAAACTGGCGAACACGTGTCTTCAGTTAGTTATCAAACCCTTGCTTTATGATATCCGCTCAACATCATCATCCAGTGGCATCATCATCCAGTGGCATCATCACCTTTATGAAGAGGCCTACCGAATTTACCTTTTTCTTTCCACCCCCTTACCTGCGAGCAGTACGAACATTCTTCTGTCCCTTTTCTCCTATTTATTCCAAATTAACAATCGCCCTATTTTCTTCTGTCAACAACCTTTGGATTTTCCTTGATTAGAATCCCTGGAAACCTCCCAGATTAGATCCATTAGTACAGTCGTACCAGCCACCTCCTCTCCTTTAGTACGCGTAAACTGATGTGTGTCCGGGATGTCTCATAGTAAATATTGAAGATAAGCTTTAAGGTATAATTAATAGTATATCGTTGGTTTCTCAACCTATGACGCAACCGCTTTTCTGAACTTTATTCCTCTAAACACAGAACTACTGCGTCAGTCTTTCCTTCCTCATCAATGCTTTCAACGTGCACCTTCCCTTTATGTACATCATACCAAGATCACACACGGACATCTTCTATAGCCGGGAACACACTTACCCGCTGCAACGCCATGCGACGCTACCCGATGCTACCTGACGCCTTGCCACGTTTTGGTGGGGTGTGCACATCTATCCGAGACAAGCACACGTCACGTACAGTCCACAGCGTTTATCACAATAATCACTATCACAATCGCAACGCATCTTTTATTCTTAATGTACTATTTTGAGCAAAACTTTGTAGTAAATTGTTAGTTTAATTTTATAAGCACCATCTAATAAATTGTTTGTTAAACTTAATTGTTTTAAATAAAATTACTCCTAACCATCATAATTAAATAATGTTTATAAAAACTTATGAATTTGGTTTACATTAAAATAACATGTTGTAATTAATATAACGACAAAATTACATGTACTTAGTTTGAAATAAACTACAAAAAATATGAGTGTCCTGTTCTGATGCTACCCGACGAAAATGGTGTAATTTTACGAGCAAAACTATGAAATAAATTGTTAATTAAAATTTTATGAGCAAAACCGTGTAATAAATTGTTCCAATTTTAGTATATGTACCACCGAAGCGAGTACAATAAATTGTTAGTGAAATTCATTATATCAAAAAATGTTATTCCGGTGTTTTGATTAATTTTCTACCAAACCATTAAATTTTTTTTTAATAAAAACTAATTAATTTTTAATCACAGTTAATTTGGTTTATATTAAAATAAGTATGTTTTAATTAATATAACGACAATAATACATGTAATTTGAATAAAAATATGAGTGTCCAGTTCTTTTGTCTTCGACTGTACATGCTACCCGACGAAAATCTGGACAGTGGGGATCGCAGAGCGTCGGGTAGATGTGCACGGGGGTAATGCAACCTTTTGGAAAATCGGAGTTTGGATTTGCGTCGGGTAGCATCGGGTAGATGTGCACGGGGGTAATGCAACCTTATGGAAAATCGGAGTTTGGATTTGCGTCGGGTAGCATCGGGTAGCGTCGCATGGCGTTGCATCGGGTAAGTGTGTTCCTGGCTTAATGAAGGTGGGAGCAGGTTCTTGCCCGTTGTGTGGAGAGCTTAGTACGGTAAAGGATATTACAGACTATAAAGAACTAAGTCAGCAAAGAAAGGAATAATTGTCGAATGACCTATGCGCGGTCTTAAGGCATGGCAACAGGAACAGATCGCTGTTCCAATATCTCAGGGTAATAAATATTTTTAAATGTATATAGATCTTTGTACCTTCATTTATGTGATATGTGTTATTTATTGGAATGAATGTATTTATTTGCGTGCATGAAAGGGCTTATCTCCCAAATACCCCGAGGAATATCGGGCGCTCTGGGATAGTGTGAATGATTCTTGGTGTTTATATGAAATTTATTAGCATCAATGGCAGGGTTTATCCCCAATTACCCCGAAGAATAGCGAATCACTTGCGCAGTATGAATACTAATTAAACTATCATGTTTTTTATCTTGTTTCTCTGCATTTGTGCTTGTTATTTGCGTTATATAATGTACAATTGACGACGCTCTAAGGTTCAAAGGGGATAGGGTGAAGAAAAGAGAAAATTGGTTACTGTTATATTATAAAACAACATAACTTGGCTGGAGAAACGGTAAAAAAATTAGCAGGATTAAAACGCGAAAAAGATAAGAAAAGAAATGCAAAGCTAAGGAAGAAGGGGCTGGCGATGAGTTTACCGGCCCTAAAAATAAAAATAAAACGTGTATAACATTTATCCCAGTAATTTCGCCCAAATTAAAATATTTGATAAAGAAATACATACCCAACATCAATTTGCATACTAAGCTCAAGGGTAAGAAGGTAAAGTCGAATTTATCGAATTTGTATTTAGGATTTCGCGCAGGGAATGTCCATTCCAACATTACAGAGGATAAAAAATAGAATTTATTATCTCATTGAGATAATATCCAGAAATGGTATTGGACTATGAAAACATTCAATAACAAGTGGGAATCAATTTGACCTTTTGAACGTTGAAATAATTGCAGTCTCGATGACTCAAAAAAAAGAATAAAAGAGGTTCTACATATTACAATGGAAAATAATAATTGTTAAATTAACAGGATTAATTAATAAATCGGTTGAAAGCTTGGCAGTAATAATTGAATTTGCTTTTTCATCGAAACCATACAGTATATTATCCAGATTATTCGTTGGAATTATATTTACGACAGTTTGTCACAAACGGGTTTACTCATTAATCATTCCTTTTGACAAGAAATAAAGAAAAAAAACGGCCACAATATTTTTAAATAAGATTTAAGAATTTTGTTTAAATAACAGAAAGCTAGCATTTATGGTAGTACAAATTGAGGCTATGAGGTTTTTCTTGTGATAAAACGGGAATCAACAGCATTCACAACTTGTTTGTTCCAACCCCCTTTTATCTTCGCTCTTTACCGGTCCAATTTATGGCTGTGTTTATCCTTTGTACTGATAAAGGACGGACCAACAGTTTGACACTTTTAAGGGTCTGCCACAACAAGAAGATAGCCGGGAGGAAAACGATTAAAATGCCACCGGAGGCCAGTGAATGATTTGTCCTTGTACAGGTGATTCTGTCACAGTTCGTTAACATTGGCTGATATAAATACGTCCATTTTTATATCAATGTCGATTTAAATGATTAAAGGTTTAAAGACAGTCTTTATTAACAATATGACAAAAAAATATAGTACAAACGCCCCGTTGAATAATTTATTATGAATACAACGTATTTCTAGAGATTATTTGGAGATCGTGAGATTCAGTCTGTTGTCACGTAGGTTTTAGAAAAACATTTTCTTTATCGTGCCAACGTTTCGATCTTTATTGAGATCATCTTCAGAGCCTGGGATTTATAAATATTGTTTAAATTTTACAAATACATGTAGGATGTGAAAAAATGAATTTATTCAATGCAAGAAAATTTTAGATTATAAAAAAACTTCATACAATGCTAGAAAATTTTATATTAAAAAAATGAATTTATACAATGCTAAAAAATTTCAGATTAAAAAAATGAATTTATACAATGCTAGAAAATTTTAGATTCAATCAAAGTATTTGTATTCACTCAAAGTGTTTGTTTTCTCTGTAGATTCATTTTTCCTGAAGTTAAGAATAATTATAAAAATGTGTGGCATTTAGTGACCGTTAATTAATGATGAATTGGAGATCTTGAGATGCGGTCTGGTGTGGCGTAGGATTTAGAAAAACATTTTCTTTATCGTGCCGACGTTTCGATCTTTGTTGAGATCAACTTCAGGGCTCAAAGTGTTTGTTTTCTGTGGGGATGTGTCATTTTTGTGTGTCGTGTTGAGAGTGCTAGTGAATTTACAATCATGAATGCCAGCCCTCTGTAAAGAGACCCTTGAGATGAGGGCTGGAGAAATATTTTTGGATTGTTGAAGTCGAAATTGTGTTGGTGTTCAAAATGGATTTTGTTTTGGTTTTTTGCAATCATAGATATGTTGCTTTACTCTCTTATCCAGATATTGGGATGTAATACCGATGTAAGTTGCCGGACAATTTAAACAATTGATTTTGTAAATTACATCAGATTTATTTGTTACAGGTATGTGATCTTTAATTTTGGAAAAAAGTGTTTGAATTGTTTTATAGTTTGTGAAAGCTATTATAAAGTTGTCAGAAGAGAGCAATGTGTTTAATTTATGTGATAGGCCGTAAATGAATGGCGTGGATATGTATGTGGGTTTGTCTGTATTTGATAAATTTGATGTAGTATTATTAGTAATAGTGGATGATGTTAGTGTTGAGTTGTAGTTGTTGATTATTTTGTTGATTACGTGTTTTTGTGGTGAAATGATTCATGGCTTACGGTAATAATTCTGCGATGTAGCCTTTTGGCGATCTGTGTTTCTTGGTTTTTGATACCAATCTGTGATTAATATGCCATCTGGTTGTTTTATTACGAGTATATCTAAAAATGCTACTGTTTTCGATTTCATGAGTAAATTTTAGGCGTGGGTGAAAGTTGTTAAATGTGTCTAACGTAGTTTGAATTTGATCTGTGGGAACTGCTGTCAATATATAATTTACGTATTCCCGACTTCCCTCCCCACCTCTTCAAAATCCAACGTATATAAACATAAAACATCAATATTTCACTGGCACTCTCAACAAGATAGACAAGAATGACACATCTACACAGAAAACAAACACTTTGAGTGAGTACAAATACTTCGATTGAATCTAAAATTTTCTAGCATTGTATAAATCCATTTTTTCAATCTAAAATTTTCTAACATTGCATAAATTCATTTTTTTAATCTAAAATTTTCTAGCATTGTATAAAGTGTTTTTTATAATCTAAAATTTTCTATCGTTGTATAAATTCATTTTTTTCACATCCTACATGTATTTGTAAATTGTACACAATGTTTATAAAACCCCGGCTCTGAAGATGATCTCAATAAAGACCGAAACGTTGGCACGGCGAAGAAAATGTTTTTCTAAACTTACGTCCACCAGACCGCATCTCAGGATCTCCAAATAATCATTAACTAACGGTCACTAAACACCACACTTTTGTTTTAATATTTAAAATAGTCATTCTTTCCTGAAAAAATCACTAAATCAGTGAGCAGATCAAGCGGCACATTGATAAATGCGCACAATTTTTTCCAGCTTTGGAATATGAGATATGTTATTAATTGAAGTAAATAAAGTTTTAACATCAAAGAAAGCCAAAAGGTCCTTTTCATATAAATTAACATTATTTATCACTTCTATGAACTCAAACGAATTCTTGACACACAAGGCCTGACATTTGGTCTTAACCCATTTCGACAGATAGTAGAACGGTGATTAAATTCCACAGATTATAGGTCTTAAAGGCAAACCTTTATTCCCTTTTAGGTAGCCTAAACATTTTAGGGGAAATCGAGTTGAGGATTTTTAATCTAATGCGTTCTCTCTTGTCGATGTAACTATTTTCCACAAATTTATCGAACAATCTATTTTTATTCCTTTCCAAAACTAGTGTGGGATTTTTTCTAATTTCCTTATTAATATGTCTTTTTATTATTAGTAGGTTTAGCATATTTCCTTGTATTCGTTTTGATGCATTAGAAAATTTATGTTTGCCTTGTCAGCTTTCACGGTGTACATTCAAAAGTTGCTTGGTTTTTCTAATTAAGCCAATCATTTTCATGTCTTGATTACATTTCCAAAAGGAAATACCATTTCTGACTATGTTTATTTCAGCCCTAATTTCATCTTGCATTCTTCTATTTTCGACCACATTAATCATCACCTCCAAAATCGTATTTAGCACAAATACAAGAAAGTTATATTTATTTTATGGTCAGGTGAAGTTACCCCCAAGTCAAAGTATCTCTCAAATACTTCTTTATGTATAAGAATAGAGTAACAAGTAACAAAAATAGAATCGATTGTTTCAGAATCTCGTTTCGGGAAAAAAAGTCCCATTTTCAGGCTGTACATTTTTCCATTTTCCGATTTAGCAAGTGATTTGTATTGAGAACCCTTTTGGATTTTTTCATACTGATCAGAAAAACCCTAAATATTGAAATCAATATGAACATGACGTGTTTCTACTGAAACAGACACCAGAATTTTACTGAGAAAAAAATTATTCTAAATAAAATACAATGAAAGTCGTAATGTTGTAAAATCTATATTTTTCAACTGTGCTTGAATGTCCAAAATGGTGTGCAACATTACTTTTTTTAAACTGTATTTTGCAGTTGTAACAAAATACGTTAACTTCATCAAGTAAAGGTTTCCTCAATTTTTTTGGGCTAGTTAGAGAATTTTTTCCCGAACAATTTGAACATTGTTGCAGGCAGATATTTTTTTATCTTGCGAAGGTCGTTCATCTTTTTAATGTTGACTGATAATCTTAGTACGTTGGTTCATAGTTGTTGAATCTGATTTGGTTAGGAGGAATTTTAAATAATAGATATTAATAACTTTAATATAATTAAATTTATCCATTAAATAGTCATTTTCTTTCTTAATTTTGTATTAATCTCATAAAACGAAGTATGAACCTCTACCGACAGCCACCTTATTACCCTGTGTCGTTTTTTCATTCACTTGGATGGTGTAGGTTTCTTTTTACGGAACGATAAAACAATATTTCCAATTTTCATTTTCGTTTATATTCCAACATTGTTTATTCATACGTGGTGAAATTGTCTCTGTTTGACATAGAAACGCTGGCGCATGCAACAACCTCCGTCATCCTTGAAAATATAAGTTTTATATTTGCAAATATAAAACCTTTTAAATTAGGAACTAAAGTTTCACTGTTCTGGATAAAGGAAAATTTAAATTGTTATAGCTTTAATTTGTTTGCTCGGTTCTTTTTAACCTATCAGGACACAACAAAAGACCAACTGATTAATCTACACTCTTATTACATGGGATTTCTCTTATAAAAGATTAATATGATATTTATGCAAGCTCTGCGTCCAAAATTAGGAAGCTAATGTAACGTAACTTGAGTTAAATAGTTAGACCGGGGGCTAATTGGTTCAACTTTGGACGGCTAAACTTGGCCCTGTGTAGCCATACAAGTTTGTTTCAGGTTGCCTACTTACTTTCATAGATGCTCCTAACGAGAACCACAGACGGGAAAACAACACTAGCATAAAACTTAATTTCACAATTTATGAAATCGTAGCTGGTGTTTAAAAAAATGATAAATACACGTTTTTGCATTATTGATCATCAAATTCCCTACCTTCATGCAGTTAAATTCCTAATGCCAGATATCTTCCTTCCTGTTCTTCAAGTGTCTAATATTCCCTCCTCTCGTGTTCAGCATTTATATCATTGATCTCCCCGACTCCATTCAGCATTGCGATTACCACCTCTATGCCGAAGATTCCCAAAGTCCTTCCAACCCTCCGATCTGCATTTGGCTATCAGCAGAATTCAGGAAGAACTGAATAAATAAATAGGCACATAAAACAACCCAGAATTAAATCCTAGGAAGTCCAATGCTATTGCTATAGGATCCGTCCCCCTCAAATCCCTCCTTTCACCATCAATAACGAGCGCATTTCCTTCGGCTCCAGTGTTAACAACTTCGGTGTGACCTTCGACAGGAACCTTTCCTGGAAACCACACATTTCCCAAATTTCCCGACGCTGTATTGGAACCCTCATTCAATTCCGCCGGTCCTGGCCCCTTCTACCTTTCACCACTCGTAAACTCCTTGTCTACTCTATCATCCCTCTCCAAGTACAGCAGTGTCACCCATGGTGCACTTTCGAAGAAACAAGATAAGCGTCTGAAAAGATAAATTATTGTTGCATATTTATTTTGGCCCACCAAACGTCCAGTCTCACACCTGTATTCAGATATATCCTGGCTTTATATATCCTTCCTTAGGAAGCATTACCTAGACTCCTTCCTTTACTAATCCATAACCTCTCGTTGAACTCATTATATTTTCCAGGTGCTTCAATTCAAATCTTCTATCCAATCTCTTAACACCCGCTCGTTTCCAAATGGCCTATCTTTTATCTTATTTTCCTGGTCATAAAGCCACCACATTTGAGCGGTCTTTCCTAGCTCGAGCCACAAATCTCTAGAATTTTCTTCCTTCGCCAATCCGCAAAGCTGCCTCCTTTACCACTTTTAAATCCCTCTTGTACCAGGATCTCATCTCCCTCCAAACAGAGACAACATAGACCAACAATATTATTAGGCCGTTTTTCCACATAAGAAAGCATTTTTCCTTCCTTTTCACAATTTTAAGGTTAACATTTTATGACTGTTCGTACAAATCAGAAATTCTTTTATTACTATTTTTTAATTATTATTATTGCTACTCCTAATTGTATTTATTTATATTTTGCGTTATGTGATTAATTTAAATTTATTTTACTATATGTTAACGTCAAACCTTCAGTAATTCAAGTGCCAGAGTTGTAAAAATTCCTGTAACCTCATTGTTTTTCCTCGTCCCAGAATAAAATATTTTCTCTCTCTCCCCCCTTTATCAAATAATTCTTGTATCAATAAGTCAGGATTGGGTCCCGAACAATTAATTAATAATTATAAAAATGTGTGATATTTAGTGACCGTTAATTAATGATGATTTGGAGATCTTGAGATGCGGTCTGGTTCAGAAAAACATTTTCTTTGCCGTGCCAAAGTTTCGATCTTTATTGAGATCATCTTCAGGGCTTAAAGTGTTTGTTTTCTGTGTAGATGTACCATTGCTGTGTGTCGGGCACTCTCAACACGACACACTACCGTGACACATCTACCCAGAAAACACACAACTTGGAAAAAAAGGATCTCCGGTGAGGTCACAACAGAACGACAATTCTTTAAGTTTTTGCCGAGCGTTCGACGATTAATCGTCATCATCAGGGCCTATTTATTATAGGAAAATATAACAGATATAATCGTCGAAAGCTCGGCAAATACTTAAAGAATTGTCGTTCTGTTGTGACCTCACCGGAGATCCCTTTTTTCCAAGTTGTTCAACTGCAGATCGAGCCATCATCTCATGTTTAAGAAAACACACACTTTGAGCCCTGAAGATGATCTCAATAAAGATCGAAACGTTGGCACGATAAAGAAAATGTATTTCTGAACCTAAATCACACCAGACCGCATCTCTCGATCTCCAAATATTCAATAATAAAAATGTTAATACACACACGAAAACAATAAATATGGGAAAATTGAAAAATGGCAAAAAGGAGGGAAAATTCAAAAGGTGCGGTTGAGATGGGAAGTTGGTGTCCGAGTGGATCGAGGTCACGATAGCTCAAGTGGTAGAGCAGCGGCGTATCAAGCCGAAGATCGTGGGTTCGAATCCCGCTCGTGCCATTGACTTTTTTATCTCAACTAAAAACCTTAATTAATTATCATATATTAATTGGTCAAACGGACCACGAAATTAGTGAATTTAATAAATATATTTTTTATTTTGGGAAGATTTTATTTCTTTTTATTCAAATATTCAAACCTTCCTTTAAGCTTTATTGCGCGATGATCCTAATTCTTGAATATCGTTTATTAATTCAAATGCTGGAGTACTCGATATTCCTTTATATTTCCCAATGAGGGTCGATGTGGTATTTAATATTCCACCATCGGCCCTCTTAGACAACCTGTTCGCGCTTATAAATACGTTCAGCCTCGCCTAACATTTGTGGCGACTAGAGTCGATCTAGATGGCATGCCGATCCAGACGCACTCAATTTAGACGGCATGCCGATGTTTTGACGTCTACTTCTGTATGATACAGTTTTGGCCGCTGTTGTTTGAGGTAATCTATAGTATGATCATTTTTTTTTCAACCCGTGTCATCTTTGTTCGATGCAAGTTCAACGACATGTCTAATGAGCATGTAGGTCTACACAAGTCGATCTTGATGGCATGTAAATATAGATATTACTCGCTGTGTCTATTATGCTTTCAGTAATGTTTTGTCCAGTGTTGTTTGAATGTACGTTTTGTCTTTTGGCCGTTTTTCATCCTACCGCAGCTTTCAAAAAGAAAATCTCACACTCGGATATTTTTGAGAAAGAATTTTTAATTAACTTACAGCTTAATGGAGTAAATACCATAACTGAGCTTTATTGGATGGAGCAATGAAGGAAGGTTCGCCGTTTGAGTTGCTAAATAACTGAAATTACTCTGATATGAATAAAGACTGAAATCAAACAGATAAAGAGAGAAAGAGAAAGAGAGAAAGGGAGAGAGAGAGAGAGAGAGAGAGAGAGAGAATTGAAAAATAAATCCATGAAACTAGAATTTGATGGATTTATTGCCTGGTGGGGAAGTGGGTGAAACCAGATGTTTCCCCGAAGTCATAACTCCTTGGTAACCGAGGGTTAATTGTTGTTTTCAATTGAGTTTCAACGAGCCCTCCGTGAATTAGAAATCACTAAAGTCGCACAAGGGGGATATACTTTCCTCTCCTAGACGTTCACCGTTAATCTGTTCTCCATTATTCAAATTGTTTGACATCATATTATTTCAATCGATCGAGTTTTGTTGTAATTTATGAATATGAACCACAGAAGTGAATTTCACACACAAAAGATCGAGTTATTAGAATTGATAGGCACTATTTTAAAATATAAAACCTTTTTTTCTTTAAAGAAATTTTTAAAGGAAAACTAATTATTCTTTTTTTTTCTTTGCAGTAGAAAGCAGCGAAGAAGGGAAAGGATCTTCAAGTGATTCTAGCAAACTCACTGTAAAAAAGCCACGTCCTAAAGCTTCTTCTCCAAACAGACAAGGACCTCAGAAATGTCCAGTATGTATTTTTATTGTTATCAATTTCTGTTTCAGTAATCCATTAATTTATCTGCTATATAGAACATTTAGATTTTAAATAATAAAATGTAAATTTTGGACTGTATTTGGAGAATAATTAATTAGTCAATGATTTTTGTCTGAAAACAAAATACTTATTTATAAATAATTTATAAAAATTTTTACAAAATTAGTTAATATTTTGTTCATTGAGAGGGAGGTAGAAAGAGAGAGAGAGAGAGACGTGTCAACTTAGCCCATAGTGCAAAC
Organism: Cimex lectularius; assembly: GCF_000648675.2. NCBI lineage: Eukaryota > Metazoa > Arthropoda > Insecta > Hemiptera > Cimicidae > Cimex > Cimex lectularius. Next base: position 256,822 of record NW_019392663.1, read on the forward strand.
ATTTTTACCTAAACCCCAAAGAAAGTCAATTTTTTTAACAATCTTGCTGCCTGTCCCGTTTAATTGTATGCGTTTCTACAGGGCACTAACTTCAAATAGCAAGTAACAAAGAAAAACAATTTATTTTGATTATGACGTGGAATTACAATAAGCAACATTAACACAATACTAAATATAAGAAGTTAAAAAAACGTAAATGATACTATTATAAAGTTTGCTTAATAGATTCTCCGCAATGAATCAAGTGCCAAGACAGAGGAAGAAAAAGCTTCACTCTTCGCCCAACCCCTTTCCAAAATATTCCGCCCCATCCTGACATAATGGATGATGATCATAAGAAAACTATAGAGAAAGAACTAGTCCAACCTCTTTTTCTTTCCTCCAAAAGTTTTTCATTCTTCAAAGGTCCAGAATATCATCAAAAACCTTCCGACAATGAAAGTTCATGGCTCTGAAATACATCCTCTACCTCTTTTCCTTTTTTCTCAAAAGCTTTTCATCCTTCAAAAGAGCTCCGGAAACAACCTTGCAACCTCTAAAATTCTCCCACTCCGACGTACAAAAAAAGCCAACCGACTTCTTAGCATATCTTAAAAAATCGGTTCTAGGGACCACTCACTTCCCCTAAAGATGATCCCAAAACCCCATAAACCTAACCACTCACCTCAATCCTTTCACTCGATATGATCTATAATAGAAAAAATCCTCGAGATGCGTTTTTTGAAAAAAAAATCCATCCCATCCTAAAAGGACAAAACATCCCATTTCACATGTTCGGCTTCCGTGAACACCACTCCAATATCCAACAATGCCACTGATCATCCCCTGATTTGCACTGGAAGAGCTTCCCTTCAGTTACTTCTTCATACTCCGTACTTCTTGGTACTTCTTGACAGCTGCTTTCAAACTGGAATCCCGCAGGGTCATGCACACTTTTGAATATGATACTGCTCACCTGCTATCTTACAATAAAGATCCTCATCTCACATCAAACCCTACCCTCCAACGTGAATTCATGCCCCGAGTATACCTAGACCACATACACCATCCTAGGTTATCAGGATATCACAAATTAATTTTAGCAAAAAGAAAAACCGTCCCTCAATCTCTGTTTTAAAAAGGATTATCTTCTCAGTAGGGGTTGTGTAGGAATTTCTTCAAATAGACTTTTGTGGAGAACTCGAGGAAAAATACCATGTCCTCAGAGACAGGCTGGACACTACTAAGAGAATTGAGCGATAAAAACGCTTAAAGGGTATCAATCCAGTTATTTTTGATTAAATGCTTTTCGTGCTTGGTGTATTTGGGATTGAAAGAGAGTGGAAGATCAAATGTTTAGCTTGTTCACACCATTTAACCTAATATGCTAACAGGCGGGCACATTCGATCTTATTGAAAAGTTCCAGGTAAAGTTTGAATTGAAACAAGCATATGAAATAAAGTACAATGAGAAACGTAAACACTTGCATTCATCATAGATTGAACAATAAATCCAATCTGCTATTTGACTCTATACCAGCAATATTGAACAAAGACTCAGACCGAGAAAAACGTTATAATGTATTAATAAAAAATTTAAAGGAATAATAATTCTAACAATAAATATAAAAAAACGGTATCATGATGAACTTGTAACAAACAGATGGAAGGACACGGAAGTCGGGTGGTTAGGGCGTTAGACTTTAGTAAGTAGACACCTCGGTCGTGGGTTCAATTCCCACCGTCACCCTTGGAATTACTCACCCTTCACCCATCCAACAAAACAATTTTTTTCATTAACGAGGCGTGGCTAATATGGGAAACTAGAATAATACAACTAGAGTAATACACATGTATACAGACTGAACTCACTTGCATTATTCTAAACAAACTAGACTCTCAACACGCATCTACACGGAAAACAAACTCTTTGAGCCCTGAAGATGATCTCAATAAAGATCGAAACGTTGGCACGATAAAGAAAATGTTTTTCTAAAACCTACGTGACACCAGACCGCATCTCACCATCTCCAAATAATCATTATTCTAAACTTTTACTAGGTTTCGTGGTCCGCTTGACCAAATAAATTCTTTTCAATTAAGGTTTTGGTTGAGATAAAAAAGTGAGTGTCACAAACGGGATTCGAACCCACGACCTTCGGTTAAATACGCCGCTGCTCTACCACTTGAGCTATCGTGACTTCGATCCACTCGGACACTATGGGAGTTGTTCCACTCGGAGATGGGAAGTTAGTGTCCGAGTGGATCGAAGTCAGCGGCGTATTGAGCGGAAGGTCGTGGGTTCGAATCCCGCTTGTGACACTCACGTTTTTATCTCAACCAAAACCTTAATTAATTGCAAATGATTCTAAACTTTTGTTTATTGTATATATAATGCAAGTAGCAAATAGTTTCATTTACATTATTTAAAAATATTTGATTCCAGACTTTGCAAACTTTTGTCATCTAAACAATAAATGCAATGAACGCCATAATTTTTTTAAAATTTTAAAATATAAAAATAGGGTAAAAAATGTAAATAGTAATACATAAATTAAATAATTCTAGCAATCTTCTCCCTTATGCAAGTCCAATGTGAGCTTCAGAACAGTAATTACCCAGTTCAATTCCAAGCAAATCGAGGAGCTACAATGCATATTACCATGTAAAAGCTAAATTAATTAAATATAAATANTATAAAAGCCATCGAAGGCCACGATTCTATTGAAAAGTCTTTCCGGAGCAAATTTAGATTTTGACACTTTCTGCCCCCGAAATAAAAATCACGCTTTGACGCATGAAAGTGCGCATTTCTCTGAACGATAACAACTATTGATGATAAATAATTTTTTGACTTATAAAGAAGATGAATTGGAATATTTATAGTTAACAATAATCTACAGTTTACAAAAAAATTCAAATTCAAATTCTTGCCAAATTAGACAACTACTGACTTTCGAAAAATTTTGTCTGCCGTAACTGTTTGTTTCGCAACCAGGCATATACAATTTTATTCAAATCGGTTGAACGATTTTTAAGAAAATTTCACAAGGAGAGTTTTTTGGTGTTTAGTCTGCCTTTAACTTTTTTTGACGTTTCCTTCCTATTACAACCACAAAGTCGTTTCATCCTTAGCAAATTTTAGACAGATCAAACTTGCGTTCAACTTTAAAAATAATACAAAACCCTGTATAACTTTCAAAAAGCAATCTAGCAATAAATAAGAACAAGAATCAATAAAGACTATTTATGAAAGATTTGTCCCAGGTGTCCTTAACGTTAAATACACTTTTCCCCTTGGCAGTTTTGATTTTTAAACTTTAGATGAAAATTGGCCTTTAAGGAAGATGGGAAATAAAGGAAGGGTGGTGAAGTTTAATGACAGATAGGGAGGGATTCCCTCTTACTTTAGTCACCCGGCTTGGATCCTCTATGATGAAAACTTTTAAATAAGCAACCCAGGGTGTAGATACTTTATATTATACAATAACAAGCGGAAAATAAAGTATTAAGTTTTTATTATTAATCTTAATTCGTTAATTATATTCGCCGAACATTAAGGGTTTTCATCGTAACGAATATTTCTTCTCCAGTTTCCAAGGAAAAAATGCCAACAAAGAAACCGTACGTGGGACGGTCGATTCTTCAACTCTGCGCTGCTTAATTTGGACCCGGGACTTTGTTAATTTGTACCATTTCCACGGGACTTTATCACCCTTTGAATCGCGTTAATTATAAATAGGACACGTATTGACAGTCGAAGTACTATTCAGATAAGTAACAATGGTTTTTCAAATGTAATTCGTTCAAATTCTAAAAGAAGAAAAGAGATTATATAATTCAATCCCTTTCATTTATAAAGTATATCCGCCGGCCTATCGATCAAATCGAAAATTCTAATATAAATGCTAATAAAGTCCTCTCCAAACTTATCAGTAAGTAATTCAACTGAGTAACCGCAAAATTTAAAAAAATGGGTATTATTTTCTTTAAAACGTTTAACTTATTGTTTTTATTAACAGCCCTTTTACGTTTGGTAATATGAGACTGTTTCCAAATGTATTGTTTTCAATCAATTTTAATTCTTTTATTCACCCGACTAAAAGAAGTCAATTTTATTATTTTACACCTCCAGGGATGAGTTAACAAACGAAAATAAATAAGAGTTCACGTCAAGAGTTTAAGTCTCTCATACATCAAAGTTTAAGAAAACAAATAGTAAAACTTTATTTGTACGTTGGAATGTAACATTCATTCCTTCAAATTAAGCTTTTTAAATTCGAGATAACTTCCTTTAAAATTCAAATTGATTCTTTCTGAATTTTTTTAACGAGGGTTCGCAACAGCAGAGGTCATATAAACCCTCAGGGTGCCGGTTTTTTTTTTTTTTTTTTTTTTTTGCCTTATGATCTTGCACATTAGCCATGGTACGAATTCTTGTGTGTTCAAATTGGGGGTTATCGGGAAAAAAGGGCCAGAGGCGACGGTGGGAATCGAACCCACGACCGCGGCGTGCCGGTGTTTTTGAAAAAAAGCCAATCTGTAAGTAAGTCGGGTTCGAATGCAGGGCCGCTGGATCCGAACCCGGGACCTTTACCTTGCAGTGATGAGCGCCGTGTCAACGCCTAAACCGTTGCGGCCACCGACGCCCCTAATTCTTTCTTTAAATTAATAAAAAAACTTAAGAGATGGAATAAAATATAAGCATATAAATTAAAATTCTTACATATTTCTAAATTCCTGTCTACCTCTTAATTTTCATATTGTATTTTAGATAAGAACCCATTTTATATTTTTTAAATACTAAAAATTAAAAGGACAATCAATTATTTTTATACTTAAATTTATATGATTTTTTATTTTAATTGTAATTTATATGTTCGGTGTTTAATGACTGTTAGTTAATGATTATTTGGAGATCGTGAGATGCGTTCTGGTGTGACGTAGTTTTTAGAAAAACATTTTCTTTGTCGTGACAATGTTTTGATCTTTACGGAGATCATCTTCAGCGCCTGGGATATATAAACATTGTTTAAATTATACAAATACATGTAGGATATGAAAAAATACTTTGATTGAATCGAATCTAAAATTTTCTACCATTGTATAAATTCATTTTTTTCACATCCTACATGTATTTGTATAATTTAAACAATGTTTATAAATCCCAGGCACTGAGGATGATATCAATAAAGATCGAAACGTTGGCACGATAAAGAAACGTTTTTCCAAAACCTACGTCACACCAGACGGCATCTCCGAATAATAATTTGTAATTTATATTTTAAAAGATTTCGAAATCATAGCAGAAATATTTTTTTTTATTAATTATTTATAATGTTAATTAATATTTTTATGCATTATAATTTTTAATGATATAATTGTAATTGATTTTATTTAAGAGCTTTTAATGGACCAGTTATTTTATATTAAAAAATTTAGCAAATATACAGGAATTTAATATTATATGCTTATTTTTCATACTATCTCCTAAGTTTTTTTTATTGCTTTAACTCGAGGGCTAATATTAAATTTAAAAGGACACAATTCAAATTACAAAAGGTTCATTTGACGACATGAAGCTATTTTACTTTGACTAAACTTAGATTGAAAACCTCGATGTTGTTTAATTTAAGTTAACAAAAAAGTTAATTTGTGGAAAAAAGCTTTATTTCAATCGTACAAATTCACGTTTACTTAGCTTAAATGGATGAACCTTTTAAACCCTCTATGTCGGTTAATTTTAAGTAAAAAAGTTCATTTCAAATTAACATTGAATAATTTGAAATTAAAAAGTGTTAATTTAAAATCAATAATAGTTAATTTGAAATTATTAAGGATTACATTGAAATTTAAAAGTGTTAATATAAAGTTAAAAAGGGGTTATGTGAAGTTAAAGAAGGTTAATTTGAGTTTAACAGGGGTTAAGTTGAAGTCAAAAATATTCCTTGGAAGTTAAAAAAAAATTACTTTGAAGGAAAAAAATATAATACAAACGTACAAATTTACTTTTAATAAACTTAGATGGATGAGCCCTTTTAACCTCAATGTTGGTTAATTTGAAGTTAAATCGGGTTAATCTAAAATTCAGCACTTAATTTGCAAGTAACAGAGGTTCCTTTTAAGTACGAAAGTGTTAATTTGAAATAAACAAAGGTTTATTTTAAACAAGAGTTATTTTGAAGTAAAACGTGGTTAATTTGTCGGAATAAAGTTATAGTTCGTGTTCAATTCGAGGTGTTTTCATTTGGAGGTTTTTTTAAGTATTTAGGTGAAAGGGTTTTAACACTTTCGTAGCATTTCACTTCCAATCTCTAATCCTTACCCCATTCTTTCGTTTTTGTCAAGAACGTTAAGATCTTGGTCTAAAAATCTTCATCGAAATACAGACTGCTATTGACCAACGTACATCCATCACTTCAGGAGTCCCTCAAGGCTCATGCAACTCTACTTTGTTTTCTGTTGTTACATTTGTTCTCTAAATCCATATAATATTGCTGCCATCACCTTTATACTGAAGACTCCCAAATTACCTTTCTTTCCTACCTTCTGACTTACAAGCTTCAATTATAAGAATTCAGGAGTTAAACTCAATTAGCTCCCCGGTTCCCGAAAATTGAAAAATACTTGTAGAGAGGTCCCTGGCTGTTGTATGTGGATTCAGTTCTCTCCTACATTCCTTACATCCTAGCCCTCCGTGTTCTATTAGCAATAACTCTATTTCATTCTGTCGCACCGTCAAGAACCTTTGGTTTGTCCTTGATCTGATCTCGACCAAGAAGCCCCTAATTTTCTTTTTTATTCTCCCTCATTTCGATTACGAATTTTTTGTGTACCTAGACCAGGAGGTGGATAGGTCATGACTTCTATCGCCTTGTGGGTTTATAGGACTGATGATGTGTTTGGGGTGGTCAACTAGGGTGAGATAAGAGTATATTGTGGAAAGTGGAAAATATTTTGGCGATTATTTTTTCAATGAAAGGGATTTTGAGGTTACTATCAAGCAAAAATTTGAGTAGGACATTCAAGACAGTTCTAGCTGTATCGCCAAATTAATTTTATTAATTTTCTAGTAGATTTTCAGTTTCTTTTTGTCGACGTTAGATTTAGGTATCAGTAGTTTGTCCAAAGCTCTGTTTAACTCATGTCATTTAAGTCGTGTGTGTTTGTTCGAGGATTGTCTTGAGTCCAAATAGAACCCAAGGAGAACGCAGTCTGTTCTAAGGAGTGGAGAATATTATTTTTGCTTCTACTTGTTTCTATTCGCCAATGGTTAATCTCCTCTAAAATGATTGACAAATCATGATCAGAGCTATCGTCGGCAAAGGACGCTAAGAGAGTGGACGGTGAGTCGGGATATCTGTGGTGTAGAGGAGGCAAATGATTGGTCCTAGTACGCTGCCCGTCTGGCACTCCCACTCCCAGAGAGCAATAGTCCAGGTCAACCCCAACTTAGTTCGCTAAGTAACTGAAGCCCTGAAAGTCGAAAATGGAGTTTCGGTCGTTCTTGACTTTTATAGAGAGATGTTGAAGGGCTCTTTATCATCCTCACTGCGAAAATGCATAAAACAATTCTTTGACAAAACACACCTCTCCCTAAAAAAAAATAAGTTGTAACTGTTTTCTTTTTCAGATTTTAACCCAGCAATTGATGGCAAGTACATATATTTTTCCTGTGACTAAACAAATTGACGTATTAATTGTAATAGAATTGATTTTTAATTTAATGGTTGATTTGGAGATATTTAAAATCGAATGGGAAAACTAATTTTAATTTTTATCTTAGTCAATGAAACGCCAGACCTCGGTTATTAAGCACTTGTGTTGTAAAACTTAATTTATTAAAATCTGAATCGCCATTATACAGAGTGATTCGTACGACAAAGTTCGTCAGGTACTTTCACACCTTCAATTGGAAGAAAAAAAAGTTCGCACCATGGCCCAATTCTCAACAATAGCGCAGATAACAACATTTTGTGTTTTTTCAACTATCGACGGTTTTTTCATAAATCTAATCATAGTTCTTGAACTGTGCATTTTTGGAGAAACAAGAAAAGCATTAAATTTGCTTTAAGATGTCGCCCTTCTAGAACTTAATCTAATTTTAGTAAAAAACACTATATCTCTCAAAAAGTGCAAATTTTAAAATTTATAAAAATCAATAAATTTGTAACCTCATTTTTACAATTCACCGTAGGACTTGGCAAATTTCATAACTACCTCATCGCTTGATAAGCTTTCCAGCGGTATACCCTTTTCTTTAATTACATCGTTTCAAAATGTAAAAATTTATTTTTTTATTTTTATTTTTTCCGTTCCTGTAAATTTTTTTTAAATGTGAAAAAAGTGGTGTCGGTGTGAAAAAAGTGCAAATATTTTGTCCAATTTTTCTGATTTTGTTGTTCCTATGTTTAATGTCTCTTTTTTACGTGTTTTGTCGCATTTTTCTTTCTTTTTGTGCATTTCGTTCAATTAAAGTTGGGAAATAAATTTTGCCCAGGACAAAAAGTTGAATTACTACATTAACCCCACCTCCTTTTTCACACCGACACCACTATTCACTTGCAACCGTTTTTTCCAATAAGATAGTAAATTTAGTTTTTTTTACAAGATTTATATTTAGCTGTTTTTAAAAATTTTAGTTTTTTTTACCAAAAATTAAATTGATAGTTCTAGAAAAGTGCCTTCTTAAGGGAAATTTAACGCTTTTTTCAATACTTTTTTTAGATTTCCCTACAAACGAAGAGTTCAGTTCAAGATTGATGACATAAATCGCGAAAAAGAAGATGGAAACAAGAAAATTGAATCAATAAATTAATTGACATGTTGAATAACATGACCTTAGATGTTTGAAAATTATTTCTATTTCAAAAGATTTATACTAAAATTTTGCAAATTTAACGGCCTAAACATAATTTATAACTAATTGTGACATTTCTTTAACGAGCTTGTTGAGTGAAGATTCTACCAAACAGCTTGAACGAAATTTTGCTAAAGAAAGATAACAATAAATACCTAGCTGGAATGCCGGGTTTTACATCCGGTTTACATGAAGTAAACATCATCCATTTTATCGTCAATTGATTATATGAGTAAACTTATGGATATCCGTGTTTTTTAAGTCTTTGGATCGTTAATCTGAAAAAAGAAAATAGAGGGAAATGCCATGTTCCCAAGCCAGGGCCATTCATTACCCACTCTTAAGTGGGTTCTACGGAGTTTTTTCCTTTTTACTCTCGTCCAGCTATAATAATTTAATTTACAACTAAGAAACAAATAAATTTCCTATTCGGGAAATGTTCAATGTATCAAATAACGCAGTATTATATTACGATCAAATGGCAGTTACAAATAAATTTGTATAAATTATTTTCACATCAAAGGCAATTGGTCATTAATAACATATGAACAACATAGGCTTGACTCAAGTTTAGATGGAGTTCACCCATAATGATGATGAAGAGACTACGATGCTGGTACTTTTTTTCTAGCACTGTAACCTTTTTTGCTTGTATTTTTACTAGTCCCTTATAATTTGTTAAGTTTATTGAAATTCTAATTCTTTATTGTTCTTGTTTATGTCTTATTGATGCCCCAAACGGGATTAGTTTTTGTTTTTCCCGAGACTTCCTATTAGCCAAGTTGGCTGTTACATGAAATTCCGTCATGACCTGAGACATATCTGAGCGTTAGGCTATTTTCAAAATTTCACGCTGTTCCAGACTAGTTTTGAATTGATCTCGTAGTCTCGAAGAGCTTTGAGAGCTGCCATGTTATATTATAGTTCTATACATTTTTATACCCTGCAGATGTTTTTACTGATGTCATGTTCACATGTTCCTATTGCTAGTATTGGGTTGTCCGGAAAATAATGCAGGATTTTGGTATTAAACAAAAAAAAAGAAACTAGTTACTTTAAAGCAATGTTCTTTAATCAAAATAATTTCCCATACTCTCAATACATTTCTCCCAACGTGTTGGTAACTTATTAATTCCGTCTGAGTAGAATTCAGAATTTTTAGAATTGATAAAGTCAATAAATGCATTTTCCAGTTCCGTTTGATTTTTGAATATTATGTGTTGTAAGTAGTGGTCCAGGTGTCTAAAAAATGGTAGTCAGTAGGCGAGAGGTCCGGAGAGTAGGGTGGGTGAGGCAAAGTTTCATAGCCAAGCTCCAATAATTTTTGTGACGTTACACGTGACACATGTGGTCGAGCGTTGTCATGCAACAAAATGGGCCCTTTCCGATTGACCAAAGAGGGCTTCATTACTGCCAATTTCTGATGCATGGTATTAATTTGGTTACAGTATGATTCAGCATTGATGGTTTCGCCAGGATTTAAGAAGCTGTAGTGTATTAAACCAAATGAAGCCCACCATACCGTAACCATTACCTTTTTTTGATGAGTTGGGGGCTTTGGAGAATGTATTGGAGCTTCTCCTTTGTCGAGCCACTGTCCAGAACGTCTAGTGTTATCGTAGAGAATCCACTTTTCGTCACATGTAACAATTCTGGCCAGAAATGGGTCATTTTTGTTTCGACAAAGAAGTGATGCACAAACATCAAAGCGCTGATTTTTTTGGCGATCGTTTAATGAGTGTGGAACCCAATTTTCGAGTTTTTTCACTTTTCCAATCGCCTTGAGGTGGTCAGCGACGGTCGTTTTACTGACTTTGAGTTGCTCTGCAAGTTCTCGAACAGTTGTTTTGGGGTTTTCTTCCACCACTGATCGCAGAACATCATCATTAAGAGAGGAAGGCCTTCCACGACCTTCTTCATCTTCAAGGCTGAAATCTCCCTCCCGAAATTTTTTAAACCACCTTTGCACAGTGCACTCATTAACACAACCCTCGCCCCAGACTTGGTTAATGTTTCTAGCCGTTTGGGCTCCGCTTCGGCCGAGTTTAAACTCGTAAAAGAAAATCGTACGAAATTCTCGCTTTGACATTATAAGGATGACTGAATTATTTCCAAGTAGCGGAATGCTACAGAGGTAAACAAACAATATCATTTGGAAGAGGATTAATAAGTGTTGACATTCATACAAATGAGTAATCCTGTAAACGTAAACAGAATATTTTATATAGATTTTTTTTAATGAAAACTTAAAATCCTGCATTATTTTCCGGACAACCCAATAATTGTAAGGTGATTGTAATGGAGCATAGGTCATAGTTCTGCTCTTTCATGGCCATTCTCGTACCATTTCCTCCATTGTGCTCTCTCTAAGGTGTTAGTCTAGTATTTTCTCTGCAATGCGGTTTTGCCCATTTCGAAATTTCAGGGTGTACGATGCATTTGCCCACATTAGGTAACTACTTTCTTTCCACTGTCCGATTTTCAGTTCCTAGTTTCTTAGTTCACTTCAATTGATTCGATCCTTCTTTTGAGAAGTAGTAGGTTATTGATTGTTCTTTTTGGACTTATGTTTTCCGGGTCTTCTTGTTAATCTAGTTGTCTTCGTTGAGTTGTTGGTTCCCATTCGAAGGGGCAGTTTCTTCCTTTTCGTTCCATAACCTACAAACTGACCGTTTTCTCAGATGCCAGTAACTCATATACAGTCTTATCATAGTCAATTAGATCAATTGACCCGATTGTGTTTGTTAAGTTGAACATTATTGACTGTTATTAGCTACAATTCTTTTTGCAGAGGTCTCTTGGCCCTCTAGTTTAAATCACCATCAAGCGGTTGCTTCACGTTCGAAGATAATTTGGATGGCAGTCACTTCCTCCTCATTGCATAACTTAATAATGAGGTCATCGTTGAATACACACATTAGAGCCCTATCATTTTAGTGTTTTACCCGTTTTAGCAGTAGTAACGTGTGTGCTTGTTTTGACGTGGATTGTTTAACCTCTTGTGATTTTTATTTTTATTTTGTTCCAAGCTGTGTGTACGATGAAAACCTCTTAAAGGAGGTTCTTTACCCATAAGTTTAGTCTGTTTTAAGCACCTCTAGAATTTGTGTTTCTTTTTGCTTTATGTGGATCCATTCTAAGACAGAGGGTGGCCGCTAATACTTTTAGGTATTGTCTGTCTGATCTTATCAGGATATTTTAGCCAATGTAACCTCTTTTAAGAATTTATATCCCAAGAATGTATGTATTTCAGCTTGGAAGACAGAAAATACCTTCCTGGTTTTGGGGCCTTCTGTAAACCATAAGTCTTTTATTTTCTGATTTGCAGTCAGTTAAAACATTGAGGTTGTTGCAAAGGATGTCTCAGAGGTCATAAAGATAGCACCGATTTTTGGGTGTTTGATTGCATTTAGCATTGTTTTATGCTCAAAATCTTCAGTCTGCGTTCAGATTATTGTTTCTGGAGTCAGTGTGATCTAGAGTTTGTGCTTCTCTTGCGTTATGTAGACCCAATCTGAGGTAAAGGTTAGAATTTAGATTCATTAATTTCGTGGTCCGCTTGACAAAAAGGAGGGAAAATTCCAAAGGTGCAATTGAGATGGGAAGTTGGTGTCCGAGTGGATCGAGGTCACGATAGCTCAAGTGGTAGAGCAGCGGCGTATCAAGCCGAAGATAGTGGGTTCGAATCCCGCTCGTGCCATTGACTTTTTTATCTCAACTAAAAAAACCTTAATTAATTGTTAGAATTTAGTTTCTGGGCAAATAATCCTTTTGACCTTTCTCTCGCTAGTTTGTCTGTCGTTATCCAAAATACCTTTGTCCTGATGCCCATTATATCGTTAAGTCATGTTTTCCTAGGTTTTGGCGGGTTTAGGTTCACCAACTATGATGAGAAATTTTCAACGTGATAATACCTTTAGGGCTTCTTGGCTGTCTGTTTTCATTAATTGTTTTTTGTCAGTGTAACCTCGTAGTTGATTTTGTATGTCACCAACATTAATAGCATGTATCTCAGTTTGAAAGACCGGTACTTCCATAATAAGTTTGATTGCTCAGCTTTGTTTGTTCTTCCTTTTAGAGCCTATTCTGAGATAGTGGGTTATATTTTAGGCTCTGGGCATATAAGTGGGTTTGATCATCCTCTGGCCAGTTTGCCCATTACCCAAAATTCCTTTGCCCTGACGCTCATGATGATCGATAAATTATATTTTTCTAGGTTTTGGAAGATTTAGATACTATTTGCAATGTGATCTTTCAACGTGCTGTTAGGACTTTTTGTCTGTCGGATCATATGAGTATTTTTTTGTCAGTGAAACAATTTTAATGTTTTTGTGGCCCAAGCATTAATAACATGTTTTTCGGCTTGAAAAACCAAAGAATATATAATTCTTTATGTCGGTTTTGGACACATCAGTGCACCATAGTATTGATTATCTTCCGATTTTCAAAATACCAATATTTGGTACGAAATATAACTAAAGTAATAATTAACTAAAAATTAGTCTTTATTTCAATTAATTAATCTTTATGTAAGGTATTGGTTGAGATAAAAAAGTCAGTGTCATGAGCGGGATTCGAACCCACGGGCTCAATACGCCACTGCTCTAACTACTTGCCTATCGATTTACTTCGATCCAGTCGGACACCAACTTCCCTTCTCAACCTACAAACTTTCGAATTTTCCCTCCTTTTTGCCATTTTTCAAATGTCATGTAATCTATTTGATTCTCGGCGACAAGTGAAATGGTCACGAAGAGCTTTAGTGAAAATAAACTTCATTTTACTTATTAAATTCGTTAGATTTCGTGGTCCTATTGACCAAATAACATCATTCAATTAATTAATCTTTATGTAAGGTATTGGTTGAGTTAAAAAAGTCAGCTTCACGACCTTCGTAAATACGCCTTTGCTCCACCACTTGAGCAGCGTGTCTTCTATCCACTCTGACACCAACTCCCCATCTCAACCTACAACCTATCTTATTTTCCCTCCTTTTTGCCATTTTTCAAATGTCGTGTAATCAGGATTCGATTCTCGGCGACAAACGAAATGGCCATGGAGAGCTTTAGTGAAGATAAAATTCATTTTACTTATTAAATTCGTTAGATTTCGTGGTCCGATTGACCAAATAACATCATTCAATTAATTAATCTTTATGTAAGGTATTGGTTGAGATAAAAAAGGAGGGAAAATTCGAAAAGGTTGGGTTGAGATGGGAAGTTCGTGTCCGAGCGGATCGAGGTCACGATAGCTCAGGTGGTAGAGCAGCGGCGTATCTAGCCGAAGGTCGTGGGTTCGAATCCCTCTCGTGCCATTAGCTTTTTTTCATCTCAACTGAAAACCTTAATTAATTGTAATGATTTAATGAATTAGTTATACTTACTTTATGCTTACAAGCCATTACACTTATAATCTTAGGTTTCAAGATTGTAAATAGTTGCTCAAATTTATTAACCTTTTAAATTACTCAATCCATTATATTTCGTGGTCCGATTGACCAAATAACTTCTTTCGATTAATTAATCTTTATGTAAGGTATTGGTTGAAATGAAAAAGTTAAAAAAAATTAGTGAATACCTTACATAACGTTTATTTGTTATTTTGAACACAACTATTATGCATTAATATATGATGTTGGAAGTGGCTCTGGCAGCAAGCTGATGCAAAAAAGAAGTAATAATTTAAAATCGATTAATTTGAAGTTAAAAATTAATAATGTAAAGTAAAAAGAAAGTTAATTTGAAATTAAAATGCGTTAATTTAAAGTAAAAAAACAAGGCTAATTTGAATTAAAAAAGTGTAACTTAAAATTAAAACTTAATTTTAAATAAAAAAAATTAATTTAAACTTAAAACGAGTTAATTATTAATTTATTTATTATTATTTAATTAATTAAAAAATTATATATTAAATAATAATTATTATATATTTTGTTTTTGTTGTCAAAATAACAATATATTTTGTTTAAATATAAAATAATTGGGATCCTATAAGACCATCTTAAAATTAATTTCAATTAAAATTCAAAAATTATTACATATCCCGTAATGGTTTAATATAGAATGTGCTATTTGTTGGCAGATGTAAAATAAACTCTTCTTAGCAGGGTTGTTGTTATAAAGATTAATTAATAGAAAGATGTTATTTGGTCAATCGGACCACGAAATTTAATGAATTACCGATTACACGACATTTGAAAAATGGCAAAAAGTAGGGAAATTCAAAAGGTGGGAAGTTAGTGTCCGAGTGGATCGAGGTCATGATAGCTCAGGTGGTAGAGCAGCGGCGTATCAAGCCGAAGGTCGTGGGTTCGAATCCCTCTCGTGCCATTGACTTTTTTTTCATCTCAACTAAAAACCTTAATTAATTGTAATGATTTAATGAATTAGTTATACTTATTTTATACTTACAAGTCATTACACTTATAATCTTAGGTTTCAAGATTGTAAATAGTTGCTCAAATTTATTAACCTTTTAAATTACTCCAATCCATTATATTTCGTGGTCCGATTGACCAAATAACTTCTTTCGATTAATTAATCTTTATGTAAGGTATTGGTTGAAATGAAAAAGTGTCACGAGCGGTATTCGAACCCACGCCCTTCGAATACCGCTCGTGACATTTTTTCATTTCAATCAATACCTTACATAAAGACTTTTACATTATTATATTTTAAAAATTTTGATGAAGTTGATATGATCATTGAAAGCTCAAGGAGTACTGTTTTTTAGCGTTTCAATTTTAATACAAAATTATAATACCTCCTAAAAAACATAAGTTGATATTCGCCATATTGACTAAACAGAGTAAATTAACTTCGAAAGGTGGAAGGAGGTGTAGCAATGTATCATCCTATAGATTACAGAAACGCCTTTAGGGTTTACAGATAGGGAGACTTAAGGAAATTGCAATTCTCGAGCAATAGGTTGGGAGACATGTCTCAGTTCATAAGTCATTAACCTTATTTGTACGAGCGGAACACAAGATGAAATCTGTAACGGTATGAGATTCGCTAACTTAACCCTTGGTGAATTTTTTCTTTAAAAGCCTTATACAGCCCCGTTTCCCTTGTTATGATGGTGAATGTGAAAAGAAAAGCGAGGATTTAAAAGGTTAAAAAAAGTTTTGTATCCCGCCCATGGATAAGAGGAGATTTTCTTCCTTTCTGTTCAATAACTGTTATTGTCCATCATTCACGGCCCTTTGTACCACGGAACCATAACCGTCGTCTGTTTTTTTTTCCCTACAGCGATGAAAGGGCAGGCGCTCCGACCTTATTTAGAGCAACCGACAATCGCCATCCACTTTGATTTTCCGCTATAAATCATCGTCGCCATAACCGATTCTCATGCCTTTCCTCGCCCGCATCCTGATTTATTTTACGAGTTCTTGCCTCCACTGTCGCATTTTTTCAGTTATATTCCAAGCAAGTTTCACATAATTGGCTTCTAAAGGTAATAATTCTTGGAATTAATTTCTTTTATAAAGTTATTGTATCACTGGTTGCCGAATTATCAATATTAAAACTATATTACATTGTTTATAATCAGGTTGATTGGCTACCCGTATGTCAAATTTCGTCAAGTGCTTCTACACCTCAAATTAAAAAAAAGTTTGTAGGAACCATGGTCGGATTCTCATCCCTTTCGGAGATATTCAACATTGTATGTGTTTTTTTATAACTATCTACGTTTTCATCATGTTTACTCGTAGTTCTTGAACTATTCATTGTTCGGGAAATACCAAAAAATCATTGAAAAAAAGCTTTAATTTCCTTTAAGAAGGCCTCTTTCTAAAACTTTCAATTTCATTTTTCGTTCACAAATACTTCATCTTTCAAAAACTGCTAAATTTACAATTTGTAAAAAAACTAAATTTATAGCCTCGTTGGAAAAATTCACGGTAGGGCTTCATTTTTCATAAAAACTACTTTGGTTAATAAACTCTTATAAACCTTATGAAAAAGCATAAAAAGAGAAAAATCCAACTTAATTTGGTTCTTCACGATGTTTATTGACTCTTTTTTATGTGTTTTGTTTGTTTTTTACGAATAATTTTTCTTTTGTTGTGTTATTTATTAGGTTAAAGTTGGTTAGTGCAACTTCTGTATTTTTTTTTTTTTGCGTCTGTGTTTAATCTAGGTATTTTATCCACTTTTTCTGTTTTAGTTGTTCGCTATGTTTATAGTCTCTTTTTTTAGTGTTTTTTGTCCTTTTTTAAGGATTATTTTAAAAAATTGATAAATTGACATACTTTTTGTCCTGGGAAAAATTTATTTTCCAACTTAAACTTAACAAAAATGTGTGTTACTTAAAGTGAGCGTTAGTTAATGATTGATTGATTATTTGGAGATCGTGAGATGCGGTCTGGTATGACGTAGGTTTAGAAAAGCATTTTCTTTATCGTGCCAACGTTTCGATCTTTATTGAGATCATCTTCAGGGCCTGGGATTTACAAACATTGTTTACATTTTACAAATACATGTAGGATGTGAAAAAAATGAATTTATATAATGCTAGAAATTTTAGATTCGATCAAAGTATTGGTACTCGCTCAGAGTGTTTGTTTTCTGTGTAATACTTTGATTGAATCTAAAATTTCTAGCATTGTATAATTTTTTTCACATCCTACATGTATTTGTACCATTTAAACAATGTTTATAAATCCCAGGCCCTGAAGATGATCTCAATAAAGATCGAAACGTTGGCACGATAAAGAAAATGTTTTTCTAAAACCTACGTCACACCAGACCGCATCTCACGATCTCCAAATAATCATTAACTAATGGTCACTAAACACCACACCTTATTTATTAGGTTAAAGTTGGTTTGTGCAACTTCTGTTTTTTTTGGTGGGGGGAGGGTCTGTGTTTAATCTAGGTATTTTATCCACTTTTTCTGCTTTCGTTGTTCGCTATGTTTATAGTCTCTTTTTATGAGTGTTTTTTTGTTAAGTTTAAGTTGAAAAATAAATTTTGCCCAGGACAAACCGTCACCACTTCTTTAAAATTAAATTTCTTAACGGAAATTTAACCCACTTTTCAATCCTTTTTTTTATTTTCTTCAATATTAAAAGTTCAAGAGGTACGAATATATTTATTATGAAAACCGTAGTTATTAAAAAAATATATTAAGAAGATAGAAAAAGCAATTGTACAAACAAATAAACTTCATGAAGATTGATTTGCAGGATTAAGAAATTTTGTGTAATGAAAAAGTTGAGAAACATTCAGAAGAGGTTTTTCAAGACCAATTATATGCCCAGAACCTATAATCGGTGAAGAATAAGCACACATGTTACTACAGGGTCAAACTCCCTAGTACCGAGAATGAGCGGTACGCTCATGGGAAGGTGGCGTGGTTCGTTTGGTTCAGGATTATGCGAACCATGGAAAACTTCCTTGGCTTGGGAAGTGATCAGTACGAAGAGTTACCACTGTAAAGTGTGGTTAGCAAGACGAAGGGAAAGAAGAAATCAGAAAAAAATCAACTAATGCCTAGAAAACATCGAAGGAACCGGGTCAGGTATATTCTGCGCAGTCTCAATGCTAAATAAACAAACTTATAGAAGTACAGCTTGGTCTTCCAAGCTGAAATACATGCTATTTATGTTTGTGTCATAGAAAATCATAAACGAGGTTACACTGATGAAAAACACTCAGCACGATATCAGATGCCCAAGAGGCCCTAAAACATAGAACGTAGAATCTAACACTCATGAAAAATAATCTTTGAACGTATCTAAAAATTCCAAAACCGTAGAAAGCACTTAACCCCGTCAAAACTAGCACACATCGCTTCACTGATTCAGCTGAGCTGGAAAAACCTAAATATCTTCAGCCATACATTTTTAGACTATGTGATGAGGAGGAAAAACTTATTAACCTAATTGGGCTCGCCACCATTAGGAGGTGTCCGTGTGTGATCTTGGTATGACTTATGCGCAACCTGGTAAACAAGACCTTTTCCCTTCTACACCCTGCCTCAGCAGACCAGAGCCTTATGTCTTATTTACATTTATATAATTTAGATGTTTTTCTTCCGTTCTAGCGGATTCTCCACTCATTTTTTTGACATTCGCAATCGTTCTTTGTAAATGGAGTCGTGTGGTCTCGTCGTGCCTAACTTCGCTGCCTTATCCGCTTTTTCGTTCCCGGTTATAATGTGCCCAGAAACCCATGCCAGGATGACCTTTTTCCACTGACATCGATCCTTTTAAGTTGAAGAGTAATTAATGAAATTATATATTTAACTTTTATTTTTCTCAATGTGCAATTATTCTTGGCAACGTCCTCCTTGATTACCTTGGCCGGCTACATTGAGTTGGGGTTATTTGAACTGTAGGAGATCGATTAGATTTAGAGGATACAAACGAATAAAATTGTTGTAATTATTTTTGTATTTTTTCATTAATTTCGGCAGTGTTTAATTGTTTAATTTTAATTTATTTTCCCCACCGTTTCAATCGGGGGGCTCTTTTATATCCTAAGTTTAAAACATTTTCTGTTTTATTCATGTCTTTCTATTTTATTTATGAAGGATATTTCATATATGCCTGTGACGAGTTGTATTTTGAGTTAGTGCCTTTTTATTGTCTTATTTAATTTCATTCCGGCTAACCGTGTTTTAATTGGATGCTTTAGAAGTTAGAATATTTTCATTTCAATGTACTGAATATAGAAACCTATTTTCATTTTACTGCCAACGAACATTTTCTGTTTAATCGATAATTAATTAAATATAATAAGGTTAGTTAGTAAAAGCACTGTTTGCACCTATTTTGAGTATTTACTCCTTATTTCGGCATATCCCCCGTTTTCAAGAATCCTATCGAGATCTTCACATTCCGCTACCTTCTGACGTCAAATACACAATTAAAAATATACCTATTCAGAAATCCCTTAGATTTGACCGCATTACCGCTTTCAATTCTTCGTAAGCTCCCAAGAAAAGCCATATTTTTACTAACCACATTTTATGACAACTCTCCCTATTACTCATTTCTTGTCGACATGAAAGGTTTCCATATGTCATCCATGTCCATGTGTTGCGGAAGGGTCACTCTTACACGATACTTTTTTCCAAATTAATCAAATAATTCCAAGTGCTATGACGGGACTTGTACACAGAATCATTAAGCTTTGCTCTTATGTATAATAAAATATTGTAGCTTGCATGGACTTCTTGGTTTTTTTGTACCCCATACATATTTATCATAGGTAAAATCGTTTTCCATCGCACTGTGGATATCAAAAATACTATAAATTTTTGAGGAGTTTTTTGTCACACATTTTGAAAGTCCTTTCATTCTAAAGAAACGTGATACAAGAATCTCAAACATTCTTGGAGTCTTTCTGAAGATATTGAAGTTTTCGATCGAAACTTGATAATTTCAGTTTATCGTGTAACTGATTGTTGTTCTTTAAAGTTAGATATTAAAAAATGAACAGAAATACATTTATATAGTTTATTAAATTAATATTTAATTTCTCCTGTTTCATCCTGTTAAAAATAAAAGGTCGTTTTAAATTCACACCGTGTGTAACTTTAATGAACGCTCAACGCTCACAATTACTTGTAAAAAGTTGTTCCAATTAAATACATTTTTTATAATTTTATCTTCGCCCTTAGTTATCATGTCTGGTTTTGTATTTTAATTGAGTGAGTTAACTTGAAATATAAAAAAACCAATTTAACGATTGGCTGAGAGCGGGGTCCTTTGAAAACTTCATAAACAAAATTCCTTCTTTTACCTGAAATTTTTCCTTCTAAAACTTTCCCCAAAGTTATCTTCGATTTATGCTGTCATAATTTATACATAATTAAAACCGACTTTCTTTCGGTTTTCGAGCGATACCGTAATTTTTGAAATTTTATTAATTAAAAGCCCTTTTAAGTAAAACGTTCTTTGGAACATTTTTAATTATAATAGATTTAACGAACTACACTTCCAGATGGTACTTTGCATAAGACGAATTTCTCATAATTCTTTTTCAAACAATATGGGAGCTTGATGTGGAACGCTTTACTTTTTTCACATTTAATAGAAGAATATGATAATGAAATATAATTCCTATCCAAGTAGGGCTCAACGTCCAAATTACCGTTGGGTGTTGCGAAAGGGTCACTCTTACGCAATACTTTTGCCCAAATTAATCTCAAATAATTCCAAGTGCTATGACGGTACTTGAACCCAGAATCATTAAGCTTTGCTCTTTTTTAGCAGACTTTTTTAGTTTTATAGTAGAGAAATTACATTTTAATGGTACACGCCATGCAATAGAAGAATGACATTTGCTAAGCATCTATTTTTTAAATATTCCTTTTAAGCATAAAATCGTAGGACTCTAAATATTCAGATAATTTGACCTTTTGCAAATACAAGATACGTTCAAACAGCCAAATAAAGACTGTATGTTTTTACCGGCAAAATAATTCGCCGGCCTTCATTCTACATTGAAAGCGGCAGATTCGATCAGAGCATACTCTTCTTGTTGGCAAATCCCTTTGGTAGAACTTACTTTTTATATTGCTTCCATCCCAATCCCCATCTTCTTTCAACAATTAGGGGTACGCCTGAATAGAGAGGACAGATGGGAAACTGGGAAAAATGGCACGGAAAAGTTGGAACGTCGGAACATGTTCATACATAAGTAACGTCATGAACTTACAAGTAAAATATAAAGAACAATAAAGAATTCTTTAAAGTTACGCAATCTACAAATAAGTGTAGTCCTAAGATTTTATTACTAACAACTAAACAGTGAAAAAAGTGGGCGAGGTCGTCCGCGAGGCTCTTGCCAAGAGCACAAACTGTAGATAGCCTGGAAAACCTAAGCCGAAAAAGAGGAATCGTCCTTAGTCTATTAAGAATAGGTCATACGTGGTTAAAACACAGGTACCTGCTCCTGGGCCAAAGTCCCCTCCTACATAATAAAAGCTTGTCATGCCTTGTCTCCTTACAGAGAGCGTGTAGCGAAAGTCTGCTTTCCCTATACAGACAGAATCGCAACAAAAACAATAGCATTCCTCTTCTAGGCACTCGCTGCAGCAAATTCTCCTGAGTTTTAGGGGGCGGGCTGTTGCTGCAGGTCGTCTCAAAGGGGCATACGATGTGAGGTGATGACGATTCGTTTGTGTAGATAAAGACCTTGCCAAAACATCTTGTACATCATTTAGGATCTGGCGGGCACAGGAAAGGGTTCCGTCTTGTAGCAATGACAATATTACTGTCCTCCCTTAGCGTCATAATGAGCCTTAATGTCGTAATCCAGTACCAGGACTACTATTGGCACTTACAGTCTCTCGGAATCGGCATAAGCCCGGGAGACTACGCTTTGAGGAACGTCAACTGCCTCTGCGATATCCACTTGCCGATGACCTCGATGACTCAGTCTCACAATAATATTGCGAAATTCTGCAAGATTATGTCTTTCCATGGTCAAAAAGAATGCTACTGGATCAAAATGGAGAAAAGACGAGAAAATGTTGTTTGTTTACAAAATGAGTAATCTTCATGTTTACTATTCTTAAGATTATTTGGAGATGATGCGGTCTGGTGTGACGTAATTGTTAGAAAAACATTTTCTTTATCGTGCCAACGTTTCGATCTTTATTGGGATCATCTTCAGGGCTCAAAGTGTTTGTTTTTGTGAATACAGTTCTCAATAAACATCGAAACGTTGGCATGAAAAGAAAATGTTTTTTCTAAAACTACTTCACACCAGATCGCACCTCACGATCTCCAAATAATCATTGGCTAACGGTCACTAAACACCACGCATAGTATTCTTAAGTAAATCCGTTATTAAAAATGAGGATTAACAAATTTGTTGTTTTTGGTTTGTATTTTCTATTTTGTTTTCTCCAACTAACAAGAATATATCAGTTAATTTAATTAAAATTAAAAGAATAAAAATAAATTACAAATACCCCTATTCATTTTTACGCAATTTATAATCCATGACCATCAATTTGGATTTATGCGTAATCATACCAGAGTTTAATATTGCCATACAGTTGTGGACATCGTCACATCCTCTCTTGAGAAGAAGGAATGTTGCCCGGGGGGCTTCGATCGAACCTGACACCTGCGTTTGGCCTGGAAAGTAAATGGCGTTTTACCCTCTACTTCCTCAGTCTCAAGTACTACTTGGCAGACTAGTACATTAGTGTATGAGTCGGATCCCCCACTCTCGTTTAGAGAAGGCGTACCCGGCGTTCCTCAGGTTCGTTACTGATGATACCCCTTCTCATCCCGACATCATTATCCTATTCTGAGAAGGAAGGTGCTAAGATCTTCTTACACCGATTATAGGTTCTGGGCTTATAATTGGTCTTGCAGATCTCCCTCTGGTAGATTGTACAGCCCAAGGTATTGTTAATTTATGTTTTCTCAGGTTTCGAACTCTTTAGATACATTTACCGATTATTTTTGATGCCACATTTTTCGTTCTAATGCTTTTAGGACTTCTTGGCTCTCTTATCTCACGATGAGTTTTTCCAGTAACCTCTTTTATGATTTTCTATAGCATAAACATTAATAGCATGAATTTCAGCTTGGAAGACCGAGCTATATTTACTGTACTTATATAATAAGTTTAATTACTCCAGTATTGAGATTGCACAAAATATACTTGGCCCGGTTCTGTCGCTAGTTTTGTAGGCATCTGTTGATTTTTTTTCTTCCTTCCCTTTTTAGGTTATGCCTTCCTATCCACCCTTTGTAATGACAACTTTCCATAAACTTTATCTGAAACCAAAGAAGTTCTCAAATGATTTACCCAATGACTGTTTGATCATGTTTAGCTGGAGCAACTTGTGTGCTTTTGTCATTGCGGGTTCTGTAACAATAAGTTTAGTGTGTCTGGCACCTCTAGAGTTCCTTCCTTTTACTTAAATGAACACATTCTTACATAGGGGGTCCTATGGTTGATTTTTTTTAACGAGGGTTCGCAACAGCAGAAGTCATATCAACCCTCATGGTGCCGGTGTTTTTGAAAAAAAGTCCATTTGTAAGTATGTCGGGTTCGAATGCAGGACCGCTGGATCCGAACCCGGGACCACCTTACAGTGATGGGCGCCGTGTCAACGCCTAAACCATTGTAGCCACGGACTCCCCGTTTGAACTTGTTACCTCGATTTTAGGTTTTGGGCGTATAATTGGTCCTTTTAATCTTCCTCTGGACTCTCCATTCATTACCCAAAATTCCTATGTCCTGACACCCACGGTTGTTACGTTGTTATGTTTTCCCAGTTTTGACTATTTTTGATGTGACATTTAACGAGATTAAGGCATTTAGGGCCTTTTGGCTGTCTGATCTCATGATTTTTTCTCTATTTTGCATCGTTCATTATTATCTATGGCATAATTTTGATTCCTCACTTTATATATTACACAGGGCGGGCGACCAGGACCCGAGGGGTTAAAAGCCTGAGTAGGCCCGTACCCCATCCCTAGAAGGTCCGGGACCTGGTCGGCTCACGAGTCCTGTATAAACCTATTGGACCTATTCACAAACCCCAGGATTGTGGACCATTTTATCCTGGGGAGTGTTTTGGTTATGTCCTCTCCTTCGAAAGTATTAAATCTTTCCCTAGCATACCTATCGCATTCTTTGANCCCCTGCTGTGTGTATTTCTGGATCTCACGCCTCTCTTCCCTCTTTTTACCAGGGTGAATCCTTCATCCGGATCACCCTGTACCTTACAGAGAGCATCCTTATCTCCTTCACAGCGCTCCAAAGCGGTGCAGCCGGTGGATAAAGGAGTACTCTCCACTATTTCAGCTTGGGATTGCTTGGGAGATTCCTCACTTTGGGATTGCCCAGAATACACCTGACTCGGTTCCTTTACTGTTTTCACCCTCCTTGCATTACCCTACACCATGACCTTAAGATTCCTTTTGTTTCCGAAGTAGGGAAAGCCAATTACAAAACCCTCCATCAAGCTCTTTTGGCAAATGACCTGGTCCGTCAGCTCAGTCTCTTTATCCTATCCAGTTCTCTCCCTGTCGTTTTATTAAATGGCCGTTAACCACGTCATGTTTTATGTATTGGTAATAAAATTGAAGAGTGAAATATAAAATTATTAGTAATTATTTATTTGTTCTTTAGGAGGCTCCGCGCTAGGTTTTATTTATAACATGTTTTTCTCTTAATCGTTTTTTACTATTGTAAATACTTAACCGTTTTACTTTAATTTTCCATTTGTGTAGTACTTTTACAGCTTCTAGAGGTATAATATTTAACTTAAGTAAGAACTCGTATATGTATTTAGTAGTCATAATTGGCCGTATTAATTATTTTAATTAATTATACTTTTTTTCTAAGGTCTTGGTTGAGATGAAAAAGCTATAGCTTTCAGCTTTTTCATCCCAACCAAGTCCTTAGGTAAAAAGTATAATTAATTAAAATTAAATAAGAACATTTGTGATTATTTTAACCAAGCTGATTTCTCATTTTTGTTCGTCAGGTATGCAATAAAGTCTTTGGAAACGCTTCTGCACTTGCTAAACACAAACTGACGCACAGTGATGAAAGGAAATATGTGTGCACCATGTGTGGAAAAGCATTTAAAAGACAGGATCATTTGTGAGTACTTTTCTGAATTAATTGAACATTTCAAACCAAGTTGTTTCTTGTGCTCAAAAAAAAAATAAAAATGTTTTCTTACAAATCATTTGAATTCTAGAAATGGTCATATGTTGACACATCGGAATAAGAAACCTTACGAATGCAAAGCTGAAGGCTGTGGGAAGTCATACTGCGACGCCCGTTCCCTCAGGCGACACACGGAAAATCATCACGCCGGCATCACATCCAACCATACACTTTCACCGGCCAACAGGGATGACGGGTCGCCTCAAAGTTGCATACAGTATGCCCCACCTCCGTCATACAGCAGCCCCGCACCACCAGCCTCATCGGGCAGTACCGTCAACGGACAAACCAAGCCTGTGTCGCAGCTTCAACAGCTTCTAGCCAGCGAACCTGCAAACACTGTCCCTTTTGGTTCGAGAGTAAGTTCATTTTTAGTCATTTTGCACGAAATGCTGCCTCAGATGCTACAGCATAATAAATAACTAAAACATACAAATATAATAAAACATGTAGAAACAGCTACATCATCTGTTTTTAACTAATACACTAAATTATATTGTAAGATAATTTATTTTAAAAATACTAATCGTGAAGGTGGTTGTGGTTGTACTAATGTAGTAGTAGAGGTAGTTGTAGTAGAATCAGTGATGATGGTAGTAACGGTAGTAGTGATGGTTGTAGTAGCAGTAGTCAAATTTTCTATAACAATTGAATTCCTAAAAACAAATGCCTCATAAAAAAATTAATATAACTTAAACCATATTGTAAACAATTAGAATAAACTTTTGTTTGTCTTGTGGGAACAGATGGATATGAAAACTTTAGGTAATTTTGTAGGTCAACTTGGCCTTTTCATAGTTAGATTTCAAAAACTGACAAAGCTTAGTCTGTTTCAACTAATCTGCACCAAGAAATGTTAAGTATTTGACAATATGTTTCTAATGGCAAAAATAATAATCAGATAATGTTTTTTTCTGGCTGTATAAAAACAGTGGTTGGGGCTGTAAGAAAAATCCTCCTTATTTCCCTACCAAAACCTCTCATTAGATTTATTTTTCTTTATTACATACATTATCATAAAGATGTATATTTTTCATTTGAATCACAGTGTATCATTAAGAAAACAGTGCAAAAATGTATGTTAAATTTATCAATTCCTTGATTTTACAAACTTGACTTAAAAATAGATAAGAAGATAAGAAAAACCAAATCAATTTGAAGACTGTTTGATTCGATTTGATAGTGAAGTGAATACAAAAAGCATGCAACATTTTTTTTTAACACAACCTTCCATAAAAACTGAAGTGACTTGAAGCTTTTCACTGTTATTGCTTTGCCTGAAAATTGAGCTGCTCTAGTGTAACTGCTTATAAGAGCTTCTAATTTGATATGATCAAGTGCTTAGAATTAAAATGAACATTTTGAAGATCATCGTAGAAATTAAAGTTTTATGGACTTATCAAAAAAATAATCACACTAATTAAAATGAAATATAAAAAGAAAAATTAACATCCTCTTTTATTTCGATAGTCTTCTAACAGCCAAAACAACAATGATGGCCTTACAAAACAGCAAATTGATCTCATTCATCAAATTATGCAGCAGACTCAGCATCAAGCCGTGACAACTACAGCTTCAACTCACCCAAAATGTCCATCTGCTTCCAGCATAACTTCATCTACGACTAGCTTAACAAAACAGAAAAATTGGACTGTCCAGGTAAAATTAAATATAATAATGCTCAGTGGCAGTGGATGCAAGGATTAATGTTAAAATGTTAATTGATACTTTCTTCAATTTAAACTAAATTTCACAACCAAAGAACTAAATTTTCTTAAGACTTTTCTTTTAAATACATCATTTATTTAAAACATTATAACAGGTTTCTAAATAAAAGTATATGAGAACAGACATACACTTATAACTTCCCCATATATATTTTTTTCATGACATGCATTTATTACAAGATTCGTGCAATAGTGCCTTAAAAACTGCATTAAAGAAAATTTGTTTACAAAAAAAATTATGAAACCTTATTAGTTTTATTAGAAACTGATGTACAAACCAAAAAGAAAAACATACACAAAGAACAAACAACAATGAAATGCATTACAACCATCATCTACCATCATTTTACTGTGCATACTGTATGAAACCTTAACAGTTTTATTAGAAACTGATGTACAAACCAAAAAGAAAAACAGTACCCAAAGAACAAACAACAATTAAATGCATTACAACCACCATCTACCATTATTTTACTGTGTGTAAACTTTCTTTTATCGGCACTTGTGTTTTCTTCCTCCCCTCTCCTCCCCTCAAACAGAACGTTACTTAAGTTTATTGTCAATGGTAAGTGGTCCAGGAAAGATTAAGAAAGAAAAATCAAAAGCATTTTTTCTTGTTCTGCTAGTAAACTGTAAAAAAAATTCTTTTATCAGGCATGGATTATGTTTAATTTGAATTGCCATTTGTCATTATATCCTTTGACAATAGTATTACTGAAATGGCTCTATAGGTGTAGATTTTAATCATAATTTATTTGTTATTTACATAAAATAATACATAACAATATGTTATAATTTCATTTAACTTAGATACTATTGTTAATCATTATTTTCTATCAGACATATTTTTACTTTATCTATTGCTATCTGTAAAAAATATACATGGAGCAATTAGTACTGATATCAAATTAGGAACGGGTCAAGATAGTGGATAGAGTGGAAATTATGGAAACATGTTTAGATCAAATCCTCCAAGAAGTCTTTGTGAATTAAGGTTTTCTTTAAAAAATCTTAACATTGCTTGATGTAGAAGGGAGCGTTGATGATGTTGTGGATGACATTGGATTGAAAGAATGATGTAGAGGGGAGTGTTGAGGTTGCGGTGGAGAACTTTGAATTGAAATGGTGATTTAGAACGGAGCGTTTAGGGTGCTACAGATGACTTTGGATTGAAAGAGTGATGTGGAGGGTGTGGTGGAGGACTTTGGACTGAAAGGGTGACATAGATTGGAATGTTGAGGATGATGTGGAAGACTTTGGATTTAAAGGAGTGGATTTTGTTTTCTCCATTTGGAGTCGTAGGGATTTCTCCCTTTAGGACTTTAATTTTTGTATATTATAGCTGATCTCTGCTAATGGATATCCTGGAAGATTTTAGTTTTTTTTATGAAGTAAAAAATTCTTCTCATGGTATGGCATCAAACAAAGGATATGTTCTTTGGTATCTGTGTCTTCTAGGCATAAAAGACATTGGTCATCAGAAAGTCCCATTTTTAAGTGGTATTTTTCTGGAGCTTGTCCCAGTTAGAATTTTTACTTTCTGTTGAGTAGGATTTTCTCTTTGTTTGGATTTGTTGGGTGATGAAGGATTTGGCCGAGCCCTACCGTAAGTCCAAATATTTTGGTGAGTTCTTTTCTTGTTAGTCTTATATGTGGGTTCTATGTAAGTTGAAGTAGAGAACTTTGGACGGAGGGATAACCTTTGTTGTAGTGCACTGGTGGGCAAGTCTGATGGTGTTCGTTTTTTTGATCGTTTAACTTTAATTTGCCACCGAATGCACTAGTCCAATAAGGTTTAGGTGTTCTAGGACTATTTCTGTTGCTAGGGTAGGATTGAATTATGTGTAAGAATTGCAGTGTCGCTTCGTAGATTTTTGTATTAATTTTGTGGGTATGTCAGCAATATAGATTGTCTATAAGATCAGTCCTAAGATACTTCCTTGCGGTAGCTTTGATTGGCATGATGCGTGAAAAATTGAAACCAATTTTCACTTTTCGAAAAGGATTTCATAAGTGGATAGCATTCAGTAGGTGTAATAGAGGATACTTTTTAGCTTCCGTAACATCCAGAAATATGGTTAAAAAATTGCTTGTTTTCCAGAGCCGAGTAGAAGAGGACAAAAGTAGAACGAAGGGATCAAAAACCAGACTGATTATTGGGGAAGTTTTGAGAGTACAATATGGTATTTAGACTGTTCAGGGCGTTGAAATGTTTGAAATAAAATAGGTGACTTTTTGGTCTGTAAGAGATTGACGCAAAGTTTGGGGGAGTGGAATTTTTGGATTGGGGTTGTTAAGGATAGTATCCACTTGATGGAGACGTTGTGTGAATGGCTGTAAATAGTTGTAATGTACACCATTGCTTTTTTTTCGTAGGTTTCGGAGGATTTTAGGGTAATAAGATCGTGCCCTGCAGAAAGTGGAAATTCTGTCGGGTGGATTCTATAAAATATAATTTCGTCTTAGCAAGGCGCTTGAATGTATACTAATCCAACATGACGGATCGGTCGCCGAGGTTTAACATAGCAAAGCGCCTTGGCGATTACTCGACGTTTATTTTATTTACATTTGTAAACTTGTTTACTATCAAAGAAAATCATGTTCAAATAATTTAAATTTATGATTTTTTTTTATTTATACATTTACTTCTCATTAAAATCTGAACTTGTAATATGTCATATTTTAAAAATACTGTTAATAATGACACATACGTTTTCATTGGTATAATCATTTATTTTTAAATCAGATAATTCAGTTAATTAATTAATTTTTCAGACATCTACTGTACCTCCGAAGTGTGTGACCACTTCTAAGCCAGTTGAGTGCAACCTTTGCCATCGTAAGTTTAAAAACATTCCTGCTCTTAATGGACACATGAGATTGCACGGTGGCTATTTTAAAAAGGTAATGACTTGTTATTATTGCATAATTGTTTATTTAAATTCCTTTAGCCTTTTTTTTCATAAGATTTCATATATTATTTCTCTTTAGGACTCAGACACGAAGAAATGTGAAAAAAAGGATTTGTCTGGGCCGCCTTTGCAAACAGCAAGCATCAGTGTTAGAGCATTGATAGAAGAAAAAATTATCCAAAAACGAACCAATCCTTCTCAAAATCAGAGCATTAATATTGCCGCCCAACAAACAAGTGGTAAGGAAAATAATAATGAATAGTAGCACCTCTGAAGAAATAAAGATTGTCCATTTTCTTTGAAAATCAAGTACTCGTGGAAATCAGGCAGGTACAGAAACTAACTTCTGCACCTTAATTTAACATCCTCAGGGTGAATACAGTAAAGTTTATACATTATTTAATTACTTTTTATGATGATTAGTGACTAAATTCTTTACATTAAATCTCAAATCTACCTTGGAGCATTTTGATTATTTCATTAATTTATTGGTATGTTTCATTTATCATGGATTCTAGGTAGTTTAAAATAATAATAGGGTTACATACTAGAAATAATAAATTACAAAGTTTTATACACTGAAGTTGTTTATCAATTACACTATAATGTTTGGAAATATTACTTGGAGTACTTCCTTTAATCTACCTGATTTAATTAACATTGTACTTGAATGATTGATTAATTGATTTTTACAAGCTCAATTCTGCACATATATGTACATGCATACCATGTGCACCTTATGACTTGTTGCGGAAAGCTAGGAGATTACCCACAGTACTCGGTATTTCGTCCGAGTTCAGTCCTCTGTCTTATCAAACCAGCCACCAAAGTCACCCAAAATTTTTCCAACAGCTCTCTAATACACATTCACTCTCAATACACCCAAAATGAGATACAATAAAACAGAACAGTTTCTTCCAAAATCAGAACAGGGGACCCCAAGATTTGATGCCGTACTCAAGCACTTTTCTCAAATCCGGTAGCATTCCAATTATTTACATACCATTCACTCAAGTAGGATGGTGGAGTGCTCCATATTCCTCCAATGCCTTTTAAACATACTATATAACTAATCCACTTGAAGTTCCTATTCCACCAAAGGGTCCCTCACACAACACATTTACTCCAATAAATATATTCACTCTTAATATATACAAAATAAAATATCGACCAAGTACTACATACAATAAAACAGCTGTTTTCTCAAAAAATCATAGCATGGAACCAAAACATAGCTTAAACACAATTCTCATATTGTGTGGCATTTCTACTGTCTCCCTATATGGACCAAAGGAACAATTTTCTTTAATTATGTGGGATACATCGAGCAACCTTTTTTCAAATTATGTGACCTTGTGTCAATCTCGCATTCCCTATTCTTAATTGAATAAGGATCATCCCTCTTCAACGACTCAAATCCTAGAATCCTAGGAACTTCACTGCCAATCAAGCGGGAGACACTTTTCCTTTTAATCATATTTTTTATTAGATTTTTATGGTGATCAGGTTTTAAGGTCTTTCTTATACTTGATCTAAAGCAAATTTATTATAGCTGATATTGCATATTAACTTTTTCCAAATTTAACTCATAAACTATTAGAAAAAATGAGTCATTATTCTCAAATTAGATATACCAATTAAGTAGTAAAAATTACTGTATTCTATTACTTAACATTAGCTTGATCCTAATACTTGTATTTTTGTTTTATTTTTTCCTATAAATACAGTCTGTTAACCTAATTTTTCTATGTTCTGCTTAATAGCCTGATTTTATGTTATAATTGTTTTATAAAGTACATTTTTTTGTTATAGATGAAAAACATGGTACTGAAAATACGAGCTTGTGTAACGGTAATTCAACTGATGCGGAATCAAACACAAAAAATTCTTCCTTCCTTGTTCCTACACCTTCTCTTTCTTCTAAAGAAAGGATACTAGAAAAATCAATTGAGACCACCTCATTAGATAGTAACGAATGTGGAAGAAAACTGGACGGAGCAGTGCAAAAGCCAAGCGTTGACCACCCGATATTGAAAAAAGCGCCCAAATTAAGTGTCAAAAGGGCGAGTTCTGATCCAGGAATAATGCAACCATCAATTAATGAAACGTTAGTTTACTATTAACATTTTTTTAACTAGTGATATTTGAGTTTTATCGTTGTATACACAAAAATCACTGAAAACCACATTTTCCCAATATACCTTTCAGTATATACAGAAGACACTCGTTATCCATAGGGGACGTATAACAAGCATCACCATGGTTAATAAGAATCATCTCGACTTTCAGGCTTCCAAGCATTTTCTTTTCTATCTGCATACCACACACTTTCTATATCATGGCAATGTTATGTATGAACTTACACATAAAAATATTTAAGATTTTTTCAACAAGAAAAATATAATATACAGTAATATATGTAAATAATATTCCATGCAGGAAAACAATACATACATACATCAGGCACAACATGAAAGCAAATGAGAAAAAATTATTAACATCTAAAAAAGATAAAGTTTATAAAAAATTTAAATTAAATTCCACTTTTAGAAGTAGATGCTGATGAGTCAGTAGTTAGCTCTTTCAGCTTTTTCAAAGAACATTGTTGTAGGAGGCTGCTCTGTCTGCTTAGGTCTGGTTTTTTAACTCTGGAAATTTTGTTGGAGAGGGTCCGTTGCTCGAATTAGCAGACGTGTTATGTTGATTATTCATTCCCTTATTGAATCATATTCTACAATTTTATTTTTCAACTTTTGAGCTAATCGCAAGATTTCTATAAATTTGTCCATTCTTCATTCCTGTTTCCTCATTGGTGGTCGAGTTGATGAGTTCTTGCAATTCTTCAATAGTGAGTTTTTAATTACAGATGAATTAAAGCACGGATAATGAAAGCGCAGATAACAAGAGTCTACTTTATTGTCATAAATTATTGGGGGGGGGGGATTCATTGTAATTGTATTAATTTGTGAATAGTAAACAGAGTTGTTTTGTAATTGTATAAGTTCTTATTCATTTACAATATTACCTTCACAAGGCATTTTTTTAATAATAAATTAAAATTAATCTAAATTTACACAATAACTCATTTAGCATGTTAGAAAAATTATTTTGTGAAACTGAATATTCTGCAGCCATTTTTATACCACTAACCCCACACTGTCCTTGAAATATATTTAAAATTATAATGTTATAATAAATGCTTTTAATGTTAGTTCTAGGCAACTTCAATTAAATCTATCGACTGACCCAACTTATTCACTAGGAGTGTACAGTGAAGATGCTGGTTATTTTTCCCCCACACTGCAAGATGATGTTTTTCAGCAGGTGGACTCAGTACAAGAATCTATGATTTTACAGGGAGTGGATCCAAGCCAGTTGGCTGAATCAATTCAGGTAAGATGATTAAATGGTATTCAGTTTGTCCAACAACAAAAAAACTAGCGACAATAGACATACATTATAAATTACAATTAATTAAGGTTTTTAGTTGAGATAAAAAAGTCAATGGCATGAGCGGGATTCGAACCCACGATCTTCGGCTAGATACGCCGCTACTCTACCACCTGAGCTATCGTGACCTCGATCCACTCGGACATCAACTTCCTATCTCAACCCCACCTTATGAATTTTCCCTCCTTTTTGCCATTTTTCAAATGTCGTGTAATCGGATTGGATTCTCGTGAAATTCAAAACGGTTGAGATGGGAAGTGGGTGTCTGAGTGAGTCGAGGTCACGATAGCTCAAGTGGTAGAGCAGCGGCGTATCAAGCCAAAGATTGTGGGTTCGAATCCCGCTCGTGCCATTGACTTTTTTATCTCAACTAAAAACCTTAATTAATTGTAATAAATTAATTGTTCAAGCGGACCACGAAATTAGTGAATTTAATACCTTGTAAAGTTTCGACCAGTTCAAAAAATATTTGATTTGTGGAATTAGATACTCTACCATACAACTATTCATTTATTTCTATTCTGATCAAACAAGATGTATTAATTATTAATCTTACATTGTAAAGACCTTGCTAATGAACGTAAATATTAAATTAAAGTAGATTTATTGATATAAAATGAACTAAGGGGTCTAAAAATAAATAAACCATCTATGTTATACCGAAAGTTTGTTTTTACTGTACTTGCAGGCTGCCACATTACACGATATTGCATCATTGGAGGGATATACAAGCCCAACAGAAAGCCTCTCGAGCCCTCAGTCATTCCAACGTCATCAAGATCTTCAAAGTGTATTAGATTCTCCGTTGCCAATTAGTTTAGCAGATTTTGCTTACACACATTCACAACATACGAATAATGATTCGGCGCTTCCGGTTCAATCGCCATATGTTACATCGCCCCTTCCTTCTCCTTGCTTTACTTATCCAACACCTCCAGCAAGTCAAGAAGGGCATTCACCATCTTTTCCACCGATGCAACCAGTAATCCCTGGCAATGTTTCTTCACCTTTATCAGCTGCATTTTATACAACGACTATGTCAAGTTCTGCAGCAGTGGAGGCTGCTCTTAATGAAGTACTTCCACAGCACAACTACCCATCGCCACCGCCTCAATCTCCGACACCTGTTTCTTCACCCCTTTCGACTTCAGCCCCATCAACTTCCCCTCTTCCTCACCATCCATTACAATCACAAATGATGCCAAATTCTGACGACCCATTATTATCAAGCAGCCCTAAGGACTTTGCTTCGCGTAAAAAATTTGATTTTCACACTTTTAAACTTTTACATAATGGTACCTTCGACTTTGGTTCTGCTGGAACTCAAGGTGTGACAGGGATTGTACTAGATCGTAATGGTGAATTGAAATTAATTCAAACATCTTGTTTTCAATCGATGAAAACAGGCTTAATCAATGGAACTACCATCTACCTTAACACCAAGCGTAAAGCTGAAAATATTACATCTCCTGATAACAAATCAAAATTACTTAAAGCTATAACTATTCCGGCCAAGTCAATAAATAGCAATAAGCTATATAAAGCCAATGGTATTCTATTAGAGAACAATAAGGAAGATGCCATAGAAGAAGATGTATTTTTAAGTCCAAGGTATACTTTTAATTAAAAACAATAAGTTTCATACTCATGCTTGAAAATATATTTCCTATATTGGTTTAATTTCAGTATTCCTACCAGCCCTCTACGTATGGCTAGAAAGAGATTGCGCCTTGAAAACCCTGCTTTTTCAAAACCACCATATCATTCTCGCTTAAGAAAAGTCAGGAAAAGTGAACCAAATGAACAACTTCCTTATACACCAACGCCTCTTTTACCACCTACCCGTTACGGGCAAGGCCTTTACTGGCAAACTATTGCAACTTCGCCATGTCCATCGACAGTAAAAGGTAATTTTAATTCAATAGTTAAGTTCAATTAATTTTTTTTTATATATACTAAATTTTTTTCTTTGGCAAATAGAAGAAGCTGATGTGAA
The DNA here is from genome assembly GCF_000648675.2 of Cimex lectularius. Taxonomy (NCBI): domain Eukaryota; kingdom Metazoa; phylum Arthropoda; class Insecta; order Hemiptera; family Cimicidae; genus Cimex; species Cimex lectularius. The sequence continues at coordinate 292,407 of NW_019392663.1, forward strand.
GGAATTGTTGTATGAGAGTGATTCTGTACCTCATATTAATATTGGTCCAGAATACCAATGTAGCATTCCTCCATGCTTAAAAAATAGCCAACTGGATGCAGGATTTGCTGAAGATCAACTCCTTTGGGAATCTTCTCTCAATGAAATGTCAAATGATTCTGAAAGTAGGTGTTTTTCAACAATTAAAACTTTTTAACTTCAATACATTCTTGACAAGGATATTCAATGTTTTATTATTCAGATGCTTATCAAGTAGAAAAAATTAGTAATGAATCAAAATATTTTTATATATGTACTAATTTAGGGCATGGTAGCCAGAAATAAAATAAAATAAAAATCATTTTTGATAGCACTATTGCTCCAACTTGTAGTTAAGACACATCCATTTTATATAATTTTCATTGCTTAAACATTTTTAAGTGAGATAGGATGATGAACTTTAAATCACCAAAAATATTTTTACTTTTTTTTACAAAATATTAATTTAATTAGTGATAACCTAAGTAAAATAAATAGCATAAAATGAAATATTATTTAAATATCTAAATACATATGATAAGCAAGTTTTATTAACTGTGACTGTTAAATGTGAAGATTGATTTTTCAAAAAACTTATTTTTGTTTTAGTTGACATGTATTTGGAGTTTGCATGTTGCGCTGCAGTCCCTGGTGGAGGAAGGAATAAGGAATATGCTTTACATGTTTTACATTTATGTCACGGAAAAATACATGTATGTATTTCCAATATAATAAATAAAATCTATTTAACTATCAAGCGATCGTGTAGGGTGCAAAGTTAAACTCTGTTTTTCCTCAAAGGATGGTTGAAGGATGATTGCATATTAACACTCTACTGTCACCTGTCCATCCATTCCTTGAAGTTAATTTTTAGAATAGAAAAAGTCTAGAACGTCCAGTTTTGCGAACTTAACAAGACGTAAGAAAAAACGCTTGACGGTTAATATTTAAATTTAATGCGATAATTAAACTAATAGATAACCTTTTAAAACAATCGGTAAAATTAATATTCGTGTTGAACTGGCACAGGGTCACTTACAGTCTCCACAAACGGGTTTTTGATTTTCCCAAACACATTTTGGCATTGTGTCATCTTCAGTGAGGAACTTAAAAATTAATATTATTGTAATTTGATCCTTACTGAGGATAGGCAGACTATGACGATCAGTAAGGATCAAATTATATGTTCATCACTCCTCAGAACAAAATAGGCAATACCAGCAATAAATTATTTTATAATACCTTAAGAAAATTTTTGTGGATGAATTTTGCTGCATTCTAAGAAACATAATATTCAATTTTTTCTGAACATTTTAACAATACAACTATTTAGTACACCTACTTAATAAAAAATTCTGCGTACTTCAAGGAGAGGTTTAATTTAATGGTAAGATAAAGGGTTGAGAAAATAATTTTTATATAATGTTAAACAATACATATGTATCAAATTTGCACAAAATGCAAAACTTTTTTTAAAATTATTCTTAAGTCTGGAAATAACATGAAGGTTATAATTAACTAAGCACATTTTTTATAGTATTATGATCTCCAGCTAGTGCAGGGCACTAGTAGAAGACTAACAGTACACATATTGAACAATTACTCTCTCCTGAGGTCTCTCACTTTCTTTCACCCTGATTGGTGCTTAAAGTGACTTTTTTTTTCTAAATGAGAGTATTTCATCTACTAGGTTATATGAACCCTCAGGGTACAGGTACTGATTGCAGGGCCGCTGGATTCGAACCCTAGACCTTTACCTTAATGTGGGGAGTGATAAGCACCATGTCAACACCTAAACCATTTTGGCATTAGTTTTGTTTTTACAGATTATAGTTTGTACAGATGGTCAAACAATTTTTGCAATTTGACTCATAGTTTTTCAAAGATTATGGTGGTACACTATCAACCACCTAAATTCATCCAATACCTCCATTGTAATAAAATATTTATGACATGCCTCGCACAATTGATTCTTAAGTATTCCACACTTAATTTTAAATAAAAGGAGATAAGAATTTTTTGTTGTTGTTAAAAAGGAATTAAACCAAAGATATATTCCAACTTATTGTACATAAACAATTTAATTATCATCGTTAAATGTTTTAAAATTTAGTATCTATTCTTCAAAACAAAAAATAATACATGATTTAACATACATAAACATACAATTTTTCTTAGTTTTATAATAAGTAATAAATAATTTATTTTTATATTAAAAAGGAAAAAATCATTTTTTAGGGTGTATGCAGACTTATTTTACTACTGTAACTACTAAAAGAGTTTTATTTTGCTTCCTTAAATTATTTCTCAAGGTGTCTGAAGTTCTCTTTCCTTGACTTTATTAATTTATGATATTTATTTGTTATGTTATAATATAATTTAAACCAAATTACAATATTTCACAGGAAGCGATGCTTAAACTTATGCAACCGACACCGTGTTTGCCAGCTGATCATCCACTATTGTCATTCGAGTATGCAGATAGTGAAAGATGGACATCAAATGAAATGGAAGCTTTTCACCAAGCCGTTTTCAAATTTGATAAAGATTTCATTCTAATTGCACAGGAGGTAATGAGTTTTGTCGGTGTTCAAACCAATGTAATTTACTGCAATATCTTTGTCATTTAGATTGGTTCAAAAACTGTCCCACAATGTGTTCAATTTTATTACATTTGGAAGAAGGTGTGCCCAGAGGATTACAAAAAATTAAGAATGGTTAGAAGAAGGTTTCGTGACAGTGAACGTGAAATAGAAGTTCCTAAATCAGAGATTAATGTAAGTATGTTTATTTCTGCATTTTACTTATTTTTCTTTTAAATTTAATACTGATAAAACATTCGCCATCATATTATCAACACATATTCAACAATAACTGTACTACAATTAATTAAGGTTTTTAGTTGAGATAAAAAAGTCAATGGCACGAGCGGGATTTGAACCTACGATCTTCGGCTTGATACTACTTTTTATCTCAACTAAAAACCTTAATTAATTGTAATATATTAATTGGTCAAGCGGACCACGAAATTAGTGAATTTAATGATCAAAAATGAAGTATACTTCACTAAAGCTCTCCGTGCCCATTTCATTTGTCGTCGAGAATCCAACCCGATTACACATTTGAAAAATGGCAAAAAGGGGGGAAAATTCAAAAGGTGCGGTTGAGATGGGAAGTTAGTGTCCAAGTGGATCGAGGTCACGATAGCTCAAGAGGTAGAGCAGCGGCGTATCAAGCCAAAGATCGTGGGTTCGAATCTCGCTCGTGCCATTGACTTTTTTATCTCAACTAAAAACCTTAATTAATTGTAATATATTAATTGGTCAAGCGGACCACGAAATTAGTGAATTTAATAACTGTACTGTTTAAGTGCTTATATATACAATATATTTTAATATAGACATACATTATACAGGGTGATCCACTACACTTATGACAAAGTTCATCAGTAGAAATGACAAATGGTGGAGTGAGTGTGGTGTTCAGTCCTTTGTAAATTTTAAATTTAATTTAAAAAGGACTGAAGTTCATCAGTTGTGTGTACACCTCAAAAACAAACAAAAATTTCGTATGAACCATGGTCCCCTTTTGCAGATATTCAACATTTTATGGATTTTTTCAACTATCTATGGTTTTAATCATAAATCTACTTGCAGCACTTGAACTATTCATTTTTGGAAATAAAAAAAAAGCATTGAAAAGAGTTTTCAATTGCTGAATTTAAAATTTGTAAAAAAACTAAATTTACAAACTTGTTGGTAAAAAGCACAAGAAACATGAATTCTATATACTAATGCAAATAAACTTTGAATGAAAACTGAGCCAAATTTTAGTATTTTAAGTTATAATTTCTTTCATGATATTTTATTTCCATTTCCTTTTAGGTTAATGATGCAGAACTAGTATCGACAAGTTCCGAAAGTCGATTATTTGTATGTGAATATGCTGATTGCTCTGCAGTAAGTAGAATTAGTAGTGATAATCCATTTGAAAAAAAAAATAGGAATTAAAAGATTAAGTCATTTTACACCATTGTAACACTATTGAATAACATGATCTTAAATGTTTCATAACCTATTAGTATCATCATCACTTAGTGTGTAAAACTAGAATTAGTAAATTTGTTTGGCTTCAATTTTTGTAAAAATAATTTTGATGGGCAAATTCAGACTCCTATACGAACATTAATTTTAAAAATCTAAAAAGTTGTTATAAATGAAATATTTTATCAATGAGGATTTATAATTTACAAAAATTTATAAATTTTGTGTATAACCAAACGGTTCAATTTTGTTCCAGAGTTTTAATTCCCGTGCTGCCCTTAATGGTCACATTAGAATTCATGTCGGAGGTACAAGTGGAAGAAGTCCTACGCCTGATAAAAGGAGCGCAAACACTGGCCAGCAGAACAATTGCGAGCCGTCAGAGGAATTTCCATGCAAGATTTGTGGGAAGTAAGTGTGTCCACTAGAGCCTCACCACCAGGTACTGTTTCGGTTAGATTTTTTCATTCTTCCCACATTTTACAAAGTGTTGGAAACTTCTGGAAAATAAACACTTGAATTTAGCATGAATACTAACTGCCTGGTGAGAGGACTTGCTCATACAAAATTAGCTTTATTTAACATCTTATTTTAGCATAGTGTGAAATGTTTTAAAAATTAATTCAACAAAATAATACTTTCAGAATCAATGTGAAGAGAAAAGCCTTAACTCTTAATGAATTTTTGTGCATGTACAGAATACTAATATTTAAATAAATATTAACATTTTTGTTTAACCCACTCGATAGATTTATAATTAATTGTGATTAAATATAAAATAATAATTGAGCATCATAATTTACATAAAATCTGCTATAAAACCGCATGATTTATGTAATGTTGATATTAATGTATTTAACTTTATGTTATGTTAAATTCAGTCTTTAACTTTCTGTATTTCTTTTTTTAAAATACACATTGAAATGTTAGAAATCTTGACCAAAGTGGCTGTTCTTGAATATTAAATTGCTTTAACTTTGATGATAGTTAATCATCCATTGTTAATTGATTAGCTACTATAAAAAATTTACATTAAAATTTGTTTGTGATATAATTTATAAACAATTTATTTTAATTAATTAATTATGACAGATGTCATTTTTTATTTTATCTATAATTTCAACCAATTTATTTTTGTTCTCTGCATATAGCCGTAAATAATACGTTTTAGTTTAAAATATTAAAGTAATTTAATTGACTAGCAAGACGGACACTAACTAATACTAATTAATCACTAATTTTAAAACGTTTTTTGAAAAATATGATCTTGCCAATGAGCCCTCGAAGCCTAGTAAATAAATATTTTAAGCAACTTAAATATTTTTTTTAAATATTGGTTTCTGTTTTTGTAGTTCATGTAATTTAACATTATTATACATCAGTCAATTTTTTTTTTTTTTTTTTCAAAGGTCAAATTGTATTTTACAGCTAGTCATTGGAGTATTTTAGATATTGAAATATATAATCTGCTGATCTGAAATATATAATAAGCCAAACATTAATCCATATTTGCTTAGTAGTCATAATTGACCATATTAATTATTCCAATTATAATATAACTCAAGTGGTTAGAGCAGCAGTGTATTGAGCGAAGGTCGTGGGTTCGAATCCAGCTTATGACACTAGTTTTTCATATCAACCAAAACCTTAGATAAAAAGAATAATTAATTGGTACCAAAGATTGTTGTTAAAATTATTTTTTGGCAAAAGGCAAATTTGATATTCATTTTTTGCACTGAAAAACCCCTGAATACAAATTTTTGAGAAAATCGACAAATAATTTTTTGCCTTTCAAATCCCTCTGATTATTTTTGGAAGGTCACAAAAATTGGGATAACTTTGAAACTACTCCCCTGATCTACATGAAACAGTGCAAGCCTTTAGAACTATAAGCTACACATGATGACATGACATAAATCTAGATTCTGTAAATAAATCAGAACCATAGATACAAAATACAACATTTGAAAATTTTTGGCTAATTTTATCTTTGTTTTTCTAACTTATACTGACATAAAACCTAAACATTATTGGCATAGTTTACAAAAATTTAATAGAGAAATTCAGCTTTCCAGGGGTTACAATACTGTTGGATTTAGACAAAATCCAAGGGAGTTATGTATTTTTCATTGGAATGCCTTTTGCTGCTAATCGAGCCTAAAAATATATATTTTTTCTTTACTACGAAAATTTGTATTTGCTAACTTTAAAGGATGCTTAAAATGAATTAGGATTGCTTTTTGTTTTTCAAAAACACATTTTTTAAATTATGCTGAGAATATATTTTCGTTTTTGTAATATGTTATATATCTAATGTCATGTAATACAATCCTGTATATTCTTTTCTTATTCTAGGTTAAAATAAATTGGCTAATATATCACTTTGAAGTACAATCATAACAAAAACAGAAAACCTTATTTAAATAGGCACATTGGCAAGAACACTCAGACACGTGTCTAATATTTTTTGACCAAATATGCATTACAGAAGAAAGTTTCATTAAAATGATCCCACAGTTGTAGCCACCCCTTGTAAATTGAATTTATTTATTTTCACTTAAATACTAATTTCTATAGAAGTCCTGCCGCTTGAAAAAAAAGCCAATTATTCATTTTTACATCCCATTTGATGCTGTAATTATAAGAAGGAAAACAGAACAAAATTAAAAAATTGAAGAAATTTATTTACTGGATTACTATCATTATAGTAGCGGAAATACAAGCTTTCGTGATACGCCTTCATCAGGTGTCCTTCACTTGTCTGAATTATTGGAGAGTATAGCCTAGGATCAGTTGGCCAATAAACCACCAATCTCGGATTATTGGCCATAATTCTTGCTTCAAACGCCACTCTTCTTGAGCTACTATCTTATTTATAATTTGTAGAATGTGTCTACAAAGTATGGCCAAAATTAGATCCTTCTTTGTCTAAACAGTTTGTTGTAATACGGCATATTTTGGTAAAGGATCCAGTTATAAAAGTAGATTTTTTCCTTGAAACCAAGCGAGTAGTTACAAAATCCACTCGCTGGCTGAAAGCAGAGTAAAAGTAGTGAAAAACAATAATTTATATTTTAAGAATTAAAGTGATTTATATTGTTTGAATAAGACATTTTTACACACAAGGACTTTTGTAACAGCCTAGTAATAAGAATAAAATAGTACTATTAATTAATATCTGATGATCGAAATTTTTTTTCAGAATTTTTAACAAAGTTAAGAGTAGAAGTGCACATATGAAATCTCATAGACCTCCAGATGCTGAAATCCGTAAACCCAAAACAGATTCTGCCAAAATGGAAGGAACTGAACCATCTTCTGGAAAAGGTGTCAATTTAACTACCCCAAATTCGACTCAGCGAAATTCTTAAAGGATGGCTGAGAAAAATGTTTGCAGTTTGTATCAGAAGGCAAGTTTACAATTTTTCATTTTCTCCGTGAAACAAATTATAAGCAAAAATAGAAAAAATGCCAATTTTATCATTCATAGAGAATGAATTGATGGAAAAACTGAACTTTTTAAACCTACTTTCAAAATAATTATGATTGATTATGTATAAAATAAAAAATTGCTTATGCTGTTTTTATTCTTTCCAGGGCTTAGAAAGCACAAGGTCAAAAGAAACTGCATTTGAAATATTTTAATAAATACAAATTAATGCATGGTGATCAGTTGGTTGTGTGTGTAATTGCGTAAACAAATCGAAAGACTGTAAGTCTGATGCTTAATTTAATTCTTTACTATTTCGAAACTTCGTCGATGGTTGGTCTGCATTCCAGATTTAGAAAAAAGACAATGTTTTTAATAATCAAAATTTTATGAAGGGATAAAATGTTTTTGACTAAGAATGTCATCACAAAACAACTTTCTTTGTGTATATAACTTAGTTTCTGAACTTTGTAACTTATGATCCACATCTCTGTTAATATATGTGATTTAAAAATTACATCCTTTATTATATACATAGAAAAATGGCTATTATTGAACAATGATTTGTAGCTCCCAAAAATGAATTAAAATATTTTAAAAAATTCAAAGGTCGTGTTCAGATATAATCATCTATTTTTATAATAATTTGTTACTTATTTATCATTATCAGAAAAAGTGACAAAATATATTTTCATCTTTTGAAAACATTACAAAAAAAGGTAAAATACAACCATTATTTGTTTTAATAAACAATGTAGTCCTCAATGTGTCAAGAAAGTTGTTTCTTGAGTCACTATTACAGATACCCTCAATATTTTATATGATTACTTAATTATTTTTATATAACTATTTTTGTAAAATAATATTTAATTTGTTGATGCAATCTTTAATGTTAAATAACAATTATTGTACATTAATTTAGTGTACTCTTTTTTAAGAGAATATTTTGTGTAATGTAATTAAAATATATATACGGTCGATCATTATAAGGAGAAATTAGGTTAATAAAGGTTAAAAACGCTCAAATAAATTTTTCCTCAGAATGAAAAGCAATGGAAAATCACATTTAAAGTGTGTTATTGTCTGCATGTTTGTACAGCACACACAATTACATATATAGTTAAGTCAATAACATTCAACATTTCAACCGAAATGTTCTCATCATAAACTGATAACTTCAAATGAAGCTTTAAAGGCTGGTTGCACAGTATTAAGAGGCTAGAATTTGATTTTATAATGTGTGAGTTATACAACATTTCATAATTTCAGTTTTTTTTTCAAATTTGCAAGTGCCTTGTTTTTGGGTACTAAGATAAGACATTGCAATGTTTTACCAATATTGGTGTACTAAGAAATAATAAAAAATTGAAAAGAAAGCAATAGTGTTTATTTTAACCATGTGTAAGGTATTTATTAGAGTAGATGTTAAAATGTCTAATATACTTACAATCATTAATGTAATATTTCATTGTATTAATAAAGTCATATGTAATCTAGTAGGTACAACAAATTAAATATCAATTATATGTCATTTTTGAAGCCATATGTTTGAAACTTACATGTTATCCATTTACTGAGAAAAATATAATTCATTTTTATACGTTTTAAATAAATACAAAAATGGTTCAATAAATTCGAGATTGGAGTAGACTATAAATTTTAATTTCTGATGTAAAGATGTCATGGAAAAAAAAAAAATTGTTAAATGTGTGTATAAGTACACATATATATAAAGATTTATTATAGAATTATTAGAAAATATTTTATTGATTTTTTTTAGACTGTCTTTATCTATTGTTGTTAAATATTTTAAAAACTGAACTTGTTAAGTTTTTGTTGTCACTCTTAAATATTATTATTTTCGGAATATTTTTTTTTTTTGAGTACCTTACTGTAATTTCACCAGTCATTTATTTAAATAAAATACAAGAAGAAGACATAGGTTTGCATAAAAATGGAAACCTTTGAAAGTTTCCTATTCGTTGAATTGCAGTTATGCTTAAAAGATTTCTGTAAACCTTTATCTAACAGGAAGGTGTAGTGCCAGTAAGCTTTCAAGACTTTTCTGATCTCACTTCTGTGTCTAACAATTATGCATGAATGTATTTATATTTTTAAATGTTACCAATATTTGCAAATAGGAATTCTGATGTAGTATAATTTTCTTGATTTCAAATTCGGGCATAATTCATTTACTTTTCCATGTCATTCGCTGATTCATAGTTTAGTTGGCACACAGTGTCATAATGGTGTGTATGTTCATGTGTTTTGTATATGCATGTACTTAGATATTTCATATGATGTTAAGTAAGTTTTTGAAAAAAACCTCCCCTTCAAATCATATATGGACAATTCTATATTACAACAATTTTATCCATGTTAAAGAACAAATGTTCTGCTGTTCTGATGAAGTACTTCGACCCCATGGCATGAAACAACCCTTTTCTGTATTAAATGTCGTTTTTATTAAGAAATTTAATATAATTTATGTAAATGGATGTTCATAAATTTTGAAGTAACAATATTAACATTACTGTTAGGTGTTGAGTAGTTTTTGTAGAATCTCTTCTAAAGGCTCTAGGTTTTTTTATGTTACAAAGAGACAGCATCATAATGGTCCATATCCCAATCCTATAAATTGTGTATTAATTAAGATATTTTAATGTAAATTTTTGGAGTTAGTTCAGTTGCTTTTGTTTATAAAATAACAAAGGGTTTTTTGTAATAATTTCAATTTATGGAAAACGATAAGGGTTGAAATTATGCCTCAAGACATTTGTTAAAACAATCTTATATAATACATGCCCTATATTTTTTATTTTACAATATATAATCACTTATAATAATTGTTACACAAATTATAATAATTGTTCTTTATATGTCTGAAGAAAAAACAAAACAGTTTCACACACTCCAAAAAATGCATTAAAATGTTTCAAATAATATAAAAAAAACTGGACGATTTTGTACTTTTTTTATTTGGACATGTTATATTTTTTCCCACTAATTTCTTCTTAATATTAAATTTTTGAGTTATGAAGAGATATAATCTTTAATATATTTATTTTGGAAAATTAATTATAGATGGAAATAGGTATATTGTTCACTTTATTACAATTGATAATGGTCTCATTGGTGTGTAGGTAACAACAAAATAAAACAGTAATTTGTAATTATTTATTTTTTAAATTAATTATGAACAAAATTCTTTTGACAATAATAAGTATCATAATTATCATTAATAAATGCAATGGAATGACCTTACAAGCTGGATTTGTTTTATGTAACTTGAAGTGGTGGTACTGCGATTCATTTAAATGTATAATTAATATTAAAAACTGAATTTGCCTGGAAACATTTTTATACAATTATGAATTGGAGAAACAATCATTAATTATTTAAATCATCTCTTGTATTTGGCCTAAGTATATTAAGCAAATGCTGTACATAAATTAATTGTGATTATTAAAGTAGATTTTTACTCATAGTACTTGTTAAAACTCTTGAGTGAGTCTGTTATTGCTCAAAATTTTATATACCCACAAATTGAGCATATTTTCTATCTATCATCCTTTAAGGAGTCGAAGAATTAATTATTTTATGTTTATTTTTTAGATGTAGCTGGCATTTTACATTTGTGGGGTTTTTTTACGTGCAATTTATTTTAAGAGAGAGAGCAAAAATTGCATTTGTATTAATTTGTTTAAGCTATTATTTTAGGCTATTAATGTGTATATGTGTTTTCTGTTATTGTACCTCATGCACGTTTATTCATTATACTAAGATTAGAAAGACCATTTTCCATAGTTGAACAAATCAAGTAGTATTATTCAATAACCCAGAAATATTACCAGGCAAATTGTAGTTAATTTGTAAGATTTTTAAGTTTTGGATATTCTAGTTTTATTGAACTATATTATTAATTTTCTTACTAACGATAAAAAATGTTTTTGTTTTTCAATTTAGTTGTAAGATTTCTTAAATTTCCCTCGCTCAATTTTTTGAACTGGAATAATAATTTTATTTATTTTATCCTATGATTAATTTTTTGTTCTTTTTGCATGAACTCTGGTGCATATTCACCCATGCAACATTTAGTGATTTACATTCCAAACACTGGAAAATTAATATACTGTTCATGTATAGAAAATAGAAATTTATTTAAAAAAATAAAGCAATAGAAAACTATTTTATTAAATACTTTTAAATTTGATGTTGCAAAATTTATGTCTTCACAGTGTCTCTCAAGAACTGTATTGTTGTCTCATAATTCTAATTATTTGTAATTGTTAAAATAAAAAAAAGATAATAGAAAAGTGTAAAGTGTGTTTTAATCACAGTCCTACACCTTATTGTTTATAAACTTAATTCATAGGTAAAAAGTGTAAATGAACCACAAAAGAGAGTTCCTCTTGACTCGTTCTGAACTTTGTGGTCTGCCTATCCATGCTGTTTTTGGTCAGTCAGCATTGGTGGGTTTTTGTCATAATTTTTTATTTATTTAAGAAGCATAAAATTATATGTGCCTTATTTAGAGTATATAACAGACACTAAGGTTAAAAATATTATAATTATCATTAAAATTCAGGAAACATTTTTATCCTTTTTCCTTTTTTTTCAGCTGACAGCTAAGGTCATTTTTGGCTCTTCCCCTTATAACAAGTAAACATCATGCTGGATTCTTTGTTGTCTATATAATATTTTCACAATTAACCGTCCTACACGTAGCTTTATCATCCTAATTCGATATTTCATACATAATTACTTTTACACATTCATAATCTTACAAACAATAACAAAGTCTTAGACCCAGAGCACTCAAAATACTGTAGTGAACCTATCCCTAAACTTAATTTGAAAGTTATACAAACTACAGTTGAGAGGACAGCAGGGTGTTCATAACCTTGACATTCTTCAATTATAATCTGAATATAATAATAAATTCTGGGTAGACCCTTTTGATGTATGTGAATAAGTTCAGGGTTAAAATTATTACTGCAGAAGGACAGATCGGCCAACTAACAAGAGCCTAAACTCTTAATCGATGGAATGAAAGGGAAGTAAAAGTAAAAAAGAGAACTGTTGTACATGGAAAATTGAAGAAGGCCTAAGATGGACCCCTGTGGAATGCCTGAATTAATAAAACCAATCTTTTGTAGTTGCAATAGGCAATTTGTGAGCAACTACTCTGATATATTAGGGTATTACTATAAAAGGGCCAAATATAGGTAACATATATTTTTTAAGTATTTCAGGAGAAGGTGTAAGAAATGAGTGTTTAACTTGGTAAAGCTTCCTTTCTTGATAATGTTGAGGACATGTTTATTCAACTTTAAGTCTTATGATATTGTTATCCCCAGGTCTTTTTGAAATGATGTAGAAGCCAAAGAACTACCATGTAGAAGCCAAAGTAGCAATCAGTCAGAAATCTTATTTATTTTATATTACAGTTCCACAGGCATTTGCTCATAATGAATACATTCAAAACCAAAATAAACACATAAATAAATAGATGAACTATATTTAAGGACAAGGCAGAATAAAAGTACTAAATATAAAATTGTGTGGTAGATAATTATAATTAAAACAAGGACTTTACACTCTTTAGCCCAGGGCTGCAAGCTGATTTAAATATGGCAATGGGATCATTGAAGGGATCAGCAATACTTCCTGTTTTATTCAACAGCCCCAGAATAAAAAATATGATCCCTAAGGATCCATAATTTGTTCTATGCAGCTCAACACTGAATATTTCATAGTGTCTCAAGTTCCTTGCTGGGATGTTAACAGAAAAGCATTCCAAAATCTCAGGGGCATAAATGAGATCATTGAGCATCCTTCATCCAAAATACAGAAATGCCTGACCTTGGCTATGCGTGAGAGACTCCAACTGAAAGACCAAGAGAACCTCATATTCAATGCCAAGACACAAGAATGTCCCATCTTCTACACTAAGTAAGATTGGTTGTTGGGTGCCTGGGTCCTGTCAGGGGGTGGTTCGCGTTGGACAAGTGAGGGACAGGGCATGTTAGCTCCTGTGACCTTGGGGATGTGGACTTTTCCATGCCAATCTAGATGTAATGGTTTTTATCCATACCCTGAAGGGGCCACAGTAAAAATAAAGTATGAAGGATCATTGAAGGTTTCCCTTCTTCCTCCGGCTGCGGTGCCGGGGTCTGGGTTCCTGGTGGCTGGTGTGTCCGGCACGCCTGCAAAGTCACTGTGGCTAGATATCAGAGAATAAGGGAAAAAAATGTAATAAGATTGGACCCACTCAATAACAGCACTACCTTTGTCATAATAAGGAGCCTAAATGGGATTAGTATAAAAATTTTCGAGCAAAGACATTTGAAAAATCGCTGATCTGTGACACTTCACAGATAGTAATATTATTTATACAGTAAGTGTATTTAATTTGGCCAACGTTTTTGTGAGAAAAATTAATAATAACACGTTTGTCTGAGTTTAATCGATGCTCATTTGTAGTTCAGTGAATACATTCAAGAGATTTGTGAAAATCTTGGTATCATCTGAAAAAGTATTGATTTCACAGTGAATTTTGTCATTTATTTCACTAATAAAAGAATGAATATAATTATTTCTAGGAGTGGCACTCTGTTAACCGCTGGATACGAATTATAATATGCTTCATCAACCTTCACTTTAAAACTCCTGTGAGAAAGGTATGATTTCAAGAAATTTAGGAATCCCAAGCTCTCCCAGTTTGTAAATTTCTGTGAGATACACAATCAAGTGCTCTTGAGAAGGTATATGATCTAAGATACCATCAAGTTAGATGATATCAGTTGGAATGTTTGAGTCCATATTTTTTATCCATAAACGACTAGTCATAAATAAGCAATAAACAAGAGTAGAAAATATCTAATTAAATAGGGTCCTGAAGAAAGATCCCATCAAAGGATTTGTCTAGGTACCTCTTAGGTAGTTGATTATTTTAACCACAAGGACACGTGGTCAGCAGAACAGCTGAGCAAAAACAGCTGAATTTGAAACCGGTCATCTCCTTGTTTTGAAAAGCAATAAGTTAAAAATAATAAATTTTTTGTGTCCCTTAAAATAATATTTGACTTGTTTCTTGCTATTGAAAGTTTTTTTGATAATAGACACACGGTAAGTATATTACAATGGGTCTGCCTTTTTGTCAACAAGCTTTAATTACTTACTAGATTACTTTAATAATGCAAAATTAGGGTTGATTTTACTTGCTTAGTTAGGAAAAAATGTGCATCATTGCCAGCTTGAAAAAAATCTTGCAAAACAATGCAAAGTATTTCGACTGTCAATTCAGAGTATTTGACCTCTTGAAATGTTTTGCAAGTTTTGCTGATAACAGTCTGATATATGCTTGTTCCGGATTTGTCTGCCCAAATTAGAATAATCTTGTGTTATATATGCAAGCAAACATTCTCAGAGAGTGTTGTTTTGTTTGGATAATCTTGTAAAACATATTTCAATTAATTAACATTTATGCAAGGTATTGGTTGAGATAAAAAAGTCAGTGTCACGAGTGGGATTCGAACCCACGAACTGTCGATCCTCTTGGATAACAACTCTCCATTTTAACCTACAGTCACGATAGCTCAAGTGGTAGAGCAGCGGCGTATTTAGCCGTAGGTCGTGGGTTCGAATCCCGCTCGTGTCACTGACTTTTTCATTTCAACCAATACCTTACATAAAGATTAATTAATTGAAAGAAATTATTTGGTCAGTTGGACCACGAAATCTAATGGACTTGTAAAACATTGCAAAACAATAGATCTCCAATCAACAAGTTGTACTGGTTTATGATATTCAATAAATATTTATTTTCATTGCATTTATTGCCGATTTGTGTTGTCGAACAGTTACAACTGCATGTCTACTGTTTATACTGGAGTTGAGGTATGACTGATGATTTTGGTCTGCCTGTCCTCGTTGTCTTGTTCTGATGAATGTCAGTAGTTACTCAAAATCCAGAATTGAATATGGCCAAACTACAGCCTCATCACATCGCACAGCTCAAGAGCAATAAAAGTAAAATTAAATACTGTCATACAGGAAGGCAACGTCCAAATACTTGTTGGTTGTGAACAAGAAGTCAAACCATTTTACAAACCTTTTTTTTTATACTATTATTAGATAATAAAACCATGGGCAGGGCCAAGATTCACCCAGGACTACTATCAGGGCAAATACGATTTCGACACACCAACCACCAGCCAAAAGTAAAATAATCTGGTCATGCAAGAGGATTTAACATCCAATTACCCTGGTGACATAAACAAGAGGATCTTACCACTTTACAATAATTTTTTCCTACTATTACTAAGGACAAAACATGGAATATGATGGGATTCGAACCCAGGACCACTAGCGTGGCAAATAACGGCCGGATGACCTAACCACAGTCACAAAAGTAAGTCCTGCCATACAGGTGGGCTTAACGTCAAACTGTCCATTTGGGTTTTGGGTGTCATGGACAAGGATTCAAATACTTTACAACACATTTTTCATTCATTATCAATTAAAAAAACCATAGGCTGTGCTGGGATTCAAACCAAGAACTGCTGGCATGGCAAATATTAGTTGGATGACCTTACCCCTCATGGCCACCATGGTCCCAAAAGAAAAAGTAATTCCTGTCGTATAGAGATTAACGTTCAATTATTGATTTGGTGTCACTTATGAGGGGGTCAGACCAGTTTACAATAATTTTTTACTACTATTATTAAGAAAAGGCCATAGAATATGGCAGGATTCGAACCCAAGACCACTACAGCGTGGAAAATACTACTTGGATGATCTAACCACATTCCCAAAAGTTAAGTAATTTTTGTCATACAGGAGAGCCTAACGTCCAACTACCCACTGTGAGTCGTGGGGACAGGTCAAACCATTTTACAATACATTTTTCATGCCATTATCAATTAAAAAGCCATGGGCTATGCTGGGATTCAGACCAAGAACTGCTAGCATGGCAAATACTGGTTGGATGACCTTACCCCTCGGCCACCATGGTCCCAAAAGTAAAGTAATTCCTGTCATAGGGATTATCGTTCAAGTACCCATTTGGTGTTACTGATGAGGGGGTCAGACAAGTTTACAATAATTTTTTACTACTATTGTTAAGAAAAAATCATGGAATATGACAGGATTCGAACCCAAGACCACTACAGTGTGGCAAATACTGCTTGGATGACCTAACCACATTCCCAAAAGTTAAGAAATTTTTGTCATACCGGAGGGCTTAACGTCCAACTACCCACTGTGAGTCATGGGGACAGGTCAAACCACTTTACAATACATTTTTCATGCCATTATCAATTAAAAAGATATGGGCTATTCTAGGATTCAGACCAAGAACCGCTAACATGGCAAATAAGAGTCGGACACCCTAACCACTCAGCCATGGTCCCCACCTCAAGAGGAATATTCAAAATGGAAAACTGAATTATAATTGAAATGAAATTATTTTCAATGCCTTTATTGCTGATTTGTATTAAGGTGAACAGTTACAACAGCTGTCTACTGTTAAACTAGAGTTGAAGCGTTTAGCCTGCTTACCCTCACTGTCTTTTTCTGTCAGTGATGACAGTAGCCAGTTAAAACCCACCAATGAATATGGTCAAACTACAGCTTCATCACCTCAAAAGGAATAAAAATAAAGTAATCCCTGTCATACAGCAGAGCTTAACGTCCAAATAATCATTGGTTTGTAGAAGTGAAAACCAACTTGCCCTTCGAAAGACCATAATTTTTTATTTACTAAGATTAACTAAAACATTCCAGTTATCACTCAGGACTTCAAGGCATTAATATTTTTTACATTGCAGCTGGAAGATCTAGGATTACTGTATCCTTGATGTATAAAAGAATCTTTACTGTGGTATTTCCATAATGTATTCCATACTCAAAACATACGGGGAGATCGTCGAGAAAGAGGGAGAACAATAACGGGATCAGGCTACAACCCTGTACAGCTCCATAACCCACCACAGAATAACTGAGAATTACCTCCGTACCTCTATCAGCAGATCTGGAGTGTGAGAATAGTGATTTTAGTTTGGAGACAGTTTTTACTGAAAAAAAGAGGTGTTTGAGTTTTGAGCTGTTTGTAATAATTTCTGCTTGTCTATTCTCACTGTGTTTGTCTGTCAGACTTGTTTCAGCTTTTTGCTACCTTAAGTAATTCCTGTCATACAGGAGGGTTTAATATCCAAATGCTCGTTAGTTCTTCAGTAGTAGAACAAGATGTTTGGAACTGGCCAAACTACAAAAATAACTAATTTTCATCTTATTTGAAGTCGTGCGAACTTATTTCTCTGCTTGATTCATATTGGTGAAAGAATCAAATTTTATATCCAAACTGTATGATAAAAGTCTAATGTGAAAATGTACTTATTTTATGAGGTTAAACTTGCAAACAGTATTTCAGTTTCTCACTTAATACCAGAGATGGCGAAATGCCAAATCGTATTTGACAGAACATACCAGCCAGGATAGGCAGATCAAAGTGATTGTTATTAACTCATCTATGTTTTATTGTTAATATAGACAACCAAAATTGGACAAAACACAAAGTGTTTCTGTGTAAATTAGAGAAATGTATTGGGCCACGGTATAGAACCGTCAAAAAAGAATAATAAGCTTGACCATATATTGTAGTAGAACAATTATGTTGAAAATATTTTTATGGTTTTTCTTAACATTACTTCCTATTTATGAAGTAAAAAGAGGCAGATTAATTTTGGGTTTCTGTTGTGAACAGGTAGAAATTCAAAGCCTAGATATTTACAAGACCATTGATTAAAACAGAAATAATTTTATAATTATTACTATGCTCCTCCTATGTGGTTAGCAATGTGGCCATCAAGAAAAATTAAACATTTTTTATGTAAAGAATGGATAAAGAGATACAAGAGGAGCTATTCTGAATACCCTGTAAGCATTTATAAATTGTAGTATTTAAATATTAGTAAGCTCTTTATGTCTAAGAACAATTTGTGAAAAATAAATTCTCTTAATTAAAGACTTTTCTTTTGTTTCTTGTAAAGGAAACTAATTTGAAAAATCATGGGCTAAAGTTAAATATTTATGAAGTCGAGACAGAAGATGGGTATGTGCTGGAGATACACCGACTGGTTGAGGCTAATGGGAAAAAAGATGAAAATAATAAAAATAACCCCGTTGTTCTTTTACAACATGGAATGTGGGGAACATCAAAAAATTGGTTGATCCAAAAACCAGAGGAAAGTATTTGTAAGTTGCATAACAGATAATTTTTGTATTATCGTGTATTTTGTTATATTGAATTAAAATTATATAAATAACTAAAATTCTCAGGTTGTTTAGAGATGATTAAATAATGTGGGGCATAATATACTTTAATAAAATGTTCTTTGTTAGAATAATTTATATATTTATCAACTTACCTTTGTAATATATATATTTTAGGTCTCAATTTGTTAAAACAAGGCTGTGATATTTGGTTGGGCAATACTCGTGGAAACACATATTCTAGAAAACACAAACGATGGAATCATGATGATAAAGACTACTGGGACTTCAGGTAAAGGTGTAAACAAAATCAGGCAATGTTCTTAAATTTATAAGTCCTTCAAAACTTCACTATTCAATGAATCACAGCTTCATCTTGTATTCTCTCTAGCCTTTTCGGGATTGATTTTAGGATACTAAAACATACTTCCCTGCCTATATTCTCAGCTATGTGATCCCCAAGCCTGATTTATTTTGCACTGTGCATCAAATTCACTTCGAATCGCTCTTCTCCTTTTGAGGTCCACCAATTCCATTCATAATTTGAAAGTACTTTCCTTAGAAATTATAGTTTTCCACAAAAGTAAGTAAACGGAAGGAGAAAAACAAACAACGATGTATTTAATTGAAAATTTATTTTTCACAAAAAGTATTCATTATGTACATTCAAACATAACTAAAAAACAAAATAAATATTGGGTACTGATTTATTTAGCTCAACTGTGTACTTGAGTTGAAAAAAAAATTCCTGTCTTCAGGATGGCTTAAAGTACTACCCACGGAGGGGTCAAACCTCAACCATGGCCCAATTTATACCTTGTCTACAGATAGGGCTTCTGAAGTACAAAAAAACCACGAGTATGAGATACCCCGCCACAAGGCCTGGGAAACCAAGAGTCCCGAAAAGGCTAGTATAGTTAATGGAAGAAGAAAATATCCATCTAATATAAAAAATTAAAAAAGCAAAATAATAAGAATGGACTTTTGGCATAAATTTGATTATTATTTGAAACCATTTTAGTTTTCATGAAATGGGCTACTACGACTTACCTGCTATGATTGATTTTATTTTAAAAAATTCTCATTCTGATTCTCTTCATTACATTGGCCATTCCCAAGGGAGTACAATTATGTTCGTAATGCAATGTACTAGACCTGAATTTAATGGAAAAATTGCTTCAATTACTGGTTTAGCACCAGTAGTTTATTTATATCATATTAACAAAAAATTGCTCAAATTTGTTTCATCTTCATTTCCAAACCTAACGGTAAGTGTTGTTCTTCCTCCTTATAAGGCAGTTTTAAATTTATTTCCATGTAATTTATTTTTTTGATAGAAAATTATTGAAAACTTTGGATATTATAAATTTGGAATACCACAGGATAAATTTGGAAATATTGAACAAATTATGGAATCGAATCAATACAAACTGACGAAAGTTCTTGCTCCAGCAGTTGCTTATAACATGTCAACATTTTTGTCGGATTACGTAAAACAAGTAAGTGTCAGTCTTTCAAGAGAGAAATAACTATTATAATATTAGACAGTAAATTCAACAAATTGCCAGCCCAGATAAAAATAAGATATCAAGACGTGGAGGAACATGAAACATGAACAGCCCCAATAAATTAAAAAACTGGTGATTTATTTATTAATGGATAGTTATTAAAAAAAATGGGCAGGGCTCAAGCAATAAATTTGGGATCGCCAACTGGATAGACTTTTGGGCCCATAAACATGGCGACCATTGACAATGGGAACAAGGGGGATCCATAACGGAAGATACCGAGCAATTGCACCATTCGTTTTCTTCCCTTCATCATTAATTGGGACCAATATAAAAAAGGAGTATTGGCAAATGGAAGTTGGACGATACTTAGGTCACAGGAAGAAGTGCATGAGGGTTGAGAGAGACTTGAGACTGTCCTGATTTTTATATTCTTGAATTGTGCCTCTCTTCCTTACAAAATGTAAATAAGCGCTCAAAGCAATTTAGACCATCCATACCACTTACATCGTAATTTTTAAAAAAATATATTTTTATAAACATTGGCTTTTTTTCAGAATGTAACATCACTTATATTAGGACAGTTATATGCTGGTGCTACAACAAAGCAATTGTCTCATTTTGGACAATTTATAAAGCAAGGTAAAATATAGGTAATAATATTTTTTTTTTTTAACGAGGGTTTGTAACAGCAGAGGTTATATCATCCATCGGGGTGCCGGTGTCTTTGAAAAAAAAATATTCTAAGTATGTCGGGTTCGAATGCAGGGTCGCTGGATTCAAACCCGAGACTACCGTACAGTGATGGGCGCCGTGTCAACACCTAAACCATTGCAGCCACCGACACCCCACGTAATAATAATTGGATATCCATCTGGCTTTTTTAACTATGCATATACTACGAAATCTCTACAATGAACATGAAGAAAGAAGTGGTTTTGCCCGTAATTGAGGGGTTCCCATTCCAGAGAGATTGAAAACAGATTTTTTTAAAAATCAAGATAAATGTTATAAATAATACATAATATTTTATACAAAAGTCAGACTTACCAGGTTGCGCGTAGGTCATACCAAGACCACACACAGACACATTTTAATGGAATTCTAATTTTAGAATTCTTCTCTTCTAGAATTCTAATTTTAATTTGTGAGATCATATAGGTCCCCATTGTGTGAGAACTTATCACAGTAGAGCACATAATAACAGACTACAAAGAATTAAGTCTGCAATGAAAAAACTTCAACATCCCAAATAACCTGTGCTGTGGCTTTGAGGCACAGCAGCAGGCACAGATTGCTGTTCCAATCCCTCAGAGCCATATTTATTTTTAATTGTATATAGATCTTTGTACCTTCGTGTATGTGATATGTGTTATTTATTAAAACCAATGTATTTATTAGCTTGAGTGAAAGGGTTTATCCACAACTATCCCGAGAAATATTGAGTGCTCTGGGGTAGAGTAAATGCTAACCAGACTATCCATGTTTTATTTATTAAGTTTTTGTTTGTTTTTATTTGTGTAATTTTATCCACAGTTTATGAAGCCTTGACTATAGAGAGGCTATTAATAGAATAAGACAACAAGTTGGTTATTGTTATATCATAAAATCTTGCTGGATAAACATGAAAACAAAACGTTATTAAATTTAATGGTCTTCTAATTATCTGTTTTATCAACAGTTTATTAGGAGTTTTATAGGACAAATGTTACATACTTGTAAAATCTGTATAGCATTCCAAGATTTAAAAATATGATGTTTTTCATTTTTCAGATAAATTTTGTCAGTTTGATTATGGTGTTAGAAAAAATATAGCAAAGTACGGCCATGCAAAACCACCCGAGTATTGCCTTAATAACGTTTCTTCTCCTACAACGCTGTTTTATAGTGATGGTGATTGGCTTACAAATAGCAAGGTATTTTTAATATAAATTGGTAGATGGTTCAATATGATTTTTTAACGAGGGTATTTCAACTAGGGGTTTATATGAACCCTCGGGGCATTTAAACCTGGGACCTTTACCCTACAGTGATGAGCACTGTACCAACAGCTAAACCGTTGTGGCCACCGATGCCCCCTAATAATCAGTTTGAGAAAGCATCTCTTCTATCTTCTATATGTTCTGTTGCTTAAAATAAAAAAACATTAGGTGTGGCTAAGACTAAACAGATTTCCATAAGCTTCTGTAAATTGATTAAATCTTCAACTGGGCTCGACTAGATCTCAAACTCTATGCTTAAGATTCCCCCTGAGAAGAAAAGCAGCTATGGTCCTTCGTACCTATCTAATAATTTAAAAAATAAATAAATAAACCCCATGAAATCCGTTCAAGCTAAAGGCCAATTAGTTTACTCAGCTCTTTGATTAAGATATTTGAAAAGATAGTATTAAAAAGACTTGAATCCCACATATTATACAACATGTAATAATGGAAGAACAACTTGATTTCTGCCCTGGGCTCAGTACATAGCTCAATTGGCTTGCATAGTAGTTAAGGTCACAGAGGGTTTCCACCATAAACAGCACACAGATTTTGTCCTTCTGAACTTAGAAAAGGCCTTCAACACTGTGCAGCAAAGTGGGAATGCTTACCATTTGATTGAGTACAGGCTCCCAACATATCTAGTCAAAATTGTACACTCACACCTCCAAAAGAAGTCTATCCGCGTTTCGCTGAACAACTCGCTGTTATCTTCCTTCATTATAACAGCAGTTGTTTCTCAGG
Source organism: Cimex lectularius (assembly GCF_000648675.2). Taxonomy (NCBI): domain Eukaryota; kingdom Metazoa; phylum Arthropoda; class Insecta; order Hemiptera; family Cimicidae; genus Cimex; species Cimex lectularius. The sequence goes on from NW_019392663.1 coordinate 315,409, forward strand.
GCTCAATACTGGGCCCAATTCTGTTTTCTATTTTTGTCTAAACCCACATCCTGTCAACGTGTGCTATTTGCTTATTACAAGGCTTTCTACTGCTCCTGTTGGGAGTAAGAGCAAGTTAAATAAGGAACTTGTATGAATAAAAAGCACTTCTGTTTTTAATGGAAACTAGCTACATCCTGTACCAAATACAGATCCTTGATACACCACAAAGTATTAGTTGAAGGAATACCTCTTTAATACTTGTTCAAAACTAAACTTCACCAAACATTTAAAAAAAATTAGTGGGAAAAGGCAAAGCAGCTATCACAGTCCTGTTCCCGTAGCTTAAAATAAATCTGTCATGTACAAAAAATAACACAAACTCATGATACATGACCATCAAACCGAGGTTACGATACACTTGCCCTTCTTAAGATTCAACCAATTTCTGAACCTTACCACAGGCACTAGTAGATACATAAAAATAACTGTGCTGCATAAAATAATGAATGCCCCACAAATATGAGAGCAGCTCCACAATTCATGAGGGGTATAAAATCGTCCGAAAACAAGTTATGTCATTCCAAAGCCCACCAAATTAGCGTATAAACCTTGATTTTATGACTGATCAATTGATTATTTATTTAATGTTAGTTAATAATGTTTTTAGTTAGTCCTAGTTAACAAAAGTAATCATTTAAATTGATTTAAATTTTTTTACTCAAAGTGTGGTTGAGATGAAAAATTAATGTCACAAGCGGAACTCGAACCCACAACCTCAGGCTCTACACCCCAGTGCTGTAACCACTTGAGCTAGTCCCGCTCGTTGCACTAATTTTTCCTCTCAACCACACTTTACATAAAAAATTATAAATCAATTTAATAATTAATTTACTTATAATAAATTTTACTTACCATGCCATACGTTTTTGCCATAAAACATAAACGGATGCTGTAGTGCCATTTGCAGGGTAGTAAAGAAGTCTTAAATAAAAGAACAAAATATGGAGCAAAGATACCTCTTTTTACAATACCATTGAATTTTTTAATTACTTGTACCTTTTATATTATGTGAATATAATTTTGATTTATTGCTTTCAACAATAAACCAATCAAAGTAGCCATAAAATCTATTGCAAAAGAACTGAAAATGTCACTAGTATCAACGATACTCCAGGCTGTTAATCTCTAATCATAATTTTTTAAACCATTTTTTAAGTAAATTTTGTAAGCTGTCAATATAAATAACAATAACATAGTGATGCTCACATAATTTTCCCATATGAAAGTTGAGCAACCTGTGAATTGATGTTACTGTTCGTCAATGTGACTAGTCTTTATTGTAAAGTAGTTTATTTAGAAATCGTGAGATGTGGTCTGGTGTGATGTAGGTTTCAGAAAAACATTTTCTTTGTCGTGCCAACGTTTCGATCTTTATTGAGATCATCTTCAGGGCCTGGGATTTACAAACATTGTTTGCATATAACAATTACATTTTGGATGTGGAAAAGTGAATTTATACAATGCAAAATATATTTTTTATATATTCAATCAAAGTATTTCTATTATTGTTATATGTAAACAATGTTTGTAAATCCCAGGCCCTGAAGATGTTCTCAATAAAGATCGAACCGTTGGCACGATAAAGAAAATGTTTTTCTGAAACCTCCATCACACCAGACCACATCTCACAATTTCTAAATAAATATCGATTAACGGTCACTAATCACCACACATTGTAAAGAAGTTTTAAATGCATACATCTATTACTAATTATATATATTTACTTATTTTTCTAGGATATAAACAAGTTGTGCATGATGTTACCAAATTTAAGGGCTTGTAAGAAAATACCGATAAAAGAGTTTGATCACATGGATTATCTTTGGTCTGGAATCTGTACAGAATATATATTGAAGGAAATTTACCTGTACATAATAGATCATAATAAATAAATCTTATTTTCTGAACTATATTATTTTAACATGGATAATAGTGTCTGCCCTTAAACTAGAGTTTATATATATAATCATTATAGAAAATAGTCTTAAACGTAGTCTTGAATTTATTATTTATTAGAAATATAATATAAATTACAAAATAAATGTATTTTGTTTAAGTAATAAAATGGACAGCAGATAAGACACCAACTGATCTAAAAATATAAACGAATGTTAGTTACACACATTAAAACACTCAAGATTTAAACAAATTGAACAATTGTTCAGAATTCACACACTCAAAGACAAAAAAACCGTACAACTGTAAATATTTGTTTATTTTACATAATAGTTAGGGATGGTTGGATTAATAGTTGACTTAAAACATAGACATAACATTAACAACTAGCCCAAATTCTGGGTGTGGTGCACTCTACCACCTACGATGGTCTACCGTGGTTTAGGGCTACCCATACTTATAGGACATAATAAAGAGACAGATACACTAATGTCAAAAATATAGTATCATTTCATTAATATTGAGTCCAATATCAGAAACACGTAAAAATTGCATTAGATTTAATTGACATTTTTTTCACGCTCGTGGAGCTCGGGATTGGCGGGGCGCCGGAGGAACCTACAAGGGCAAAATGAAGCCTGAGGCCTGTGATGGATGTGGGAGTGGGGGCACAGCACCCGCACATCCATCGGAAGGCCTAGTAGGACAATAGAAGTAAGAAAATAATACATCCGGCGCTCTTTCGCCCTTGCGCCGGCCCGGGGGCTTCGTGGCTTGCGCCGAACTCTGGCCTACGACACTTGTGTGCCTTATGGATCATTATCAAGGCAAAAAATGACCCAAATGGTTGAATTGCCTTTATAATTATATANACAGATTAGACATAGTTTGCCTGCCTCCAACAAATCCTTCACACCATTCTTTTTGAATGGCAAAATCCGGTTGCTTATTTACTCGATGCTTGTAAGGCCAGAGGAGGTAATACGTGTTATTAAGAGCAAAACCAGGTAATAACTTGTGTTAAATTTTGATTTGCCACTAAATTATTTTCTGGTGTTTTGGTTAATTTTCTTTCAAACCATCATAATTAAATCATTTTTACTAAAACTCATGAATTTTTGATCTTGTCTAATTTGGTCTTATTTTAATAAGCGTGTTGTAATAAATATGACAATAAAAATACATATAGTTTGAAATAAACAACAAAATACAAGTATCGTTTTTTTGTCTTTGAGTGAATTTTAATTTTATTACCTTATGTTATAGCTGCCAAACAACTATCTTCTTGGATGGTCGTTTTCTACCAATTGTTGGTGAACTGAACTTAAGTCCTACAAGTAGATAATTAAATTGTAGCATTTAATTTTTCAGAAAATAAAAACAATGAGAAAATGGACAAAAAATTAATTAATTAAATTAGTTTTAAGACTAAATTTTTTCATGCAAAACCAATTAAATGTTATTTTATTCTAGAAAATACGCATTGAATAATCTTAGCCATATGTATACTATAAATTAAAAATGACAATTGCCCAGGCTGATGGTTATGGTGTTATTTGAGGAAGAAAAATTGTACAAGTTAAAAGTAACATTTTCTTGCTGATTACTTTTTGTTCGGTATTGTGGTTTTGTTGGCACTTGTAAATAACGTTTTACATTTCAAAACTGTAGCAATTTACCTTGAAATATTTCACCGTTTTAACTTTAAGCTCTGCTGTGGAATCTTCGTCGCATACAATTATTGTATGAGGATGCTGCTGGAATGCTGAAACAGTCCACATATGGTTAACCCCTTCTTCAATTGCCTTATGAAGCGCATAGGCCTTATGTGATCCTGTAATTAGGATCATCACCTAAAACACATCAATAGGTTAGCTACCAAATTATTATGTGTCTATTTTCTTATATAAGAGTAATAAATAGGATTTACTAAAAGACAGTTATGAGATCTGCAAGGCGATGAACTTGTAATTTTGTTATTACCCATCACTTTGGCCTATCAGACAAGTTTTTGCCATTTCAGTGAATCAGCACATAGGCCCAACACTGAAGATGGCAAAATGTTTCAGACAGACGAAAACATCAAAGATAGCAGATTACAATGATCAGTAACAACAAAATTAAAACTACTGTGAAGATTTATATGTTATATAGATTTACCTCCTTTGCATCCATAACAGTTCCTACGCCAACAGTAAGTGCCTGTTTTGGAACTTTTGAAATATCATTATCAAAAAATCTCGCATTAGCTTGTAATGTTTCATAAGCAAGAGTTTTGGCCCGAGTCCTTGAAGATAATGACGAACCGGGTTCATTAAACGCAATGTGGCCATCAGGTCCAATTCCTGTAAATTAGAATTTTTTCTTATGATCAACAAAAACCTTCAATAAAAGGTTTGTATCTTACAGTTAATATTATAAGAATGGGGGCAAAAAAATTGCTACGAATTTAGCTAAAGTAGATCGCTTCATTGATCTATTGAATATAAGTGAAATAATCAAAACATAGACAAAATATTTTATTTCTATTAATACTTTTTATGTGCAATATTTTTGTTTTTATTCCCATCTAAAAAGTATGATCAGATAATGAATAAAATCAAAGAAAATTTAACTAAAAGATAAATTTATAAATTGGATAGTGATCCGTCTTAATAAATGTACAAAAAAAAAAAAAAAATGCTAACGGCTGTAAATTTTAAGATTAAATAAAACTGCACACTCACCTCCTATAAATAAATTAACACCACCATATGATAAAATCTTTTCTTCAAATTGTTTACACTCAGCATTAACATCCACTGCATTGCCATTAAGTAAATGAACATTTTCAGGGTTTATGTCGATATGCTTAAAAAAGTTATGATGCATATAATAATGGTAACTTTCAGGATGATCTAGGGGAAGTCCTGGGGAAAAAAATGATTTTCATTATTCTTTTTATTTAAAATCCTACATAAATTGAGTTAAACTTTAAGTACTTACCAACATACTCATCCATGTTAAAAGTAACTACATATTTAAAAGATATTTTGCCAGCCTTATAATACTCAACAAGCAATTGATACATTTTTAAAGGAGTACCACCTTAAAAAATTAATATACAGATACGAATCAAGAGTAAAAATCAAGAATAAAAATACTACTCCAAACAAAATGGATTTAGGATTGTAGAAAAAAAATAATAAACTTACCTGTCGGGAGACCAAGTACAAAATATTTGTTTGGACCAGGATTAAAAGCAGTGATTTTCTTAAGTACATACTTTGCAGCCCATTCTGACACCAAATCTGCATTGTCAAGGATCACAAGCCTCATAATGCTTATCCTAAAATTATATTATTATTGGTTTTATAGCTTTTCATATATTTGAGTCATTAATAATTATGTTCTTATACAGTACTACAATTCAACAAGTAATAGCATAATTATTAAATAACCAAAAAGCTAATAGCAGACATGCATCAAATAATCAGCAACAACAAAATAATAGTAAAGGTGTTAACAAAAAATCTGAATTTTTTAAAATTATTATTATTATTTTAAAATGCCAGTGCTACACAAATATCTTTGTTGCCTTTGTGTACATAATTAGAAATTGTTTCAAAATCCTGAATATTTAATTCAGTTATTCATCGAATGAACCGTGTAGTTTTCTTTCTAATCGGCCTTTAATATGCATTATTTTTACAAACGAATTCATTATTGTAGTTGAACAGAGTTTATTCTAAAATCCAAGCTTCCTTGAGAAGAAGTTAAAGCTCTTTCAAGAGTACCTTTGATGGTCAAATTTGTTTCAGTGAGAAAAGTTGGTTAGTTGGAGGATTATTCCCAGATACTGGTCTATAATATACATTGAAATCCTTATTATATGTTTTATCACTTAATTTTAAAGTCCTTATTAGGGTTTCTAATTGAAATTGAAATTTCAATAAATAAAAAAATTCCAGACAAAACATTTAGGCCTATATTTTTAAATTATATCATTTATGATATTGGTAAAACACTATTATATTTTTTGTTAAACAAATAACAAATTTTGATAGCCTGGTTGTGTTAAATTGGGAAATTGTTCTGTGTGGTATGTGGCATATTCAGAGGATTTTAATTTTAACCCAGCAACAATGGGCCAGACTGAAATTATTGATAACGACAAAATTACAACAAATTGTGATCATACTTTGGTTTAAAATAATGATTATTGTGTTTCTTTGTTTCAAATTTTCTTAAACCTGATTTTTAAACACAATTATAATATTAAGTCTGATATAATCACTTCAAGATAATTTATATTATCTATTAAAAACATAGTTTTTAACAAGTTCATAGGTTTAAAGATTGTCTGGATCCAGTCAGAAATATACAGGTGAATATTTTTAAATCTTACCAGTTGTGAATCAAGCAAATACTTTTTTTTAAACAAATTTTGTTAGCCTGGTTGTGTTAAATTGTGAAATTTTTCTGCCTGGCATGTGAGTTGTCAAGAGGATTTTAACCTTAACCCAGTGAGGATAGACAGATTAAAATGATCGAAATGCAAAAATTATGATCATACTTCTGTTTAAAAATGTGATTATTACGCATCAAAATAATTTATATTATCTATTAAAAAATAGTTCATAGGTTCAATGATTATCTGGATCCAGGCAGAATCGTTAGGCAACTATTTTTAAATCTTATCAGTTATGAATCTAGCAAAACACTTATATTAATCTGGCTAGCTGTGTTAAATTGTGAAATTTATCTGTGTGGCCTGCAGGGTACACAGAGGATTTTAATTTTAACACTACAGAGATAGGGAGGCTAAAATGATCGATAATGACCAAATGAAAACAAATTATGGCCAATATTTTTAAAATCTTATCTGTTGTGATACTGGCAAAAATCTTTTATATTTTTCTTTAACAAACGATGAATTTTGTTAGCTGGGCAGACTACAATTACAAATAATGACAACAAAGCAATAACTTTTTTTTAATACACTGATATTAATTTGATCATATTTTTGTTTAAAAATGTGATAATTCATTTTGGGTGGGTCAACAATTGAGATGTTGATTATTTGTATCTTTTGTATAGAAGTAAAAAAAAAGAATCCTTTCCACAAATAACAAAAATTATACATGCTTGCTTATATAATTCATAAATGTATGTAAAACAAGTTTAAAATATTTTTATATATTGAGATACTCAGACAGAGATTTAAAGCTACAATAGTTATAGTTATAGTTGAATTATCACATTTTTAAACAAAAGTATGTTCACATCAATATCAATGTATTAAAAAACATTATTTGCTGTAGTTTGTTCATTATGGATCATTTTAGTCTCCCTGTCTTTGCAGGTTTATGAGGGGACATAAAATCCCCTCGGCACCTCCAGACCACACAGAAAAAATCCATAGTCCAACACAGCCAGACTATTAAAATTTGTTGTTTGTTTAAAAAAAAAAATGCAATACTGTTTTGCCAATATCACAACAGTTAAGATTTTAAAAATATTGGTCATAGTAATTTCATCATTATTGATTATTGTATAATTGTATACAATAATCAATAATGATGAAATTACTATGACCAATATTTTTAAAATCTTAACTGTTGTGATATTGGCAAAACAGTATTGCATTTTTTTTTTTAAACAAACAACAAATTTTAATAGTCTGGCTGTGTTGGACTATGGATTTTTTCTGTGTGGTCTGGAGGTGCCGAGGGGATTTTATGTCCCCTCATAAACCTGCAAAGACAGGGAGACTAAAATGATCCATAATGAACAAACTACAGCAAATAATGTTTTTTAATACATTGATATTGATGTGAACATACTTTTGTTTAAAAATGTGATAATTCAACTTGNATTTAAATGTTGATTAGTCGTATCTTTGGTATAGAAGTAAAAAAAAAGAATCCTTTCCTTAAATAACAAAAAATATATCTGCTCACTTATATAATTTATAAATGTAAGTAAAACAAGTTTAAAATATTTTTATAAATTGAGATACACAGACAGAGATTTAAAGCTACAATAGTTATAGTTATAGTTCAGTTTACCACTAAGTACCATTTTGTCTAAAACTGAGTTATTAAAGAAATTGAACGCATTATAATTTTCATTTTGTTCAAAAAGGGGGACACGCTTTCTAATATTATTAAATATTACATATTATCCATAATTTCTGGACATTTTACTTATTTCGGTAGATTTCTTTACATGAATATGGTTATAATTGTCTTGTACGGTCTTTGATTCGAAATGGCAACTTACACGAATAACTGAATGAGAGCCGGATTAAGATCGAAGAACTGTGGAACACAGGTATACGACTGAAAGTGAAACTGAACTACTGAAAGGAAACTTGTGCTTGTGCAGTTCACCGACCCGTTATCAAAAACGATTGGCGATAAGTCGTTCGTGAATGATCGCCTTGAAATGACCGAGTCTGAATAACACGATGTGCGGATCGTTCACTTTCTCTTTACCCAAAACCCAGTTCTCGTCTGATGACAGTCACTCTTCCTTTCTTTTTGAATTAATTTTATACGATTTTCTTCTCTTTTTAAATTGATCAATGTTGAAAGGAACGTAATGAGTACGTGAAAAAAAAATTCTCTTGGCATACCTAGTGTGCCTATGCCCAGTCATGGTGTGTCGGGTTTAAGAAATGTCCCGAGTTCTTTGCCTTGTTAAAATTTTGTTGAAAAATATGTTATTTTTAAAAGCGATACCTTAAAACATTCCGATATCGGAGTCAACTTGACAGCCATATTGATTATATATTATCTAGGATTGCTAGTTGATTTTTGTTTAAATTTAGGAGGATACGACCTAACCAATGAAATCCATCGATTCCTCCTTAAAAAAAGCAATCCTCTTCCTAACCTACCTTTATAACGATGTCCTAAGAAATACTCAATTTCCTGTACAACGGAAGTTATCCATTTAAAGATGATCCCAAAACCCTATAAACCTAACCACCTACATATCCTAGAAAAGTACAAGAAAAGGTCCTTCCCATCCTAGAACAAAACATCCCATCTTAAGCAGTTTGACTACTGGAAACACCACTTCAGAATCCAGAATTGCGACTATGTCGTATACGGAATTCTTTTCTTGAGCAGAACTGCCCGAATGCTTTCTTTGTGGTACACAGATTTGATGTGGAAGATCAAGTGCTTGCTTTCACCTACTGATTAATCCTCCGATCATACCTCCTCTTATTCCTTCCCACTGACTCCGTATTATCAACACAAAACTTCGGCTGAAAATGTGAAAATTAAATATAATGACAAAAGGCAACCATTCGGCGTGGAACATCCCACTATACGTACATAGTATCCCTTCCTTTAGTACACCATGTCCACTTGATATGTACATCGACAAAAGAACATAGAATCCATATGCAAGACTAAAAAAGCAGGAATTGGCTAGGCATTACAAAAAATACTTGCGACCCTAGACAAACGATCAAAACTGATGCTTCACAATCTCTAAACGACTTACTATAAATTTTCCAATTTGCGATCCTCCTAATAGAACTCTGCGAAGAAGAATTTAAAAAAAGGATTAAAATGTTGAAAGATATATTCTCGGACAGACAAGTAGCATGAAAGGTTTAGACTGCACCTTCAATTCAAAATTGATCTGGGAATAGCTAATATAATTGCAACTCTAATGTGGTGCACGGACGCGACGGTATTAAAAGGAACGACGTAAACTAGCAAAAAGTTGCAACTCTCACATCCTTTGAACTAGAACAAATCAGCGAGCCCCAAAGCTTGCTAAAACTTGAGATCCAATAGATCTCTTTGCACAAGAAATACTTAAAGGTGGGTTAAAAGTTGCAAAACTATATTTTCATCCAGCCAAGCAGTACTGAAGCCTTTAGACTTTACTTTCAACCCAAAGTTGGTCTAGAAATGCCTCTCTTAGGGGATCGAAATCCGGTAACCGGACATGGAGGGATTGAAAGCAACAAAGAGCCTGGAAAAATGGCAAAAACAGGACCATCTATCTCCCCTTTGAACCAGAGCCGCAAATCACAACCCAAAACATTCTAAAAGCGTAACTGAATAAATGAGTGGAGAAATAAGTAAAACCAGTCCCTTACACTCTTTGAACTAGAACCGCATATTGAGACACCCCGAAATATGCTAAAAAGCGGAACTGAATGGTGCAGAAAGAAATAACTAAATAAAAGAAGTTTCTTAACTTCTCAACCAGTAAAACAAAAATCTAGTACTTTCTCAGCAGGCAAGTCTTCACAAGATCAGATATCGGAATGTATGCTATATGACCGAAACCGGATAGATCATTTTCTTGGTTATGGATATAGACTAGGGTCAATTCCACTATTGATTTATTAGGTCCCAGTGGAAAAGGGAGACCACAGTCAGTAACGAGAAAGTGAGCTTAAACTGCACAACCGGAGCACAATTAGAACATTGAAATTCTATCAAATGAATTTATGATTTTGCGTTAAAACATGGCTCAATCACAAATTCATCATAGAAAAAGTCTTCAATTGTTAGTTTTACGTTTAATAACGACTTTTTAAATTACAAGACCCAGACTTGATAGTGTTGTTGGTTGATCAATTAGATAACATCTCCCCCTCATTCGTTTTATTTATTTAAAAAAAAATCTCTTAAATGATTAAGCATTTTAATATGTTTTTCTGTATCGGAAAATCCTTTAGCAGATAATTACGTACTCCATGTGCATGGAGATTGTTTATTTGTTTTTTAATTTATAAAGTATTGATAATTTTAGAACAAGCATGGATCGTTATCATTAAAATATGATTGCTAGTTAGATCCACCACCTTGCAAATTACGCAAAATGTTTTAACAAAATTAACGCATGGGGGGGCGGAGTTTCTTCGCTGCCTTGGACAAAAGTAAAAGTTAGGGAAACCCGTTACGAAATGATTCCAACGTACCTACGTACATAGTGGGCTACTTATTACATAAGAATTCATGCATTAGGTTTTGAGTACCGCCACACAAGCAGATAAAAACACACCCTAAAATCTCAAAACGAAAAATTTCGAGAGTAAGACGAGTTCTAGTTGAAATATGAATTCTTATCGATTATAATAACAATAAACTTTATCAATTTTAATACGATTTGTACGTTTTTAAAAAAATGACAGCCGTCTGTTGAGTTTGTTGTATCTTAAACAAAAAAGTCAAAACTATATAAAGTGGCAAGGCTAAAGTTAAGGTACTCCTAAATTATAGAATATTCATGGATTTTATTTTGTTGTTTATACATAAACACCGAAGCAGGGACCACATCAAAGACATATCTGATAACCAGTCAAATCGTACTCTCCAGGCGTGTTGGGTCTACTAGTTACAAATGGAAGAATTTCTTCCCTCAGCGGGTTTTTCTTGCCGAAATGAAAGGCTCCATAGCAACAATCCGTACAACAACATAGTCGACTTCCTCAAAGAATCTGTCAGCTCAGACACCGAAAAACCAGTGGTCACGGTCACCGATATAATGCATAAACAAATATGAAAGAGAAAAATGTTTGAAGGAGTACGACATGGCGAACACACTGAGGGGAAAATATATGCAAGGTAAATACCAAAATTATGGTTCAGCCACATCATCTGCCCATACTTTTCACATCCATTTGCGGTTTCCGACAGAACCGTTGTCTGTTTGCCATACCACCTTTATAAAATCGGCAAAAATATAGACCAGCGTGTGAGTTTGTCCAGTAAACCGTGACGGACCAGGACAAAAGGTTCTTCTAGAAATGACGAATGGTGGAGTGAGTGCGGTGTTCGATCCTTTTTAAAAAGATAGTTCCTACTCACAGTAAGTTGTTCTTCAACGACTGGATTTTGAGCCTTTTAGCTCTTCATCAGGTTGAAGGAGTTCTACAACCTGATGATGAGCTAAAAGCTCGAAATCCGGATCGTTGAAGAATAACTTACTGTGAGTAGGACCTATCTTTTTAAAAAGGATTAAAAGGTTTTTCTGTCCTGTCTCTTCACTTCCAAAAATAGAGCCTTTTTTATTCCGCTGTTGTGAGAAGTCGCCTGTTCTAGGCCTACAAAAAGTAACGTAATTGTAACCAACATAAATAAACTCCAAATAAGAGATATAATAGCTTCATTAAGGCTAATAAAGTGGTTATCTAATAGGTGGATAAGTGTGGTCGGTCCTATACGGGTACCTTTCTAGGTGGTCTGGGCACTCTGAGCCACGGATAGGGGACGGACTTGGACTTTTCCTTAGCAGTTTAAGTGATGTAAATTGTTTTTATCCACGTCCCTCTGATAGTCTGTTGTAAGAAAGAGGGATACACACCTCTGAAAATTAAGCACCTGGTATCCGCTGCGGCGGCGGCGCAGGTGGGTCGCGGGCTGCCTCCACGTTTTCCCTTAAGATATAAGGCAGATGTGACTTTCACAAGGCAAAAAAAAATCATAAGAATCCTCTCTTACAATTAAATGACAGAACAATTCAGCAACATTCGAGTACTTTTCTAGCCATGGCTTGTAATTAAGATAGAGTAATTTGCCCCGAGTTTAATAAAACCGTCTTAACTCGTCTAGATTAGGTTCTCTTGTACCACTGTTTTGCAATAAAGTGGATGAAACAGCCACCCATATCATCTCCTGGAAGACATGGTATGGTATGGTAATTAGGTTACTAGGAAGCGGGGTTTGTGCTCCCCAGGCACTGCAGCCTTCTGGCTTATTGTACCTAACTAGTTCCTTAGCTTAGTGCAATAGACTTAATCCTTCTTCTTCGAAGTATCAGGTCATTGACTGTTGCTGTTTCAATTTCATTCCCTACATTTTTTCGTATGTTAGGTTAAATATTCATTGTGTTCGAAGATGATATGGGTGGCTGTTTCCTCCTCCTCGTTACATAATCTGCAGATGGGATCATCGTTGTTTATGCCCATGTTGTGTAGATATTTTCTCAGATGGCAGTGACCGGTTAGTAGTTCTACCACTCCTCTGAGTCTAGCCCTCTCCAATTAAGCTGTGATTTTGCCAGTCTTGGTGAGGGTTGGTTCATCATAAGTTCTCTAGGGCCGCTAGAGTTTAAGAGGAGGATTCTATACAAGTTTTTGTTACCCCAAGTATAGGTTCGGAGCGTATATGCGCTCTCAACACGACACGCAAGAATGGCACAATTACACAGAAGACAAACACTAGAATGAGTAGAAATACGTTGATTGGATATAAAAAACATATTTTGCATTGTATAAATTCACTGTTTTCCACATCCTACATGTATTTGTTAAATTTAAACAATGTTTGTAAAACCCAGGCCCTGAAGATGATCTCAATAAAGATCGAAACGTTGGCACGATAAAGAAAATGTTTTTCTGAAACCTACATCACACCAGACCGCATCTCACGATTTCTGGATAATTATGGACTAACGGTCACTACTCACCACACATTGTAAATTAGTTCAATCTAAGCATAGGATTACTACCAAATATTGCACACACTTAAAAATAAAAGAGTTAAAGAAATATAATCCTATTGAGAAAAAAGACTGATTTTCTAATCTAATTATTTAAAATAGATGCATGTATGTTACGTGGACATGTTAATAGAATAAATCGGTCCCGGATAGTTAAAGGGATACTTTCTTTAGCGGACTTCCTTTTTCACTTCCCATTTTGTTGCTTGCCTAGTTTCCTTCCCCGAGTAGTTGACCCATTCCCCTCCATGTCGTCTGATGCTTTTCTTCCTCATGCTTTCTTCTTTAGAACGCGTCTGAATTTTCTACTTTTCGCAAACCTGGAGTTACGTCTTACGCTTGTATAGGAATTTTCGCCGTTCTACGCCATTCGGAAAATCTGGGACAATCTTTTCTTTATCAGATACTAAAAGTCGCATAAAAAAAGAAATATTTTAACGTACGAAATAGGGATACTTTCTTTACCGGACTTCCCTGAATTCTGAGGGCTATCTGTTGAAATACAATACATAATTATTTTGAGACCGAGCAAATTAGGTTAAGGTATTTTTTTTATCAAAAAAACAAATTGTATATTCGTTTTTCATACCCTAACAAAAAAATCTGAATACATATTTTTGGTAAAATCAAAAATATTTTTTTCTCGAAATTTTTGACTTCCAAATAAATACCTGCGCGAAAACAATGATAATTTTGTAACGATTCAACCGTTTAAACAGGAACATTTACAAGGGTTTAAACCCTTACAAAATGCACGTTATGACAGAAACCTGACCTCAATAAATAATTCAGAATCAGAGATTTAAACAAAAATAAAACCTTTAAGGTGTTACTACTACCTAGCTTTCTACCTTATTTTTATCACTCATAATGATCTAAAATCTAAACCTTGTTAACGCAGACTAAAAGAAGAGAGATTAAGATTTCCGACGGTTGATATTGGATAACATCCGGAGGACATACGAATTTTTGAACTGGAACACAGGGCATCTGAGAAAAAATTGCTCCTCGTTGACCCAGCACATAAATTTCTATTTTTTATTCCGTATGAAAATTCGTATTTAAGGACTTTAAAATGTGCTTACAACGAACCTCAATTGTTTTGATGAAAATGTCATTTTTGTTCCAACTTTTCTTCCAGCTATGTTTGCAGTAGCCATATTAAGGGCATCTTAGATATTGAAATAATTCGTGACCGAGCGACTTAGCAAACTAGGCTAAATTATTATTTTTATCAAGAAACGAAGTGGATATTCGTTTTTCACACCCCAAAAAAACCTGAACACAAATATTTGGGAAAATCAAAAAATTCCTTTTTTTCGAGCGAATTTTTCGTTTTTCAAATGCGTTGGTTTTCGAAAATCGTAAAAAACAGTTTCTTTCAATTAATTGATCTTTATGTAAGGTATTAGTTGAAATGAAAAAGCTAGTGTCACGAACGGGTTTCGAACCCACGACCTTCGTCTAAATACGCTGCTCTACCACTTGAGCTATTGTGATTTCGATCCACTCGGACACCATTCCCATCTCAACCAACCTTTCGAATTTTCCCTCCTTTTTGCCATTTTTCATTTCAACTAACACCTCACATAAAGATTAATTAATTGAAAGAATTTATTTGGTCAATCGGACCAGGAAAATATAATGGATTTAACAAGTAAAACGAAGTATATCTTCACTAAAGCTCTCCGGGGCCATTTCATTTGTCGCCGAGAATCGAATCCTGATTACACGACATTTGAAAAATGGCAAAAAGGAGGGAAAATTCGAAAGGTTGTAGGTTGAGATGGGAAGTTAGTGTCCGAGTGGATCGAAGTCACAATATAGAGAGGTAGAGCAGCGGCGAATTTAGCCGAAGGTCGTAGGTTCGAATCCCACTCGTGACACTGACTTTTTTATCTCAACCAATGCCTTATGTAAAGATTAATTAAATGAAAGAAGTTATTTGGTCAATCGGACCACGAAATATAACGGGTAAAAAATACTGATCACTGAAACAACTCCACAGATCTATCCAGAAACTTTACAGAGGCTCAGAAGCTTTTAAACTTAACTTCTTGGCACAAATCTGGCATCAGTATATAAATTATAAGCGGAAATAAATAAAAAATCTGGGGATTTTTAATATGAATTTTTCTTGCTTATAATGACATACAATATGAACCTTATTGCAGAAAGAAGTGAAAACCAACATCCCAAGGGTTTTAGAATTTAAATTTAAGCCAGAGGAGTTGTGATTTTTTATGTAGAACAACAGGACACGAAAGAAAAAAACAATTGCCATCGGCTGATCTTCCCCAAATATTTCTATTCTTTGTTTCCTACAGAAATTCGTATTTAATGATTTAAAGGATGCTTAAAACTAATTCGAATTGCTTGTTTAAAAAAATGTTTGGCTTGCTTTGTGGGATAGTGTGAAGAAAACGTCGAGTTTTTGTTGATTTCAACCTTATTTTTCTCACTTATAATGTCATAAACTCTAACCGTTATTGACACAGGCTGAAAGAATCTAGCAATTCAATGGCTATTTGGATAAAATCCAAAGTTATTAATTTTTTAGTAGATAACAGGAGCAAAAGAAAAAACTGCCCCGTCCAGCCCAAAAATGCATTTTTAGTACTATGAAAATTTGTATTTAAGGATTATAAGGATCTTTAAAACAATTCCAAACTGGTTTTTTCAAAAATACATTTTTTTACCTTACTTTCCTAAAAGCGTGGACTGGTGTCTATAAATTTTTCGACCTACCTTATTTGTCTTCTAATTTTTTTTTTTTTTTTACAAATGCATTTTTGTTTTCATATAGAATGCTATGATGTAAAGATCTCAATGACCTAACTGTGTCTGTGGTTTCGTATAGGATGTAGAAGAAAGTGAAAGTGTGGAAACTCCAACGACCGGGTTTCCAACCGTCGATGACTCAGTGGTGACACGTCATTCAGTAGAAGGATCCGACCAAAACCGAGGCTTGATTGTTTATGAATTGTCAATCTGCTTAATTTATTATCAATTCATTCTCGATTTTTATAATTTTGGAGAATTTTTTCTTCGGTAATTGCAAAACTGAACTAAATCATGGCACAAACATTATGAGAGCCAAGCAGAACCTTCAACTCAAAGCTGATCCGAGGAGAGTCCTCCAGTGGGATGAAGTATCGGGATGATGTATCTGGGCACGCTAGATGAAAAGCTCCCCTGGAAGAGTCGCATAAACAAAACGATACAAAAAGCTATGGCCATAATAAATGAGACCAAAGATTTCGTAATAAAACATTGATTACAGGGGTCTAAACTCTTATAAACTACACACACGTACCGGCACAAACCTGACAAAGGTAACTCTGGAAGACATATGGAGCTCTAGTGTGGAAGCTAAAATCGGTGGAAAAGATGACACAAAATCAATTTAAAAAATTACAAAGGCTGGCATAACATTAGAGGGACAATGCATACTTGCCTAATTTTAGCAATGGGCAGTAACACTGGGATTGCCACCACTGCATACATAAATCCACATGATGTCATAAGCTCTTAGAACAAAAAGGAATAAAGCCGGACCCTTAGAGAAAGCCACCACAAAATCTTAACAAAAGCGTTATAAAGCATATTGCTACAAAATGCCTGATGAAGTGAAATTATTATAAAAAGTTTTGTCAGACCTTTCCAAATAAAATTACTAGAGATGTTTGGAAGAATACCCCTGAAACTAATAGAAGGGTCTTATTATTGTACACAGATGGACAAGGAGTATGACAGGGGTTAAAGTCACAAATTTTGACCAAGCCAAACTTCTTGACCGGATTGCTCGTTGACTTTTGTTTAAACTTAGGGGGATACGCCGTAATAACCATAGAAGTCCTTAGATACCTTCTTAAAGAAGCAAGCTCTCTCTCAAGCCCAGGTGTGAGCGACATTCGGCCTTCGGAGAGTAGCAGGAAACCTGAACGGAAACTGCGAAAACCTGAGGAACCGGTCCCCACCACGAGCGCACTGATTGTGAAGAATGAGTGTTTGCGATTGAGGATCCCAATCCGACCTGCGGGATTTATTTTCCGCAGACTCGGATTCACCCCCCGAGGCGACTGGCCGGGATACGGCCACTAGTTCGGCTTTTGAACGGCCATCTCGTCTCACCCACCCTGGGAGTCATGGCCCACTTTATGTGGAACCACGGCGACGATGGGTGGTTTAATGTGGTTCGAGACTCGAGACCCCGAAACGGCTCACCTCGTGTTCTCATCCACGGCCCTTTTTCACAATCCGAGCTCCTTCATTCTATCCTGTGACGGGCACAAAATAAAGGTGCAGCCCAGAGGGCGTGGCAACCTCTCTAAAGCACAAGCTGTACTTGTGTCGGCCTGAGGGTGGGTGCCTTAGCAGAGTCACACGAGGGCCAGTGCACTATATCCTGTCTGCAAAGACAGGGGAGGGTGTATGGCCATCTGTACCACGGGGTGACTGAACAGTTTCCAAAAACCAGCCCTAGTCACACTGGGAAAGGTTTCGTGGTGGTGCGTGGTGACGCCCCTGGCGGGAACTTAGACAGAGTCTGTCTTCTATTTGTGACCTTCGTGAAGCTTGCGTATGGCCAACGTAGTACCCCCTGGCCTCACGGGAGACGTTGCGACCGGACGACAGCATGTAAGCGTTGAGGACGCAATGATCATGCTACAGTCCCTCGAATGCGTAAATAAGCAGATGGAAGCGGGTAGTGAGTCGGCGACTCGAGTATGCTTTGCATTGTTGTGCGTATGACCGGCGTGGTACCCTTCGGGAAGCGAAGGATCGGACCACCTAGGCTAGGCCTATGGCGTCCCACGAATGCGTGCAGCAGGTGTAGCTCTTCCTAACTTACCTTTATATGATGTGCAAAGAACTACTCGACTTCCATTACTACGGAAATTCATACTCATTTATCATTATAAAGATGATCACAAAGCCCCATAAACTTAACCACCTACCTATCCTAGCAAAAGTCCAAGCAAGGGTCCTTCTGATAAGAATCCTTCCAATCCTTTGCAGTCTCACATCCTTTGGACCATAACCGCAAATCAGCATGCCCCAAAGTTTGCTAAAAATGTGCAACATATATTGGCTTACAGCCAAGCAGTACTGAAGGCTTTAGAATCCTCAACCTTCAACTCAAAATTCTGGGAATGCATAACATATCTCCAACTCTTGGGAAAACGAAATCGGGTAGCTCTGATGTAGATGCCAGGACAAGAAGGGGTTGAAAGGAACCAACTCAAACTAGCATACAGGTCTCACATCCTTTGGACCTGAACCCCAAATTATTCTAAAAGCTGAGATAGATTCTCAGACTTTCAACCCAAAGTTGGTCTAGAAATGCCTGACGTATCTCCAGACCTTAGGGTATCGAAATCAGGTAACCGGACATGGAGGGATTGAAGGCAACAAAAAGCCTGGAAAAATGGCAAAAACAGGACCATCTCACCCTTTGAACCAGAGCCGCAAATCACAACCCAAAACATTCTAAAAGCGTAACTGAATAAATGAGTGGAGAAATAAATGACTATTAGCTGATCAGACGTTGTCTAACATCCCATCAGGAAAACAAAAATAAACCTTGATCTTAGCAAGCATGAATTAGGAAAAATACCGATCTGCTTAATTGAAAAAAACAGGGCCTAGAGAAATAGCGAAGAAGCACCCCAGAAAGTGTGTAACTACCTTCAGGATATGGATATTGAGAAAGGTCAATTCCACGACTGACCTATTAGGTCGCAGTGGAAAAGGGAGACCAGAGTCAGTACTTTTGGCAAGTAATTTGAAATCGATATATACACATGATCTGTTTTAGTTCGATTTGAAGGAAAATTAAAAAAGACGTATGCCAAGAGGATAGTCGTTGATTTCATCTCCCACTTCTACATGACTCACTAATCCACATTTCCTCAAAGAGGGATCAAAACGGAAGCCGAGAGAGTGGTGATAGTGGGATCGACCTTGACACAGAAGAAGTGGCAAGTACCAGCCACTTTTCCATTCTCGTCTTCAGTCGTCGGTACGTCTGGAAACGACGCGGATATCACTCCTCGGACCTCATACAATGGATTACTTCTACGTGTATGTAAAAATGCTTTGTTTACAATTTTCAATGATGACAGTCCTTGTCGACATTTTAGTAAAGTTGTTTGTTTTTGTACAATTTTCGGTAGTTTGAGTTTGTCTTCAAACTTTAGATAGTTTTTTTTTAAATTATTTGCACCTTGCAAAATAGAAAGAGACTTAATTAACGATAAGTACTCGTTATAGAAATAATTAAACTTTTTTTTTCTTTCGGCAAAAAACTAAAAACTCATCCTATCTGATAAAACTTTCACTAGTTCGTATTGAACTGTGTGATACTGGCTGTTAAGGATAAGATAATAATCAGCAGGAATAATAATAATAATAATAATATAATATTACAATAATTATATCAAATGGCAAAGGTTACTAAAATGAAAAGTCGGTCCTCAGTAAAGTAAGCAAAAAAAAATAATAAAAAAGTTTTTAACTGTTTTAAGCACTTTAAATTTCCACATAAAAATTCATAACTCCTCTGGATTATATACAAATACGACGTTATTACAACCCGTATAAAACTTAATTTCTCTTCTTTCAGCTTATATCAACAATAGTTACAATTTAATTTATTATAAGTTATTATAAGAAAACAAAAAGTTGGGGCTTGATTTGGTACTTGGGGGGTTTAGATGTCCGAAATTCTACTTAAAAATTCTTAACTTCTCTGGATATTATCCAAATTCAACGACGTTACAGCCCTTAAAAAGCTTAATTTCTCTACTTTTCACTTATATCAACAATGGTTACATCTTGGTTTAATATAAGTTAGAAAAATAAGGTCGACATCAAAAAAAACTCCCGAACGTTTTATTTTAAATCTCCGATATCGACATTTTAGTAAAGTTGTTTGTTTTTGTACAAATTTCGGTGCTTTGAGTTTACCTTCAAACTTTAAATAGTTTTTTTAAACTATTTTCACCTTGCAAAATAGAAAGAGACTTAATTAACGATAAGTACTTATTATAGAAATAATTAAATTTTTTTTTCTTTCGGCGAAAAACTTAGTTCGTATTGAACTGTGTGATATTGGCTGTTAAGGATAAGATAATAATCAGCAGGAATAATAATATAATATTATAATAATTGTATCGGGGGCCGCAACGGTTTAGGAATGACACGGCGCTCATCACTGTAAGGTAAAGGTCCCGGGTTCGAATCCAGCGTCCCTGCATTCCAACCCGACATACTTACAAATGGGCTTTTTTTCAAAAACACCGTCACCCTGATAGTTTATATGACCTCTGTTGTTGCGAACCCTCGTAAAAAAAAATTGTATCAAATGACATTAGATATATAAAAGGTTACTAAAACGAAAAGTCGTTCCTCAGTAAAGTGAGCAAAAAAAATAGTAATAATTTGGAAAAAATCAGTTTTGAATTGTTTTAAGCACCCTTTAAGGTTCCACATAAAAATTCATAACTCCTCTGGATTATATCCAAATTCGACATAATACAACCCTTAATTATAATTGAGAGATATAAAAATGACCAACAAAAATTTCCGAAACGTTTTATATTATATCTCCTATTCAGATTTATTTACTGAGGCCATTTTGTGTCATTACGTGTTGTTTATAGAGGTCTAAACCCGTCTAAAGTTTCTTGCCTATCGATTTTTATCACTATTTTTGTGATTTTTCGAACAAAAATTTAACGAGCCAAAAATTTCGAAGGAAAATAATATTTTTTTACTCAAACTTTGTACCCTAGGTTGTTTTAGGGTGCAAAAACGAATATCAACTTTGTTAATTTAATTTAATTTTTTTTTAATTTGCTACGTCCCCTCGGTCACCATGCAAAAAGCATTCACTATTTATATCGTATGGAACTGCGTGATTTTGGCTATTGTGAGCTTTTAACTTTCCATAAATATGAAGTTTATTCTTACACTTTGCCTTTTAAAGTCGCTGCGAACTTGAGCGATGAGATAATTTTAAAACTGCGACATTAAATTCTCTCAGGGGTGTAATCTGAAGGGGAGGGTTGTTGTGGAAACACCTTTAACGTGTGTGATAATGATTTATTGATAACTACTCGCGTTTATTTTGATTTTTTAACTATAACGTTGTAACATATCAACCAATACCTTACATAAAGATTAATTAGGGGGCGTCGGTAAGGCGTTGACACGGCACTCATCACTGTACGGTAAAGGTCCCGGGTTCGAATCCAGCAGCCCTGAATTCCAACCCGACATACAAATGGGCTTTTTTTCACCCCGAGGGTTGATACCTCTGATGTTGCGGCTAACCCTTGTAAAAAAAATTAATTAATTGAAAGAGGTTATTTGGTCAATCGGACCACGAAATCTAATGGATTTATTAAGTTATTACACATGTCTTTGCCGATGAAATAATTTGAAAAACCATCTTTTCCTTAAAGAATCTGATTATTTGTAATTTTTTGGTAGAATTCTGTTAGTCGATGAGCACGAAGTGAAAATTGGCCGGTGTTTCAATTCATTCTAATTGTGCTTCAACAGCTATTTCCTTTTCTTGATTTCAGGCCATTTAAGATTTTTCAAGACGTTTGATTCAAACAGGGTTTGACATTAAATACAACTTCCGCCTTTTCTTTCTGTCTAGTTGATTTTCTTAGGCAATTATTTTCTTAAATTGTCTGAAGAATTTTCCTCTTTACTTTAAAGAAACGTACGTTTCCTCTTTACGTTTAAAGAAACTTTATTACAAGCAGGATTTAATTTTAGTAAAGACATTCGATAGAAACGACAAAATTATTCTTTTAAAGAAGTTTTACCTGAACATGTAACATAAACTTGCACCCTTTGTCATGTTGTTTATGTATTCAGTGTCTAGTCCCTGTATTAAAAAAAACATCGTTGTTCGTTTCGTATAAATTACATGAGAACAATAGGGTAGAAAATAAGACAAAAACATCATATTATCTAGTCTTACAAAGGGTCAGTCAGTAAAAGTTGGATAAAATAAGAAAATTATTTGTTCAGAATATCTTTGTACTTGTATGTAAAGAAAAATGACTGAATTTATATATCCTTTCATCCTTTATGCCGGACTTTGGTAGATTTAGGTACAACCTGAAGCTTTATTTATCTTTTTTTTCAATATTATATAGATGCATGTTTTTGCGGCATCTGAATAAATCAACGGTTAGAATTTACGGACCGGTTTGAACCTGCTTACAACAACTGAGGCGTAGTAGCTTAAAATGGGAGTCTAGGGAAATACAGACACCTCTGAGCTCATAGCAATTAATAAACGACCAAATATTATATTCACTTTCACTCGTAAACTATGCACGGATTCTTTAGGCGCCCTGTTGGCGATACAAAACCAAATTTTCACTTAATACCATAATTATGGAAGCAATTTCCTAAGGGGAACTTCGAGCTAAGAATTTGTGTTAACCGTCAAGAAAGGCGGATTGACTTGACGAAGACATCCCCACATATGGCGTGAAGTTGTAAAACGAAGTCATTCTCCGCAGGGTCCGAGGACGTGTGTGAGTAGGGAGCAACGAGATAGCGGACACCATTGCAAGGACAAGGAACTGCTATACTGCTGACACATCCTGAGCCATTGTACACTTTTAAGGAGTATGTTAAACAAAATGAAAATGAGGCAACAGTGGAATTCACTCATTGGAGATAAACAATCCAAGAACTTTCTAGTACATTTTGGAAGGAAAGAAACAACAGAATGCATCAAAGGAAGCAGGAAAAAACTTCCAATGCTGACATGACAACAGGACACTATAGACTGACAAATGGACATTTGAAGAAGTATAATCCAACAGGCACGTGCAGATTCTGGAAAGAAGCAGATGATACACTCACACCTACTAACAAACTGTCGCCACATTTGCCCGCAGGAGTAATTGATTTGTGGAGGAAGTGTGTTTTTAACCATAGAAGAAATTCAACTACTGAAACTACTAATCAGGTTTCTTGCAGAACTAGGACTCACCGGTGAGCTATAGGTACAGAACAGATGGTGCAATAGCTCTCAAAGGGCGCAGTACATTACACATTCCGAACATTACATCTTACATTGCGTGAAATTAACCACAATAAATAAGGGACATGGTTAAAAAAAAATAGTTCTGCAACATCCCGTAAAGAGGAAGTGGTTTTGATACACGTAAGATTAGGTCACTGTAGGCCAACCCAAAGATTGCTTTCTCATGGGAAGGATGTGCATGCTAGGAACGGCCGAGTCGTAAAGTCCGTAGCATTTTTTGATTATAACTCCAATGAAAATTTTAGATACTTGTAAACAAATTTAATCAATTAAATTGATAATTTGTTGCAGAATTATTGATATAACAACATGGTATATGGACCATTTTGTTCCACTTTGTCATCTTGAAATTTTGTTATTTCATCCTCCCTGTACTTTGTGTATTCTGTGGTATTAATTGGAGTAAATTTCCCATTAATAGAGTTTTGCAGAGTTCGGAATAAGTGAAAATCTATAGGGGCAAAGTCAGGCAAATTAAGGTTATCCGGATGGAAAGCATTCCCCCTTGCGATTAGCCAATCGGTCGGTTTTGGTCAATTGTTGACTTTCTCCGAATGTGTGCAATGTACGGTATAACAGACGGTTTGTTTGGGCAGAAGAAGCTCATCATAATAAAACACCACTTTCTAATCCCACCAAATACAGATTACTTTCTTAAGATGTAATTCGGCTTTTGCAGTTGTTAACAGTGAGTCGATGAGACCCACTTTTCATCCCCTGAATTTTTTTATAAATAGGTTTACATTGCAACGTAGGAGGGAATTGCAGATGGAGATCACGCCCAGGAAATTGCTCCTCTGTCTATGAGATGATGATGTTGTATTTTACACGCAATGTAGGCCTCATGGGCGAGGAGAGAGAGAGAGTGAGAGAGAGAGAGAGAGAGAGAGAGAGAGAGAGATTATGATGTTTTATTTCATCACGCCATGTTTCGTAAACCATAACGAGGAAAAATTTGAATCGACATGTGAGGAACCCATTCGAAAAACATAACCAGCTGCTTTCAGATAGGTTGAAACGCTTGTATAAGATATGCTAAGTGTCTCTGCGATTTCGTGTATTGTTATTTCACACAAAAGCTTGAATTTGATCATCATCAACGCTTCAAGGGTGGACATAGAATCTTCCAATTCAAAATTTCCGCTTCTGAACGGAGCAAACCACTTACGGGCGGTGCCTTCTCAAAGCGCCATCATCACAGCAGTTTTCCATTTGCGGTAATAAAAAAAAAGCATTAAATGCATTACTTTTCCTCCAGTTTAAATTAGCAGAACACCTTGTAACGATACATCTCGAACGAAACTGACGAATAGAAACATATTTTTCTGAGTGTGTAAATAATATTGTTTATTTTAATAAACATTACTTCAAAACACAAGAGAGATAAAATCGGATTATTGAAAAACGCTATGGAACTATTTTACAATCTATCATTCTAACTGATTTTTTTTAAATTTGAGATGAAGTAGCAATCAAGTGAGGGTGGTTGAGAGCGTTCAACCCCGGAGAGGCCTCGGGGGATTTCCATGGTGGTACAGACACATTCTTTGTCAGCCGTCCGGAATTGTTTTGTTTTATATGTAAATTATGGTAGGAATGCCTCATGGGGCCATGCCCAAATTATCCCCTGCATAGACGGTTTCTGTTTTTCTATACCGCCCTCATTAAGATTCTGTTTAAGGCAGATTATGACACATATTGCGTACCATCAGTAACTATATTTAAAAATGTGTGGTTATTAGTGACCGTTAATCGATAATCTCCCCTGAAGATGATCTCAATAAAGATCGAAACGTTGGCACGATAAAGAAAATGTTGTTCTGAAACCTACATCACACCAGACCGCATCTCACGATTTCTGAATAATTATATATAAAAATATGAATTTCTCTTCTTCAGTCTATATCAACAATATTTAGATTTTAATTTATTATAAGTTAGAAAAATAAGGACATCAACAAAAACTCCCGAAATGTTTTTATTTTTATCTCCGATGTCGACATTTTAGTAAAGTTGTTTGTTTTGGTAAAAATGTCGGTGCTTTGAGTTTATCTTCAAACTTTAGATAGTTTTTTTAAACTGTTTTCACCTTGCAAAATAGAAAGAGACTTAATTAACGATAAGTACTTATTATAGAAATAATTAAACAATTTTTTTTCTTTCGGCAAAAAACTAAAAACTCATCCTATCTAATAAAACTTTCACTAGTTCGTATTGAACTGTGTGATATTGGCTGTTAAGGATAAAATAATAATCAGCAGGAATAATAATATAATATTATAATAATCGTATCGGGGGCCGCAACGGTTTAGGCGTTGACACGGCGCTCATCACTGTAAGGTAAAGGTCCCGGGTTCGAATCCAGCGGCCCTGCATTCCAACCCGACATATTTACAAATGGCCTTTTTTTCAAAAACACCGTCACCCTGATAGTTTATATGACCTCTGCTGTTGCGAACCCTCGTAAAAGTAATAAATGTATCAAATGACATTAGATATACAGGGTGAATTGCTACTCGTGCTACAAACTTCTCCAGTAGATTCTTCACCCTAAAATGAACAAAAAAGTTCATATTGTCCATGGTCCGATTCTCAACNGGACCATGGACAATATGAACTTTTTTGTTCATTTTAGGGTGAAGAATCTACTGGAGAAGTTTGTAGCACGAGTAGCAATTCACCCTGTATAAAAGGTTACTAAAAACGAAAAGTCGTTCTTCAGTAAAGTAAGCCACAAAAAAAAATAAAAAAATAATAATAATAATTTTGAAAAAATCAGTTTTGAATTGCTTTAAGCACCCTTTAAGATTCCACATAAAAATTCTTAACTCCTCTGGATTATATCCAAATACGACGTTATTACAACCCTTATAAGCTCAATTTCTCTCTTTCAGATTATATCAACAATGGTTACATTTTAGTTTATTATAAGTTAGAAAAATCAGGACGACACACAATAAAACTCCCGAAACATTTTATTTTATATCTCCGATTCTGATTTATTTACCGAAGCCAGTTTTGTCATTAAATGTAGTTTATAAGGGTCTAAATCTTTGTAATGTTTCCTGCCGATCGGTTGAGTCGTTACAAAATTATCACTATTTTCGCGATTTTCGAACAAAAATCGCAGACAGGAAGAGGAAAATTTGGAAAGAAAAATTCATTTGTTGATTTTCCCAAAAATTTGTATCCAGAATTATTTTAGGGTGCGAAAAATGAATATCATCTTTGGTTTTTGCTTTAAAAAAAATCTAATTTGCTACGTCGATCGGTCACAATGCTAATCTCGCTCGGATCATAATTACATAAGCTGCCTATTGAAATGCAATATATGACCCGTGTCTAATATTTTTCGACCGAAAAACATTAAAATCAATGATCCCACGTCCTTTCCTTCTAAGCTATTATATAGGTACATATACCTTGCCAACATTCCGGCGTGAAAATATGGCTTGAAAAACGGCATTGTTTGAAGAAAAAATGTGGAGAAAGCATTTGTCTCGCTACGGGGTAATCACAGAATAGAATCGAGATTTCTAATTAATTAGTTATTACTGCATGGAAGGAAAACGTTATGCAAAGTTGGGCGTAAACACTAAAAACAGGACGAAAATAATATTGCCGTGTCGAGGATTGTTCAAGCCGTTTTCACCCCTGCTTGATGCAACGATTACAATTACACAATTAATAACGAACGTTGACAATGACTACGATTAATTCTGCTAAGTGGTTTTATCAATTCAAATTTTAATATGGACAAAAGTTAAAAGTTCTTAACTTCCTTTTCACGTTTTCTTTCGCGTATGACATGACAGAAGGGCGTCGAGTTTCACTTTTGATTGCTCTGTATTTCTAAAAAGTACCTGATGAAAAGACTGGTCTAATTATTGATTTTGTAAAATTTTATAATTATGCTGTTTTTTTCTTAGAGGCGTTTGTTTTGTAATGCGAGTTTTGATCTGTTGTCAAGTATTCTTTTGAGTAGTTTATATCGTCTGTTCACTTCAATGATTATTAGTCAAGTGTGGGCAATCCGAGTAAATCTTTTATCGGTTTAAAGTCCCATCCTAGACAGAGTTTAGTAGCTATTCACTAAGAGTTGATTTCTGAATTTGACCCTCAATTTTTGAACCATTCTCCTGAACATAGATGGTCCAGGAGGCTTCTGAAGGCCACTGGGTCTGAACGAAAGGAGGGGATCTGCATATAAGGGGTTGTCGGAATGTATTGAATAGAGAATTGGACCAAAGATGCTGCCTTGCAGAACACCCGCTTCTACATAGTCGAGGACAGATAGGATCTTAGGACTAGGTAATAAATGAATGGTTTTTGTTTCTTGAGTTTCCAGAGCAAGCCTGGTTGCCCCAATCGACCAAAGGTGTGCTTAACATCTAAAAATGCACCAGAGCGGTATACCTTCCACTCAAGGTGCAGTGATGTCTGCCTCCCAGTTAATGATGTTGATGAATATGGATACTAGGAAGTCGTGGTTTTTTGTTCCCCAAATACTGCAACCAGCTTATTGTACTTTCCTAGTTTCTAAGTTCTGGTTGATCGACTCGATCTTCTCCTATGGAGTCATTGCCTGTCATAGATTCAATTCCTTTCCCTGGGTTTTCTTTATATAGCTGTATCTGTCTCCTCATTTCATTACCTACAAATGGTGTCATCATTTAATATAACCATGTTATGAAGATTTCTCAGATATCAGTGACCTCTATACTCAGAATCCTATCACTCTTCTCAGTTTTTCTAATGATTCCCTCCACACTGTTGGACTAGGACCCAGTAGAGACCCTTGGGGAACCCCATGTTCTCCAATTCGGTCCACAAATGTGTACTGGCCACTTTACCTTTTAGAAAACTAATACAAAAGTCTAATGACCTCCCTCTGATTTCATTTAAGTATAATTTATCAATGAGGATATTGTGAGAGATAATATCAAGTCCTTGTAAGTTCAGTCGTGACTGTCTTAACCACTTCTTTATTTTCAAACATAACTATTTTTGTCAACATATATATTATGGTTATTCCTTCTCTGTAGCCATTGAGAATTAAAAATGATACATGGTTTTTGGCCAAAAAACATTACATTTTATTTTTGAAAACACACCTGAATATTTTAAAAATGTGTGGTGTTTAGTGACCATTAATTAATAATTATTTAGAGATCGTGAGATACGGTCTGGTGTGATGTAGATTTAGAAAAACGACAATGATACATCTACACAGAAAACACAGACTTTGAGTACACAAATACTTTGATTACACCTAAAATTTCTATATTGTGTAAATTGTACAAATTCATTACACATTGTATAAATTCACATTCATATCTTATATGTATTTGTATAAATTAAACAATGCTTATAAATCCTAGTCCCTGAAGATGATCTCAATAAACATGAAAACGTTGGCACGATAAAGAAAATGTTTTTCTAAACCTACATCACACCAGACTGCATATCACGATCTCTAAATAATTTTAAAAATAATGGGACAAATGAAATTTAGTTACTAAAAAAAAAATTTATCACCTAACCCTTTATACACAGAAATTACTAGGCATTTTTAAGCACATTTTAAAAGTAGCCTTTGATGAAACTCATATTTATAAAGTGGGTTAAAGGGTCAGCAAAATATTTATAATTTTGAGTGCAAGAAAAAACGACATCAAGCGAACTGGTGTTAAAATAAAAGAAAGTCACAAGAAAATAGTCCATTTAGTGGCATTGAAGGAAGATCAAACAAACCTTAGACAATTCAGGCAAGATTAAATTTTCTATGATGCAAAAAAAAAATGAAATACAACACAATAAAGCTTACGGATCCATTAAACAACCACAATAACTGTCAGAAACAAAGCACAAAAAATCTTCAAACTTAAAGACACAAGACCAGACATTTTATAAGCATCTAAAAAGGACAACTAAAAAAAAATAATAATAATAACAATAATATATTCTGAATTTGTGAAATACACTCACATGACAGGCATCAGTGGGAAATTGATCATTGGACATGATCATGCTATTTAACATACCTTGCATGCTAAAACAAAATATCTCATAATTAAAACAAGTTAAAAACTATTTTATTTGACTTATCGAATTTTTTTTTCTATGGATAAATTTATTATTGCCCAAATTGATTTTTATCCATTTTCCACATTTCATCCACTATTCATCATATGTGTTTTTAAAGGACAATCTGTTAATACAGTATCATTTTGTGAAGCTGTTGATGTTGCCTTGTGCATTTTTTTATTTTTTTATTTACAGGCAAGGCCCATTTTATTACAATAATTACAAGAAAGACAAAGAACATTTAAAATACGAAAAACATTGAAATATTAAACATTGACAATAATAAAATAATAAAAATAACAGAGTATAATTTAGATACCAATATTTGAAAACAAAAATAATATTTGGGATTTGACTAATAAATAAAAAAATTATAAATAAGATTAATTAATTATGCATACATATATACAAAATAAATAAACCCATTTGCCAATTTATTTTCTAATAATAGATGATTTTTTTTTTCATTTCAGGTTCAATTTTCTATTTTTGTTAAGTGCAGCTACCGTCAGTAGCACCGTGTTGGTCCCACCATGGGGTGATCCAACGCAAAATCCGTGCGCTTTGAAGCCAAACGGTTGGCAACTACTTTATTGGCCGGAAGATGAAAAGTGTTACAAAATTTTCCAAAAAGGATATCCATGCTCAGAAACTATGGAACTGGTACCGGGAAAGGGCGGTAAAGCCGAATGTCAATGTCCACCAGGAACGGCGCAAAGTCCACGTGATGCAATATGTCACAAAATATTTACAAAGGGACCTTGTCAAGACAATGAATATTTTGCTCCAGTCACTACAACTTCTAGGAGGTCAGGAGACAAAATAATCATATATAAATATATATATAATATATAAATAACCATACATCTAATTTTATTGAGTTACAAAAAATTGAGTTAAAATAATTTATCAACTTAAATAATGATTCGAATTACTTATCTCATTCCTAACTTTATTGTATACATAGAAAAGAAATTTCAAAAGAAAAATTTGAATAATTGCTATTGTAACAATTTAATTCAAATTGCCCTTTACATATTTGCAATTATTGATTTAACAGTGTTTTGTTCACAGCATACAACGGCATAGGTGGGGAGCTTGTTTTCAAATTGAAAACTGTGAAGCAGGCACTGTATACTGGCCCAAGGATGGAAAATGTTATCCCGAATTCACAAAAGGACCCTGCTCTGATGGTTTACTCTTGTTTTCCAAGGAAAATTTGGGTCAATGTTTATGTGACAATTCAACGATGTTACATTACTTTTGGAATCAAAGCTCTACTTGCTATGAACACTTCATTCAAGGCCCTTGCAAAAAGGGACAAATATTTCTTCCAGGAGGTACATGCGGATGTGAAAAAACCCTAAAGGAATATTATCCAGAAAATGGTCTATGCTACCCTATAGGTAATAGCAACAAATCTATTTTACACGAGTTTTATTTGGAAGATTTTATGTATAATTAAATATTTCACCTTAATTTTCAATAATTTTGTTGTTTCTTTTAATAAATATGGGCCAAAATATATAAATTAAGGTAAAATATTACTTGATATGATACATTATTTTAATGGGTAAAAAATCCATATAATTACATAAATTTTGGCACATTTAATAAAAGAAAACAAAATTATTGAAGTTTTAAAAAATGAGCAAAAAATAAAAAACGTTTTAGTGAACTAAAGATTTCAAGATGTTTAAAAAAAAAAAAATCAAGAAAAGTGATTTTCAGATGTTCAGATGATCAACCAAAAAAGGATTTCTTTAATCCACTGAGTAAATTAAGAGCTATCTAGATTTATCGCTTCCACCACAGCCTGTCATAATGAGTTGGGTAGAAGCCACCATGAAAATTTTTTCAAACATTAAGGACATCATTGCAAAATTCAAAGAAAATTCTGTACCCATAGAAAAGGCAAAAGAAATTATGGATGGACATGTGCAAAATTAGCTTTCATTTCTTCCAATATTACATTTTTTGGCAAGCACATTAATGCGACTGGAAACTCAGTACGTCTCACTCTAAGACAGCATTGCTACAATAAACGACACCTTCCAAAATTTGTAAGATATTGGTGGAAGGACAGGGGATAAAGTGAAATTAAAAATTACGGATGTGCTAAAAGAAATCCCGGACTAGACAAATCAAGAAAAATTGCTTTTATTTTGATTGGGGAAAATAGCAAAAAATAAATACCTCTTACTCCAAATGTAATTGCAACCTTTGATTGGGCCCCCATTATGTCCGCAGATGTGGAATGTTTTTTAAATTAGTTCCACCAGATCGACATAATTTTACTTTCAAAAATTTAAAAAATGTAAATTATTTCAAATAATTTGGACGATTAAAGTTTTAAATTATTATTTGATCTCTTTATTTTAAAGAAATTTTTAGCACTAGAAGGATACTTTGTTATTTACAAAAATTTAAAAATGATCATTATTTCAAATAAACTTGAAAAATAAGTTTCCTTTCTATTTTATTACCTTGATATATTCTTCTTTTTTACACATTATTCAACTAATAATAGTAAATTATAGACTTCGCTTGGAAATATATATAACTATTTTTTGTTACATATTTCTCTTTTTAGTTCCATATTTGTTCAAAAAATAAATACATATTTTTGTGCATATTTTATTTAACATATCAATCTGGTCCCTAATTATAACAACAAATTTGAATTATTTATTGTGACCACTTCAGTTGATATTTATAATATTTTAATTGGAACACCTTCGTTAATTAAATATTTTTTTAGGTTCGAATGGTCCATGTAAACAAGGACATCATTTTGTTCTGGGCAGATCTAAAAGCGACCCTAAAACTCTGTATGGAAGGTGTGCTTGTAAGGAAGGACATATACTTTGGGAGGAAGATGGAAATTGCTACAAGCCATTTACTCGCGGCCCATGTGCACCTGGTAAAATGCTAGAAATAAGTTACGAGGTAAATAATTTATAAATAGCGATCATGTTAAATAATCAAATCTTAAATTTTTAATATAACACTCGCCTTGTTTGACAAAATTTGTATAATGTGTGATGGGTCACCTCTTTAATATGGAGTTTTTGATTAATTCACATGTGCAATCTTTCTCACTTTCAATATGAACAAAATTCGAGGAGAATTAAATGCGTAGTAAAGATGGAGAGAGTACTACAGTAGTCACTTCTCGGCCTTTTGGCTAATTTCAAAGTGTAGTACTACAGTAGTAATTTGTTTTTAACAATTGTTAAATATTTGTCATCACTAGGACAATCAGGGCAGATGATAGACAAGTGTTTAACCTCTATAAATAAAACAACGTTTGAGACATAATTTGAACTAATTTTGTGAAATTAAATTGTAGATAAGTTTTGCTTTTCCATGCCATGATTTCAATGGTTGTGAAATTGTACATTGTCATTAATTACTGTAAGACCAAAAATTGTAATCTATTGCAAACTGAATTGAGAATTTTAAAATAAAGGTGGCCTACTTTTCCTTAAAGAAATTAATTTTTTTCGGACCGCGGTAGCCGAGTGGTTAGCATGAGAGACTCTCACGCCGCGTCGTGGGTTCGATTCCCACCGTCGCCTCTGGCCCTTTTTTCCCGATAACCCCCAATTTGAACACATATNAAAAAAAAAAAATTAATTAATTTTTTTAAAGGGCAAGGTTGCGATGAAATGTGTTCAGTTGCCATGTTCTGCTGGAAATCTTTATTTCCAAGGCAATAAAGGTTGTCATAAAGTAGGATCTCAGGGTCCATGCCCTCCTGGACAAGTGGTACTTTATCAAGACTCATCAGCCGAACCTCTGGACAATATTTCATATCTTGGAGTCTGTGGATGTCAAAGTAGAAAACTTGATACCAGGTAATTTTCAAGAACAAATTCTTAATAAATCATAATAATGCATTAATAAAATTAATTGTTAATTTATAAATTATACCTTTACAATTACATTACTGACAAAAATAAATTTGAGAATCAAAGTGAAAGAATGAAATACTGAATGTCTTTTTCAGGACAATTCCATTGAGAATGAGAATAAGAATGATTATCTAACTGTTTATATATGTACTATTACTAGTACCATTTTAATTGTTTTATTTATTTATTTATTTAATTAAAGTAAATTGTAATTAATTATTGATTTTTTACATTTTCAGTTCCTTTTATCCGACATATAGAGCTGAAGAGTTCTCTGAAAACGGGAAATGTGCTGAATCAAAAACCTTGACTGGATTATCATCGAATGAGTATTCCGAGTTGAGAACCACCGAAGATAATTGTGGATCAAGCCATTTATTGATTCTTTGGCATGATCAATCGTGCCAACAGCTGTATACCCAGGGCCCTTGCAACGAAGGGGAATGGGTTGTGCCCGACCGTGGTAAAGGGCAGAGGAAAGGCCGTGGTTGGAAAATGGGAAAGTGCGAATGCCGGCCTACGTACACTTTGGTCACTTCGAAAGCTGGAAAAAGCACTTGTCAACCACCATCGGTGGAATTGGCTAAATTTCTATCTTTACGATTTAAAAAATCACAAGAAATCACAAAATGAAAGCCAGAGTTTAAACTATAAGCTTTAATTAGAGATTTACTCAATATACCAAAAAAATCATAGCTTATGTTATAGCTTTTTATTTGAAATAAATTTTAAAAATACTAAATATATTAAATTATATAGAGATTGACTACAACTTGTATCATACAAATTATATTTTAACTTAGCATTTTTGCTTTAATTATAATATTTTATTGTCATGATTATTATCAGAGGAAGCCCACTAATTAAGAAACTATGAGCAGTATACGGTCAAAGAGAGACTTTTTCATAATATATAATTTTCTTTATTAATAGAAGTGGACCAATTTAAAATTATTTCTATGTGAATATTGAAACCAAAATGTACGTAGTTATTTCCTCTTTTAATCTTTTCACAAAAATAATAATAAGTTCTTTAAAATATTATTACAGCCATCTGTTTAAATTTGGTAGGCTCATAACAAATAAACAAACATGTAGTTAACCCATTTCTGATCACTTAGTCTGGACAAGATCACAAATCTCAATGTACACCTGCACATTTTGAGATTTCATTTGGTCATTGCCAATCATTCTAATCTGCCTATCCTCACTGATTTGGTCAGATGTGTTCCAGCATTTTAACATCTTCATTAGTAGGTTTGATTGTTGTTTGATATATCATTGAAATGGTTAAACATGACTAACAAAAATCAACTAGGATTTTCTGACAGATGATCAGAAATGATCAAACTAAATATGTAATTTTAGTTACCCTGTTTTTCTTTGCCTTTGTTACTATTTCATTTCATTAAATTTTTAACTTAGTGAAACTATTTTTAAATTTAAATTAATATTTATTGTTTGTATTATATGTATATACCATGAGATATTATGCTGCACTGTGATTATTATTTTTAAACAAAGTTAAACAGAAATGTGAGCAACTTTTTTTTCAACACAAAGTTGTTTTATCTATGTATATATTTCAAGATTTTACATCTTAATGAACTCTGTAATGTTTAATGGTCAAGAATATAAACTTCGTTAAATCTTGTTTTGTTTTATATAAAAAATTAAAAATAAGTAATATAATAATAATAATAATTGACTTTTTATATACCAGGTTGAGGTTAAGAGATAGGTTAGGAGGCATCCTCCAGTTCTGTCATTCAACATTCAGGCTTTAGTAGTTCTGCTATGGTGCTTATTTGAACATTTTTGCAAGCCTTTGCCTTCAATACAATCTTATTGAACTTTGGACTTTCAAATTCAAGATTGAAGTACAAATGTACATAAATGCATACATGTACAGAGTCGAACCTGTCACTTCTCGCAGTCTGCCAGCAATTCCAATGTCCACTGCCATCGAGGTTGGGTTCTAGGAGATAACAACAGCTAGGTCATTTCAGCCTTCAATGCAATCAGTTTTGAAAATTAAACTCATTCACTCTCTCACTCATTCTTAAATACTTTTTTATTTTCATACCATTCACTTAGGGTGGTGGAGTACTCGACATTCTCCACCACCCTGTACACATATTATATAACTAACCTAATTGAGGTTTGGTGGGGTATTCAAAATTCCGCCATTCTCACACTACACATTCACCTTAATCTTAATACATACAAAGAAACACAGGAGAAAGAAAAAAGAGAAATCTATTAAGTAACAAAACAGTCCTATTTATTTTAAAAATAGAAAATAGAGGTGGCATTCCTATACACTCTCTATACAGAGTCAGGAAACGGCACCTATCAGTTAACTGGTACACATCAAGCGATTTTTCTCTTCATGCCATTCATGATCAAGCATTGGCTCAAAAGTGTCCGTGAGTCAACCCCGCATGGCCTATTCTTAGTCAGGTGAAAATTACCCTTCTTCTATGAGTCAGATTATTCGAGGGCCACCTGCCGGGTGTTGGAGTGCGACAGTGCTCTTGATGTGTGAGCAATTCTCTGACAATCCGGCCCAACGATACTTCCACATTCTTTTCATCATGTTTTTTCTTGCATTTTTATCAGCCAGGGCAAATTACAAATAAAATTTCACTTGACAACTTAATTACCTACAAACATAAAAAAATGTTCTTCAGCCAGCATAAAAGACCTTAACTTCAGTTTAATTCAACCTCCCATTAGTAATAAATTTTAAAAAATATCAAGATTTATAGGTACTGCGATATTTTTGACAAGGAGAAGAGGCACAGGACTATGTTTAAAACAAAGAAACATCAAACAGTAAAATAAAATAGTCTTATTGTCTTTAAAAAAATAGACATAAAAATACAATTTTTAGTTAATAATTACAATTCTAAACTACATATACATATATATTCGATTTTGTTTAACAGAATTAACTATAAATTCATAAGCATCTCAGAGTTTGTGCTGTGGTTAACGCAATAAGATCACAGAGATGTACTGAAACTAGGTATAAAATAAATTATTTACTTGTGTGTATATTTATAATTATATATAATTGTCACCTCGCAGAGTCTTCTGCTCTAGTCCTTTCGAATTCTCTGTTCGTCAGGTCTCTTTTTAATTTAATATTTTCTTCTCTATAATTTTCACACGACCTTTGACAATCGCTGAGAGTTTTAGTCAAATGAGTTCTGTCAAAGAAAACAATTATCAATATAAATATATAATCAGTTACAAATTGAACGGGCTTACAGTTTATTTTCCAATGAGTGCACTGTTTGTTGCATTTCTTCGACTTCAAATCTCAAATCATGAGTGTAGAGGGATTTTTCCATAGCCTCCTGCCTGCTCGATGTCAAAACATCTTGAAGGTTTCTCTGGTTTCTTTGGTCCTCTGCTACACGCAACTCAAGTTTCTCTTTATCCTGTTTCAATCGATCCAAATGGCTTTCAAGCTAAAATAACAATTATATAAGTAAAACAATAGTATTTTTGCAGTTTGGCAATGCTTGCAGTTGGATTTTTGTTAAATCCTGACAAAAGTTGAGCTCTATTAGGACCACTTTAATATAATTAAGCCCATCGCAACAAGTTACTACGATTGTAGTAAAAATCGTCAATAATTTCATTTATTTATTTATCTATTATTTAAAGGCTAAATCAGAGAACAAGTTTTTTTTTTACCCAACCCACATTACATTTTTAACACCTACTGGTAAATTAATAAAACAAATATAGCAGATTACTGTTACTAAATAATTAAATTCACTAATTTCGTGGTCCGCTTGACCAATTAATATATTACAATTAATTAAGGTTTTTAGTTGAGATAAAAAAGTCAATGGCACGAGTGGGATTCGAACCCACGATCTTCAGCTAGATACGCCGCTGCTCTACCACTTGAGCTATCGTGACCTCGAACCACTCGGACACCAACTTCCCATATCAACCGCACCTTTTGAATTTTCCCTCCTTTTTGCCATTTTTCAAAATAATAATAATTGCTTGTCTAAATACAAGAACTAATGTAAATTTAATAGCTTAATAGTTACACTATCTTTAAGAAATTATTTTCTGGTGACAGTAAAATATTCTTCTGCTGTGTGGCAAGGAATATAATTTTTAAATTAATTTACTGCTTATTCTGTATGACAAAAAAAAAAAACAGGAATATATTTTACAATATTCTTTTATTTTTATTTCTTACAATATGTTAGTTTGAATTTTTTTTGTTTATGATTTCTCTCAACATGAGAAGTCACTGTCAGTGGCAATTCCTAATTCGTTGAACAATAATTCCTTTCTTTACATACCATTTTTTCATTTTCCTGAAGCTTCCAAATTTGTTCAATAAAAGTATGCTTTTGTTTTTCTAAATTACTACACAAATTTCTAGCAGCATCTAAGTCATTTGAAAGAATAATTTCACTATTATTTTTTTCCGAAAGTTTTGAATGTAATTCTTCAATTTGTGAAGTCAAATCTGTAACCTACATTTATTTAATTACGGTATCACAAAAGTTAAGTTTATTATGTACACTGATCATAGCAAATTGTTCATTACCTTTCCTTCCATCTCTTGTACTAAAGAGTTTTTGCTTCCTATTTCCCATTCTAGGTTCTGCACTCTGTCCGTTGTATCTCTTAATGTTTCCTTTGTTTTTGTTGATTCATATTCAAGACTTTGGTTATTCACTTCTAAATGGGACGCTTCTGCACTTAAAGCTTTGAATTGTTCCAATAACTCAGCTCTTTCATTTTCCTACAAAATATCAGAAAAATGATAAATATAGTAAATAACTATTATTATGAACAACAGTTATGGCGGCCAACTTTCAAATTGTCGCCAAACTCCTACTGCTAAAATATCCCATCGTTCAATGCGAGACAAATGGAAAAGGAAGAGGCTCTAAGAGGAATGGAGGGGAGTCGGGTTTTGAGCGAGAAACGGAAAGGACGAGAAGTTGCCTGGGAGAGTCTGCGCAGACAAGAAAACAAGAAGACTGTAATTCATTTTTTATATTATATGTTCAAAAAATTATATGAGCTCAGAGTTTTGGCCATAGGAGAATTCGTTTATTCTTTTATTTTGAATATAAACAAAGATTAATTTTTTTTAAATAATTAAATATCTTAGATTTTATAAGTAGGAAAGTATTTGTTCATTTTTTTATTTTTTTTATAATATAAAGAATTGTTTAATAAATAGGTTTATAGTGTAATTTATTTTATTTAATTTACCCTAACAGATACACAGTAGAATTTATTCAATGAAATATAATTTGCAAACTCAATAACTTCAAGTATACTGATTACTGGTTTATATAAGCTTTAATCTACACACACACATGAACAGACTTGAGCCATACCGCACTGTCCAAGCAATTCCAGCTTTTTAAATCTACAGTTGTTCAAGAATGGCGATGAAGTTATATACGTTTTGAGGATTAAAGTTTGTGAAATTCAAAGGTAATTGATGCGTTGAAGTGTAGAAGAAGGCCGAGGGAAGAAATCAAATTAAGACTTTCATTGGAATTTACAATAAATTATCGACAGGTAGCAAGAATCACCTAACCCAGGTGTTGGCACTCCGAGGTCATACCTCAGTTTTATCTATCCAATTTGGAGTCCAAGGGCTATCAACAGCTAGGTCATTTCATCCGCAATGCAATCAGTTCCGAAATCTATTTACTCTCACTCACTCTTAAATATTACTTATTACCTTTTACT
This sequence comes from Cimex lectularius, assembly GCF_000648675.2. Taxonomy (NCBI): domain Eukaryota; kingdom Metazoa; phylum Arthropoda; class Insecta; order Hemiptera; family Cimicidae; genus Cimex; species Cimex lectularius. Next base: position 354,652 of record NW_019392663.1, read on the forward strand.
TAGAGTAGTGGAGTATTGAATATTCTTCCATCACCCTTTACAGCCTATTATATAACTAATTTAATTGAGGTTCTATGGGGTACTGAGCATCTTGGCCATTGGCCCTTTCACGCTATACATTCACTAATAAATAATTCAGTCTCATATACACAAAGAAACAAGACAAGATATCTATAAAGTAACAACACAGTCCTGTTCCTCTAAAAATATAAAAAATATAATAAAGGAAGTGACATTCCTATACTCTCTATATGGAGCCGCGGAATGGCACCCATCAGTTAAATGGGACACGGCGAGAAACCGTTCTATCATGCCAGACAAATGTGCAGATTTTGGCTCTAAAGTGTCCACGTGTCAACCTCGCATGGCCTATTCTTAGGCGGGTGAGGATGACCCCTCTTTTATAAATTAGATCCTTCGAGGGTTACATATCAAAGTACTCTTGATGTGTGAGAGCATTTCTGCTAACCTGGCCTACCAATGCTGCCACTTTCTTTTAATCATATTTTTTCTTCCATTGTCATGGTAAATTACAAATATTTTTTTTTTTTTTTGCGTTATGATCTTTGCATATTAGCCATGGTGACAATTCTTATATGTGTGTTCAAATTGGGGGGGGGGGGTTTATCGTGAAAAAAGGGCCAGAGGCGACGGTGGGAATCAAACCCACGACCGCGGCGTGGGAGTCTCTCATGCTAACCACTCGGCTACTGCGGTCCCCTAAATAAAATTTTGCTTGATAACTTAATTACTTGCTAGCCTTAATTCTTCAGCTAGCATAAAAGACCTTAACTTCAATTTAATTCAACCTCCCATTAGCAATAAATTTAATATCCACTATAGCAAATATTTACAAATATAAACAAAATGTGGGTTAAAATAAAAAAATATCAAGATTTATAGGGATTATGATATTTTTGAAAGGGAGTATGAGGTCCTCTCAGACTACACACACTAGGGTCACGAAACTATCAGTACTATACAGAATAAAAACACTGTTTCTTCCAAAAACCGATATTGGATCAGGAGCTAGTGGAAATAGTAGTAACTAGTATAGTATAGTAACTAGTAGCTACTTATGGAAATAAGCCAAGAACTAGAATCACATAAGCCTTAGACAATATGTCACTATAGAATGTTATTGAACTGTGTCAAGGAGATTAAAAGGATAATTATTGTTAACAGAAGAGAAATAATCTAATCAGACAGCCAGGCAGCACTGAGGGCTACTACCACATCTTGGTAAAGTCCAGAGTCATTTGGGATTAGATTAGGGCACCGTCAGATTGGGGAAAAACAACAAAATTACCCTTGTCTGTGTAACAGGGCACAGAGCAGAGGAGCAATTATACCAATAAATTATAATAAGGAAAGTCCATCCCTAACCAACCCTTGTGAGGGATACAAAACTGCCAGAAATATAGATCCATCAGACAATGGATTAAAAATAGGTTCTCCATTCAATGTAACTCAGGGCAGAGACATGTGAAAAAGTTCATCAAAGACCCATCACAGAAACTAATGGCGACTACTAAATCTATGTTAGGACTAGAATAATAATTGGGCTGATACCTGGACACTGCAAAATCCTGAGGAATATAGACTCGGAGTGGCAGAAACAAGCCTGTGCAGATATTGTCAGGAGGAATAAGGGAACAGGTTTTTTGTTGGTGCAAAAATTTAAATTATTTAAGATTCCTATCCTAGAAGAAAAAAAGCCCAGGCCTGAAGAGTGAATGAGAAGCTCTAGACAACAGGAAATATATATCAATACTGGTCATGGTGCGCAGGCCATAAAGAGGCTTGTTTTCTAATTTACTCTTAATCTTACTGGCCAGAATTGAGAAGTATTTCTTCTATTATTGCAGTATGGACGTCTGTTATTAGGTGCGCTGGGGGTCTCTTCTGGCTCTTTGCAGAATCTGCATGTACCGTCCTGTTAGAATTTGAAGTCTCTTCCTGCTCCCTTTGATGCATTCTGTCGTTTCTTTCTTTAGAAATCTCACAGGTGTTTGGATTATTTGTCTCCATTGAGTGATTGCCATTATTTTCTTACTTTCACTGTTTCTTCTTTCCAAATTTACTCGTAGGTATCTTCAGGACCCTTCAGCAGTCTAGCTTCTTTCTTTGCAAGGACATCCGCTTCTTCATTCTTCTCAACAGTTTGATTTTGTTTTGCGCACCTAATCTGTTTAGTTTCAAGCTGTTATTTGAGTTTAATGCTCTGATAGCTGGCCTGGCTATCTGACATGACCTGTCTTTTCTTTTTTATTTTCTGTTTAACTTTAATTAAGAACACCTCTCAACTGCATAAATTTGGGCTTAAATAATACTGTTATACATGCCATGGGCTCTGAATATTTGGTTTTCGGGCCACTCCTGCCCTTGTACTTTCTTGCATCCTAGATCTATCTCTATAGTTTTTTCCCTTGGCTGAGGGTTTTTCCTTTGTCACTTCTTTTTTGTACTTAGGTTTACCTGTAAGTCTTGTTTGTAAAAAGCAATCAGGCAAATGTATTCAAAAATCTCTTAATTTAGACAAAATGAATGTTGGAATGTTTAGAAAAAAGCACTTATTATTTATTCATCAATGAATAATTATTTTCCAACCTTCATTTGTAAAAGTTCATCGACTCTTCTCACTTCTTCAACGTAGGTTTGCAATCTCATTTTTAAGTTTTCCACTTCCTGTTTTGAAGCTGCCAGTGCTCCAGACATTTGCATATTGTCTTGAGTAAGTGCTGCCAGATCATTCTGTAATCTCCTAAAAAATAAAAAATAAAACAAGTCATAATACAATTATCCCGAATATAGAGTAATTAACATGCGATCAAAAATTATGCAAAATTATAATTCATTACAGTTAGTTGGGCTTGATACAGTAATTTATGTTGAGTTATAAAAGAGTCTGCTTTTAAAAACTCAGAATATGTTAACACAAGATTGTAACTTGTCAACCACCCTGAGTATCACAATATGGCTAATTTTAGTGGGTAGTTAAGCCAACTATTATGATTATATACTTGTATGATGGTATCATACCTATTTTCATAAATAAGATTCTCTTTGCAGCTTTCTAAAGTGGTCAATTCTGCTTCAATTTTACGAATGTCATTATTTGAAGATCTGGCTTTACTTTCTGCAGTTGACAGCATTCTTTCAAGTGTACTGAAAATAAAAATAAAACCGGATTATATTACCACATTATTACCATTGAACTTGTCAAGGAATTAAATTCATACTGCAGCAGATATTAATGGAAATTTGTTACATACTGGACTTGTGCTTGAAGGTTTGAAATTTCTTTTTCCATATTACTAACATAGTTGTTTTTCTGCTTCATTGCCGTTTCCATTTTAGAAAGCTGAACGGCCTTTTCATCAAGAGTCGTCTGATGGATAAACAAAATTATTATAATATTTTTTTTAAGGTCTAAAGGAATATTTATAACCACCATAAGAGAGTCTTTTTCTTTATCCAAATGGTGAATATCATTTCGAAGCGAAACTTTTTCTTTTTGCATAGTTTGCAGAGCAGTCTCTAGTGCCGCTTTTTCCTTTTCTAATTGTTGAATTTTTATCATTGATGATTTTATATCTGCTACATTACTTTTCTCATTTTCTTCAGAATTTTTTATCGTCATTTCCAAATGCTCATTCAACACCCTTGAAAACAAAGAGAAAAATGTTTAATAAAAGCCAAATGAAATTAAAAAAAGTGATAAATTTATAAAAATTGCCTAAGATCATTTATGTAATAATACCATCGATTTTCTACTTGTTTTTTTGGTTTTATAGAAAAACAATTTCAGCCAGACTCAGAGAAGAACAAATGAACAAGCACAAATTTAAAAAATTGATAACAAAGGTCTTACCCCAGACTGTCAAAACCCGAAGTAGGTGATTCTCACAGCATGCCGCAGTAAGACATATGTTCAATTCTGTATATATGTGTGTGTGTATGTACATTTATATACAGAATTGAGCTGCGATAAATCAATCAATAAAAAATTATTAATATTATGAATAGTTTTCTATTGAATCTGTTTTTTAAGCTTTGCAATAAAAATCCCCTGACAATACTACAATCAACATTGATCTCAATAATATAAAACATATAATAAATAAAAAGTAGTGGCTGATTGTACGATAAAACGCTACTATTGACTTCAAATCCAAATTCCAAGCAAAAACCTTTACAAAATGAAAAACATATTTTAATAAATTTGAGTACGATGATGGGTTTTGGCCTGCGATTCGCTGAACCTATGTTGAACCGGCACAGGGCCACCTATTGGGTCTGTCTCCATTTGCGAATTTTTGAGTTATTCATAAACGCGTTTCGGCATCACTGGAGATGGTGCAATGTCGAAACACATTTGTGAATAACTCAAAAACCCTCGAGTGGAGACAAACCCAGTAAGTGACCCTGTGCTGGTTCAACATAAAATTTGAGTACGTAATACACTCTAGCATTAATGACTGTATGGATTGATTGTTTTCTATCATCCTGATATGCCTATTTTCACTTTAAAAAAAAAATTCAGGATGGCAATCATGTTACTACTGCTAAGCCTTAAATTAGTTCATTATTTAAATTTACAAAATGCTTTTGAAGCGGTTGCCTCCGACACTTTACATTACATTACCCATGGGTACAAAACATTGAAAAGAAGCCAAAAATGATATAATTCTATAATTCGCAAAAAATTACTAGTATGTAACCCTGCCACTGCCACTAGTTGTTGGTTCCCAAATTTTTTCCTTCCTTGAAATGTGCAAATTGGAACACATTGTTAATTCATTTTGTTTTACACCTTGTTCTCTCTCTTAACAGTGGTGAAATTTTGTATTTTATCAATTAACAAATTGGGGTTTTATAAGGAAGTTTCACCGCAACTGGTAGCTGGCACCATAAAAATTGGTGGCCAGAGGGAGATGGAGGAAGGTGTGCGGTATTGTCTCCTTCTTCTGGCCACCAAAAGATTGATAAGATATAAAATAAAAAGCTAGTTGTTGAGCAAGAGAGAACAATCAACCTTTTAAGTAACTATTTATTACCATTTTAAATTTTATTTATAATTTTTTAATTATTATTGATTTTGAAAAGTTTTAGTAAAGTTAGTCTCACCCCATTAATTTTAATTTTGATTTATTGAATTCTAACATTATCCAACATATTTTTAGTTCAATAAAGACTTCAATAATTTCTTTGGTTTCTGCCTTTAAATTTGCATACTGGTAAAGGTCACATTAATATATTAAAAAATTATTTATTTTATTTAAGAAGTTTTAGTATTTCTTTATTTATTTTTATGATGGTTCGCAACAGCAATCATATCAGGTACAAATGCAGGGCTGCTGGTTTCGAACCGAATAACCTTACAGTGATGAGCGCAGTGTCAACAGCTAAAGCGTTGCGGCCAACGAACCCTCCCCCTATTTAAGTTTTATTTTGGGCCTTGATAGTAATTTTGTAGGGCAACAACAAAGTTCATCACACCATAACAAAATTAAGGAAGACTATTTTAAACAAAAATAAAATAATTAACCTCGCAGCTGGAAAATTAACTTAACGCTTATAAATTATGCAAACTTACTTGATATGATTGTACTTTGCTTTCCAGTTGGCACTATCAGTCGTCAATTCGTCAACCTCATGTCTTAATTTGTCAATTTGGTGTTCTGCCATTTGTAATTTAGAGTTCAAGCTACTTATCTTATCGCTTAAACTTTTCTTTTCTAGCTCATAGCTTTTAATTTTATCTTCTAGTTGCAATTTAATTACTTCGTTGTTACATTTCTCGCTGTGCATTGCTTGCGATAAACCCTACAAATTAATATTACACTACATTTTTTAAATATGGTGATAAACGTTTATAAAATACTGTTAATATTTTAATATAATTTAAACTTAACAACATTAATTATTTTTTCCAAATGACTCATATCTTGTGAAACACTTAAAATGAGAAATGAATACACCAATGAGGAAGTGTAGTGCCATTAGAGTCAGTAAAAGTAATAATAAAATAATAAATATAAAATAAATTATTCAATACTTACAGCAAGTTTGTTCTTATAATCGATTAACTCATCCTGCAGTTTGTTCAGTTCATCAGTGGCTCGTGCTTTCTCTTTGTTTAATATTTTAAGCACATTCTAAAAACATGCAAAGTAATGAAAATAAGTGATGAACACAATAAAAATAATTTAAAGTCTATATATCAACCTTGTGAGAACAAAGAGGATGATCGCTTTCTGAACCTTCGAATTTATATTCATTTTCATGTGTATATTTATGATCACAACAACAACCACAGGAACACTAAAACACAAACAGTTTAAATAAAACAACAAGCATGGAAAATAAATATACTTTTTTCTTTGATCATTATGTCTGATAGTTATAAAAAATTGCAGTGAAATTCCTCTACAGCTACACCTTCTCTTAAAAGACAGTCACTATTAGAGTATTTGACCCCGCTAGAATGGACATAACCAGTAATAATATATGTGGTGTTTAGTGACTGTTAGTTAATAATTATTTGGAGATCATGAGATGCGGTCTGGTGAGACGTAGGTTTTAGAAAAAACATTTTCTTTATCGTGCCAACGTTTCGATATTTATTGAGATCATCTTCAGGGCCTGGGATTTATAAACATTGTTTTAATTTTACAAATACATCTAGGGTGTGAAAAAAGTGAATTTTTACAATGTTAGAAATTTTAGACTCAATCAAAGTATTAGTACTTACTCAAAGTGTTTGTTTTCTAGGTAGATACATTATTGTGGATCGTGTTGAGAGTGCCAGTGAGATATTGATGTTTTATGTTTATATACGTTGGATTTTAAAGAGGTGGGGAAAGAAGTCGGGATAGAAAGACATTTTTACATGAGGAGTCGGCTTCTTTGAGGTAAAAGGAGCCGACAATGGGAAAGAATGGGCAGTGGTTCGGATTAATTATCCTGTCAGGATTATATAGATGGGATAATTAGGGAAAGGAAAGCCAAATTGTTGAAGAATTAGACTATGTACAAATGTTTGATGTGTGGAATGTGATGATTGGTTTATATGTTTTGTGTGATGTGATGATGATATATGTATGTTATGATATTAATGTTTTATGTCTATATACGTTGGATTTTGAAGTGGTGGGGAAGGAAGTCAGGATAGAAAGACATTTTTGTATGAAGAGTCTGCTTCTTTGAAGTGAAAGGAGCCGACAATGGGAAAAAATGGGTAATGGTTTGGCCTGATTATCCTTTCAGGATTATACAGACGGGGACAATTAGGGAAAGGAAAGCCAAATTGTTGAAGAATTAGACTGTGTAGAAATGTTTTTAGCTACAACTGAGTCATGTGTCTGTTCTGTAATTGATGCTGTGTTTATCGCTGTTGATGTAAACCATTTCTAAAAAGTTATGTTTGTTTTGTTCTGTGTGAAATTAATTACACCATCCATTTACATTTTAGTGGTCAATTGACCAAGTTACTTTTTTCAATTAATTATTCTCTTTATGTAAGGTCTTGGTTGAGATAAATAAGTCAGTGCCATAAATGGAATAATATTTAATAATAATTAATATAATTATATTTAATAAAGAAGTATCACTTCACTAAACAGCTCCCCGTGGCCACTTCATAAGTCGCTGAGAATCGAATCCTGATTACACGACATTTGAAAATGGCAAAAAGAGAGAAAATTCGAAATTGTAGGTTGAGATGGAAAGTTGGTGTCTGAGAGGATCGAAGTCACGATAGCTCAAGTGGTAGAGCAGTGGCGTATTTAGCCGAAGGCTGTGGGTTTGAATCCCGCTTGAGACACTTTTTATCTCAACCACGACCTTACATAGAAAGAATAATTAATTGAAATAATATCAAGGTTATTTATGAAAAAAATATACTGCCCTAGATGGGCATTAGCTTTTCAGGCTCCTGCATTCAACATTTTAATAACGTTTAACTTCAATATATTGCATTATTTACCTCTCTGTGATTTTGCTGTTGGACTACTTGTTTTTTAGGTTTGGCATGCTTTTGTTGGCACTCCTTGAAATTAGCATCTTCAGTACCTACAACATTTTATTATATTTTGTACAAATAGCTAATTTATACCCTTAAAATAAATGAAAAATATCCATAACCTTAAATAAGTACATATATTTTACCTGAAAGTTGAATTTGTTTTAATCTATTGTTTAAACTGTGATTCTCCGACAGAAGAGAACTGCATTTCTCCTCTAAACTGGTATTTTTATATCTGAGTTCTTCAATTTGTTCTTTTAAACTTGACTTTTCCATTTCCATAATTTTTAAGTCTTCCAAATGTTTTGAACAGTCCCTCTTTGAAATAAAACTTTAGTATGACGAAATATACTAACTCGTCTCATGTTGAAATTGTTCTTACCTTTTCTTTCGTTTGTTCAGAACTGTTATATTCTCTTTGAATATTCCGAGCCTCCAAATGGACTAATTTATTTTCTAGAACTTTTACTCGATCCATTAAATCTGTTGCTCTTTTCATCGCTTGATGCTGCTTTAAAGTGGCCTCTACACAGATGATATACTTTGTTGTAAAATTAAATATTAAAAAATGTTTACTATTTTTTACATTAATTCTAAAAATCATCATGCTTACCTTCCAATTGTTTTTTCAGTAAAACTGGGCTGTTGTCACCAAGCAGTGATAAGTCTTGATCTTCAAAACAATGACAATTGCATGTAGAATGGTGGTACACAATTGGAGAAGCTCTTTTCTCAACTATTTTACTGAGACGTTCAATTTCCCTGTCTCTTGATTTCACCTTAGTAAATAAAAATATTTAAAAAGATTACAGTTTAGAAAAAGACAAGTTTAATTGAGATGTTACAAAAATGTGGGCTAATTAACAATCTCAATTGGTTTTTCTTATAAATCTACTATAAAATTTATTTTACTCATTAAACTGAAATAACTAAACAAACAAGGCTTTTACTCCAAAGGGTTGTCAGTCCCAAATGTGCTGACTCTACGGTATGTCTATACATTAGTGGAGTTACCTATTAACCTACATTATGCACCTGAGTCGCTTGTATCCCTTAAGCCAATTACTCATGAGATCATCGCTTCCCACCCAATGGGGTTAGGCTCCAGGAACTTTCGACACTGAGGTCATTTCAGCCCCCAATGCATGCAAAATATAATCTAGCCTAAAACTAACTAACATCTACAATACAATCGCAGGGTATGAAAGGGTACTGCATCTCTAATAACCTCTAATACTCTCTATACTAATACATCTCCGACTTCCACCTTCAAGAAGCTCATGCAGGTGTACCCTGTTTATCAAACAGACTGACAGAGGGGTTCAGAGGAATGGGAGCTGGACCTTCACCGTCTAAACCCTACGCCCAACACTTTACCCCTCTTCCTACCCCAATCCCAACCCTAATCTCACAATACAGCTCCAATCTAAGGTTTTATGCGACCTGTGCCAATGTAAATATAAATCCAATTTTTCTTGTACAAAAATAGCACAGCTGAGATTATTGTGACGATTAAATAAAAATCTACACAGCACTATGCATTGCACTTTTGACAATTAAAATACATATGCCTAAATTTATATTTGAATACTCTCAAAAGTACAAGTATATAAATTCAATTACAAATACTTAGAAATTTTAATTGTATGTACATAATTATGTTATTATATGGAAAATATATTGACTAACCTGATTTTGACAAAGTTCCACCTCGTCCATTAAATGGCAGTTATCCCTTTTAAGTTTTTCCAATTCATCGAGACCCTCAGACCTTGATTTTCCATCCAAAACATTTGAAATGTAATTATTTACCGATGTTACAGTTCTTAAGTTGGCCCTCAGTTTCTTTTGTAATTCCCTTTGTTTTAGTTGTTTTTTCGGGGAAGGTTGGTTATAGTTTTTGCCAATAGTTGGATTTATAAGACCTGAAAATAAGATAAACTAATTTGATATGTCGATTTTTGAAAATTCAGTCGACATAATTTTGAGTCATCAAAAATGGCACTATACTGAAACAAAATTAAAAATTTTAAAAGAACCTGCACTGTTCCTTGAAGTATTATCTAACGTTAGCAATTTTTCATTCTTAAGCAAAATGTCTTGATGTAGTTCTCCAACATTTGTCAGTTGCTCCATATAGGCAAACTCCAAATCTGAATAAGCATTTTCTGTTTCAATAAGTTGGGATTTTAATTCTGGAACAAAACACAGAATGTATTATTATATATTATTTATTGAATATGTAAAAATCAGAGGATTATAATTATATTTTATTTGATATGTTTAATTATGGTTTAAGGACTTTATTAATGTATTTTACTGTTTATGGATTTTTCCGCTTCGTCTCTTTGCTTTAAAATTGTGTGATGCAGCTCATTATTTTCTCTGATTAATCTTTCATTGTCTCTTTTATAAGGCAGTAAGGTCAACTCGAGTGAATCACATTTCTGTAAATAAAAAAACATTCAACATTTTGTTAAATAAAAATGCATGCATAAACTGAATTTAAACGTATGAAATGAAATAATTTCCTTAGAACGATTATGAAAATGAATTATCAACCCATAAAGTATATGATAATATAAGGGTCAACAGACTGTATGAATTAAAGCTGTCGCCAAATCTATGATGTCATCCTCAGGACCTAGTTTATTTATATAATTTGTTATGAATAATTTAAAATATATTTTCATGTATATTAGTAAATAAACAAGCCCTGAGCTGTTATTGACAACAACAGCAACATCTGCTGTCATACAGATGAAAGCTTATAGCGATAACTTTTAATTGGTCAGTACTGTTGCCCTTCATCATCATCATCATCACTTTCTTACAAGTGTAGCTTTTCCATAACTAAAGAGTAATATTGCTATATAACTTTGTCTTTAATTTTTAAAAAGTTTTTCAGACAGCAGATATTTTCCCTGCTTTATCTACCTCTGACAGATAAATAGGAAGTCTATGACAAATTGAACAATGGCATTCCGTAAGGAAAAATATTTTTCTTCGTCTGTATTTTCACACAATGAAATAAGTTAACATTTTGTCATTACAACCACACTCAAAGAATCAGTACAATAATACTCACATAATCACTACAACAATACTCACATAATTAGTACAACAATACTCAAAGAATCAGTATAACAATACTCACGTAATCACTACAATACTCAGAGGACCAGTAGAACAACACTCAATGAATAAGTACACCAATACTCACATAATCAGTACAATACTTTTAGAATCAATGCAACAATACTCAAAGAACCAGTACATCAATATTCATAGAACCATTTCAACAATACTCCAAAGACCAGTACATCAATAATCAGCACAACATCCACAAAATATTGGTATAATACTCAAAGAATCAGTACACCAACACTCACACAATCAGCACAACATCCACAAAAAATCGGTACAATTCTAAAAAAAAATGTACACCAACACTCACAATCAGCACAACATCCACAAAAAATCAGTACTATTCTAAAAAAAAATGTACACCAACACTCACATAATCAGCACAACATCCACAAAAAATCGGTACAATACTCAAAGATTCAGTATACCAATACTCACATATGTGTCTTATTTAGCGATATAAGAACACCAGAATGCAAATTCATGTTTAACAATAATTTCACATGAAACAAACATGACACCAAAAGGAGAGCACCACACTTATTTGAGGATGAAATCCATGGCTCAAATTTTATATTATTTACAAATGTATTTTATAATTATTTTTTCCAATCAATTTAACAATATTTTGTAATGAATCAGACCGGAATAAGGTCAAAGCAACAAAAAAATGAAAAATGTGTTTTTCTAAAATACTTCATTCCTGACCGCTCCTCATTACTTCAACAAATACTCACAAAATCACTACACCAATACTTGGAGGACTAGTAGAACTATACTGAATGAATCAGTTCACCATACTCACATAGACAGTATGAAAATACTCAGAGAATCAGTAGAACAATAACACTCAAAGAACCAGTATGACAATGAATCAGGACACCATACTCACATAATCACCATAAAAATACTCAAAGAACTAGTGGGACAATACTCAAAGAATCAGGACACCATATTCACATAATCACTATAAAAATACTCAAAGAATCAGAACACCATACTCACAAAATCACTACAAAAATACTTAAAGAACTAGTAGAACAATATCAAAGAATTAGTACACAATACTCACACAATCACTATAAAAATACTCAAAGAATCAGTACACCATACTCACATAATCACTATAAAAATACTCAAAGCACTAGTAGAACAATATCAAAGAATTAGTACACAATACTCACACAATCACTATAAAAATACTCGAAGAATCAGTACACCAATACTCACATAATCACTATAAAAATACTCAAAGAACTAGTAGAACAATATCAAAGAATTAGTACACAATACTCACACAATCACTATAAAAATACTCAAAGAATCAGTACACCAATACTCACATAATCACTATAAAAATACTCAAAGAACTAGTGGAACAATACTCAAAGAATCAGGACACCATACTCACATAATCACTATAAAAATACTCAAAGAATCAGTATACCAATACTTACAGAATTCGCCTTGATAGCTGAATTTTTGTAATGGTCCAACTGTTTTTTGAACGAATCCAAATCGTACAAAAGTTTTTCAACCAATAAAACTGAGTCAACAGAAAGAGGCTGACTATAACCGAGTCGATCCAATTTCTCCCTTAGATTTAAAAACTTTTTTTCTTTCAAACCCATGGTGGCAATATGAAGCGATGGTTTAGGGCAACTTTAACATAGGAATTGATTGTTTTTCTTGTACACCTCGACCAGGAAAGGATAAATCGAAAGTTTCCATTTGAATTAAAAAAAACGTTACAAAAACAACGCCAGGCCTTACTTGGAAGGTAACGGCGTTGAAACTCGAAAGGTTGACAGGATAATCGATTGGGAATGATAAGTTGGAAAGGAGAGAATGAGGAAAACATTCGGATAAAGGATGTAAATTGTAAACAGTAAAGACACTCTTCATATAAGAATGGATATCAATGAAAAGTGAAACGAAATAATTCTCTAAGAAACTTTTGTTATCAAAATCTTTATTAAATGTCTAATATACTTCTGGAAGAGTTTCGTCTCAATGAACCGCGACTATACAGAAGACTGGTGATGGAGCTTTCGTTAAAAGAAAGGTGGAAGAATGTTTTGAAAGCGCTCAGTATGAGCAGGTATTAAATTTCAAATTTTGGACGTTTATCATTTTATTTATTGAGCCTCGGACAAGCAACTTTCAACAGCCATAAACGAAAGATGTTGCTTTATGTTGGAAATATATGTATTCAAGTAACAACATATTAATAAGGACCGTGACCTGTAGGATTGTTGATTTTACACTGAATTTTCTTTCAGCTTTGAACCATTGACAATGCATCTGTAAAAACTTATTTTTTTACTATTCTTGAGTTTTTTTAAGACTTCTGTGTCCAGTACAACCTAACCAGATCTATTAAAAATTGACCCTTTTCAATTTTCCAAGATAATTTCTTTAAGAGTTTCATTTCGAAAGAGGCAGTACTGTATTCTAGCTAAGGCTTCATTGTCAGGTCACTGAGCTAGTATATGTACCAACTTTGCCTATTTTTGAAGGTGTTAAAGCAGAACAGCCAGTTTACAGGCTTTCTTTCGATGTTCCTCAACTATTTTTTCCCTATACTAGCTTGGAGCTGTATCAGTATGCCCTCACTCCAGCTAAAGTATTACAAACACTAACTTCTCTTTTTTTGTACCATATTATTTAGTACATATTACAAATGTGATCACAAAACTTTTTTTCTCTCAAGATTACTGCCAGTGCTGCACCCAGATGCCATGAGAAACCAACCGATGTTGGCACTCAGTGTGAAGGATTAAAGGGAAAGAAAGGTCTCCAGACCATCGTCGATTAAGGCGAAGTGGCGGGTTCTCAGAATGCGAATGTGCAAAGAGGGCTCGAGCAATAGAGTTGGGTCGAATCGAGAGGTTGATGACATAAAATAACAGCATGGATAAAAACCTTCTGCCGGAGGTTGAAGCCACAACCATCAAAAATATAAAAATAAAATAATAATAATAATACAATTATACTAATTTAAAAAAGAAAAAGACTGTTGATCATAATTGAATTACCTAATTAGATAATGATGATACGACCAAGCCTGTCGTGCGAATCTGATCAATTGCAAACTGTTCCTGCCATTAAGGAATTCAATTGTCTGGGTTCTGCTGAGCCTGCTGTGACCTGTATGGGGATCTAAATTCCGAGAGGATGGGACATAAACCCAAGGAATGGATCACATCCTCCCTTTCTCTGAGATTACAAAGAGCACAGAGGGATAACTCTTTTTCACCACAGAGTGTAGTTAAGCAACTCGCTTCTTAATTTAAAAAGCCGGCTCAGCTCCATGGGTGAAAGTTCTGTATTTTTTTAATTAACGGACAGCCACGTATGGGAGGTACTGCAGATCTTTATATAAAAGAAAACGGTTAGACTGTCGAGCTGACTGCACACACTCTTCCTAGTAACATTCATCAATCCTTTGACGTATGACCATCAACTGGGCACACCATTTATCCCGATCCTGGAAGTTAGAGTCAAAAGGGCATGAGTACTTTTCCGCCAAATTAACCCAGTGCTTAAACCAGAATGTTTTTTTCTTGATAACATCAAAGGCTAGAGAATGAGAAAGGCAGTGAGCAGGCAGAGCCAAAGTCTTGATACAGTATCTAACCTGGAGACCGAAGGTGAAAACATGAACCAGAGAGGTTGACGTCTCAATAGAAACCATGTAATTTGGTGTTATGAGGGGGAGCCCAAACAACTTCTTGATAAAGAAACGTTGACATTTTTCCACAAACTCCTATCGTTGAAACCCCCAACACTGGGCACCATATAACACAATTGAATGGCAAACTGCTTTGAATAAATTATATTTGATGGAAGGAGGGGCTTTACTGTTAATAATGAGGGCTTTCCAAAAACAATTTAGCCAATGATATCATCTCTCCGTAAAATGCAGAGTCATGGAAAGATGGGGTCAGGGTAATACTCACATATTTGTAATGGTTAACGACTTCAATAGGGTTGCCTTTATATTTCCATTTCTCATTAGCAGCAAGAAGACCTCCTTTTCTGAACACCATGATCTTATACTTATTTAAATAGACTGTCATATTCCATAGATCACAATAACGTTCTAGGAGATTTATGTTGTTCTGAAGAGTAAGCGGGTCTTCAGCCAGAAGAAGCACATCATCACCTTACAACTGTTTCTGCCACTCTGACACCTCCCGCAAGTGTTGCAGGAATGTCGTCAAGAAAGTCCTCCTCTTTTTGCACCAGATAAGCTCAAGGTGTTCTTAGATGACAAACTTAAGTTCATTTGTAGTAATGATGATTCAATAACTCACAACAATTCTTGTGTATTTGAATGACCATAGTGCATTAACTTACAAGATTTTTTAATTTGGTCTTTACCGATGTAAATTTTATATAAAACCCATATAATTGCTTGTAATGATGAAGGCATTAAATAAGCTGAAAGCTTGACTACAATTTTTTGAGGTTTCTTTGATGGCCTCTTCACTCCACAATATTCGTACAATATATATATAACAAATTCAGGATACATCACCCTACAGACCACAGCCAAATTACAACTCGTTTTGTACGAAATTTTTAACCCAACACTTCTGATTGTCTTGCATGTTAGTACTTTTTTTTCTTTTTTGTAATACTTATGCTTAATTACTTTTTTTCACATCGTATTTTCTGTACATGTTGCAGGAGTTTGCATTTATTATTATTACTAGGCTATATATTTAATCTAAGCAATTTCACTTTGTGAATGGGACTGAATGTAAAATGTAATGCTTGCAAGAGGATGGAGGAATCTTGTGTTTAATATGGTTTCAAATAGCCCCAGAGCCCCTGGCCTAGCCCCAAAAGTAGACCTGTTCTTCTATAGTTTGTATTGGTTGTATTTGATTTAAAATTGATCAGAGATGCCCTATCATGAATTCAAAGAGCCAGAATTGCTTGGGGGAGGTGCACAACGCTGTGGATTAAACCTCACAATGACCCTATAGCTCTACACCTGTGTTTTAAGCCCAATGTCGACGTATGGGTCGGTGGTGTGGTGGACCAAGACTTTGCAGTCAAAAGCGATCAGGCTATTAAGTGGCACTCAAAGACAAACTTTCCTCAGTGTCACTGGAGCCATCTTCAAGAATAAGCCATGTCAATGAACAATGGAAACTGAGGGATGATATACAGGCAGATGCTATACTAAGCATGCCAACCGATGCCATTACTTCAAATTATAATTTTATCAAGTACAAGGCAATTTCCAGTGGTATATTGACGGCTCAAAAACTGATAAAGGAATGGGAGCTGGAGTCTTCAGGATGAATCCAAAGACTGAACTGACTTTAAACTTAAGTAAATACGCTACAGTTTTCGAGTCTGAAATCATAGCAATTGCACACTGTACCAGAGAAATAAAAAACTAGGAACATATTCCAGGAATATAGCCATTTTCTCTGAAGAAAGGGTGGCACTTAAGGCCCTTAGCCTCATGTGTAAAGGCTAAAAGCATAACGAATTGTACGGAATCCCTGGTGGAAATCAATGACACTGGCATGGGTACCTGAAAATTTCGAACATAGGGGCAATGGGGAAAGTGAGAATGTTGGCCAAAAAA
The DNA here is from genome assembly GCF_000648675.2 of Cimex lectularius. Taxonomy (NCBI): domain Eukaryota; kingdom Metazoa; phylum Arthropoda; class Insecta; order Hemiptera; family Cimicidae; genus Cimex; species Cimex lectularius. The sequence goes on from NW_019392663.1 coordinate 371,439, forward strand.
AGGAGCCAGTGTGAATTCTAGGCCCTGAACCCTAGTCGTCTAGCATCTTGACACAAAAAAGACATCCAAAAAACGGATCCTTATTGAGTCCAAATAGTGGTGGAATAATACCCAACCATGAAGCATGTGAAGAGGTTCAAAGGGCCATCTGCCAGACTTACAAAGGAATTACTGAAAGTTAACCACAACAAAACCAGGGTTCTAGGTGAGGTGCAGATTCTTGCAACTAGGAGAGGAAAAGCTCCAAGCAAGAGTCTACACTAAGGAGTCACTGGCAAGGTTGTGGAAGTTCTTCAACAACCTGAAGTTGGCCATTAATTATAAAAATAGAGGAGCACACTACTTTGCATTATTAGGTCAAGGTGCAGAAGGCCCTGTTGCTGCCTCTCTTATCCCTATCATGAACTAAAGTTTTCTTAAGATAGAGATCTCCTATCTGTACCTATCCTAAAAATAGGAGGGTGGGCTGAGTGGTTAAGGCATCTGACTCGTATTTGCCATGCTAGCAGTTCTTGGTCCAATCCCAGAATAGCCCTTGGCTTTGTTTATTGAGAAAAATATGAAACTAGTATTGTAAAGTGGGTTGACCTATCCATGACATCCAAAAAGTAGTTACATTAGTATTTAGTGACATTAAGTCTTGCTGTCAGGTATTCACGTATTACATGAATTACATAGTAACATATATTACATAGTTACTTCTTTACAGAGATAAAGGAATAAAAATTATTTTTTCAAATCAATAATATTGCAATTTTGCTTTTTGATTTGATTAATTAATAGATTTTTTGTTCCAGAAAACCACTTATATTCAGTAAAGATAAGGAAAGCAAAATGGAATTGTCCCAAAAGCCTGGGGAGTTTTTATTAAATGAGCTAATTGCCCGTCAGTTTACCCTTTCGTATTTTTCCGAAATTTTACTGAGCTGTAATGAATTAGAAATTCTCTCCTGTATAACTACAACACCAGGTAGGTTTTAAAATTCATCTCATACAGTCTACATAATTTTTCTGTCAGTTGTGGTTGGGAAATTTGCCATATTTTGTGGTATGATATCTCATCAACCACATATTGCTGCAGTGTAATATGATTGTTTCCAGAACCTCTAAAAATAATTGTCCAACCTGGTGCACACAACAGTGAGATTAATTTGTTTTTTGGAGATGAACTCAAATTGGAGTGTCGAGCGACAAAAATTCCTCCTCCAAAATATCAATGGTACCATAATAACATTCCTATAGACTGTACAGGACCTGTTTTTCTAATAGAATCATTTGAGTAAGTTTTATACAACCAAAACTTTTTTTTCTGATCGATCAACATCATACATACTTATTTTAGACCAAAACACGAAGGATACTATTTCTGCATCGCCAGCCGTTATTCTGATTGTAGTAATTTCCAGTCTGTCCAGTCAGACACAGTCATATGCAAATTTATTGACCGTTTACCCGAGTTTGAGTATGTAAGACCTGGGATGGAAATTTATAAAGAAATAGGTTCCAGAGTGACATTATCTGTTGGTATAAAATCAAATAGAGAGTGTAAACTACAATGGATTAAAAACAATGAAGTCATAAAAAATGGAAATAGCAATGAACTACTAGTAAGTGTTACGTTTTCACCCAGTATTTTATTTTACATATAATGACTACCCATTCCATGCTAAATTTTATTTTATTGAATTAGTACCGCTATCTTTCCAACATTATTGAAGATGAATGTTGCATTTTTTTTTCTTATTCCTTGACATTGATTTGATTCCTATCACCTATACTATAAATTTTAAAACTGAAAATGGCGTGCTGACTATATATGGCAGTAATAAGGCCCAATCCTACGACAGCAAATAAAGACTGGCAAATTTGTGTATCATAAGGGCAATGAAAACAACACCGTCAAATGCACTAGAAGCACTGCAATGTACCTCCATTAGAAATTTATATAAGAGAAGTGAGGAAATGCTCATTTAGGGTCCAGAAACAATCAAATTGGATGGAAACTAAACACTTCAGGAGCCAATAATAATTAATAAAATCAGACATCCATTCTTAGAAATGGGGATTGACTGCATGCTCGTGAAAACACCATGTACAGCATCTTCTCTGCGTCTCAACAGGCTACAAAGGAAAAGAAGAATTATATTATCTATAATATCTAGTAATATAATATCCAATTATATTATTGTCATCAGATACAATGATATGGTATAGAAATGGCTCCAAAACAAATGAAGGAACCGGATTGTGTTTTTTGTACAAGAAACTATGAGCAATCAATTGCTGTATGTTTGTTTTTGATAGGCCCTTACCTAACAAAAACAAACACTGAATGGATCCAAAAAAGGCAAAAGGAGAAGTGTATAAACTCTAGAGGTGCTAGACACAGTAAGCTTACGTTAAACCAACCATCTCCAAGATGCACACTCACTGCTGCTGAAACGTGTGGTGTTTACTGAATGTTAGTTAATGATTATTTGGAGATCATGAGATGCGTTCTGGTGTGACGTAGGTTTTAGAAAAACATTTTCTTTATCGTGCCAACGTTTCGATTTTTATTGAGATCATCTTCAGGGTCTGGGATTTATAAACATTATTTAAACTATACAAATACATTTATACAATGCTAGAAATTCATTTCTTCACATCCTACATGTATTTGTATAATTTAAACAATGTTTATAAATCCCAGGCCCTGAAGATGATCTCAATAAAAATCGAAACGTTGGCACGATAAAGCAAATGTTTTTCTAAAACCTACGTCACATCATACTGCATCTCACAATCTCCAAATAATCACTGCTACAGTTTGAGAAGGCTAAATTCAGAGGAGTGATAGGACTATTGACCGATCACGGGCATGTGATAAAACATATACACAAAATGTGCATATTCAATGATGACCCCATTTGTAGATTATCCAATGGGAGGAAGAAACAGCTACACATAAAATCTTTGAATGTGAAGCAACCATTCAATGGAGGCATAACCTGGGATACACAGAAAACCCAGGGAAAGGAATTGCAGCAATGACAATCAATGACCTAGTACTTCTTAAGAAAAAGCAATTCCACTGAACTAAGGAAATAGAACAGTACTATAATCTAAATGGCTGCAGTGCTTGGAGAAGAAATCCCCCCCACTTCCTAGTATCTATCATCATCATTCTACTACTGTAAATAAGGGTAATTTGGTCATTACCAATCATTTTGGTCTGGTTATCCTTGCTTGATTGGACTGTCACATGTATTTCTGCATTTTGCCATCTTCAGTGGTGAACCTTGCAAATCTCTGTCTGCACAATAAAGATGATGAAATGCAGCAAAGAGCCTTGCAGACCAACCCAGTGAGTTTAACCAGGCCAAAATGATTGGTAATGACCAAATTACAGATTAAACTCCCCACATATCACACAAAATCTTACTATAAATCAAGGTGTCAAAAACATTATTTAAAAATAAAAAATCAATTAGTTGCCAACAACCTTATGTGTTGTTTTAGATTAACAACCTTAAGGACACAGATTTTGGTGAATACTATTGCGTTGCCAGCAATATCGCGGGGGAAGTTTACTCTCAAAAAATAACTTTAAAAGTATGTTAATATTTTACTACATAATGTTAATCAACTTTAATAATTTTTTAAAGTAATATTATTTTTAAATTTGCAGTTGCTTAGCACCAAGGAGAAACCTCGTAAGTTATTAATAATATTATTTTAATTTACTTTATGTGTGTGCAAGCTTAACGTAGTCAGGGGGTGGGGGTGTTGGTAGCCGCAACAATTTAGGGGTTGATATGTAGTTCATCACTGTAAGGTAAAGATCCCAGGTTTGAATTCCGGCCACCCTGCATTCGAACCTGACATACTTATAGATGGGCTTTTTCAAGAAGTGCATCCTAAAACAGATGAAGTAATTTTCTAGGAAATCTTTCTACTTTTGCTTTGGCAGAATAAATGTTATGGAGGATTAAAAAATTAAATTATTTCTCTGTTATTCCAGAGTGGAGTGCATATGTTTTGTTCATGTTAAACCACACTTAATGAGGTAGCTGAGTGGTTAGTGTGAAAGACTCTCGGCTCGTAGACCCTGAGATCATGGATTCGATTCCCACTGTCACCTCTGGCCTTTTTTTCCATGATAACCCCCCCCCCCCCAAGCATACACATAATAAACTGTCTCCTTGGCTAATATGCATCAATAATAAAAAATAAAAAAATAAAAAAAAATAAAAAAAACAGTACTTACTTATTTTTTGTTTTTCAGCATCATCTAAAGTTGCTTTACTCATAGCAAATGAAAAGTATGAAAATTACAAATATTTGGTTACGCCTTGTAATGATATTATACTTCTGGCCAAAATATTGAAGCAATTAAATTATCATGTAGTAGCTTTGATGAACTTGAACCTAATTGAAATGCAAAATATAATCAACTGGTTTTTTGACATGCTACCGGCTGGAGCTGACGGTAATTACACATTTATAAAATCGTAGTTTTATAATTGGATTAATAATAATGAAAATTATTGCATTTGTTGTTTTACAAGTCACACTTTACTGCTAAAAATATGTAATGTTACATTTATTACAGCATTCTTTTGTTTTGTTGGCCATGGATTTCAGTTATCCGATAACAAATTTATGATGCCGATCGACTCACCAAGTACTATCAAAATGGTGGATTGTATATGCGATCAAATGTTAATTATGAAAGCCAAAACTAATAAATTGCGTCTGCTAGTATTAATGATGGACATGTGCCTGGAAATACCAAAAAGGTAAATTCTGTTGATGTATAAATTCTCTATTTTATCTCGAAGTGATTGATATCAGCCTTAATACTATTATTCGGAGATCGTGAGATGCGGTCTGGTGTGACGTAGGCTTTAGAAAAAGATTTTCTTTATCGTGCCAACATGTCGGATCTTTATTGAGATCATCTTCAGGGCCTGGGATTTACAAACATTGTTTAAATTTAACAAATACGTGTAGGATGTGGAAAAAAACGTGAATTTATACAATGCAAACAAATATTTTTTTGCCTTGTATAAATTCACTTTTTTTTTCATCTGACCTCTTCATGACCTTCGGCTCAATACTGCTGCTGCTCTAACCACTTGTGCTATCATGACTTCAATCCCCTTGGTCACAACTTCCCATCTCAACCTACAAATTGGATTTTCCCTCTTTTTGCCATATTTTCATATTGTCATGTCATCAGGATTGATTCTCATCAATTTATGAAGTGGCCACAGATAGCTGTTAGCGAAGTAATTACTTCTTTTAATTATTATATTAACCCTTATATGTTTAGTGGTCATAATTGACCTATTTAATTATTTCAATTAATTGTACTTTTTATATAAGTCTTGGTTAAAATGAAAAATTCTATTTTATACTGATCACATATCTTTGTAAATCAATTACTACGATTTTCTTGTTAATTCCCATAGTCAGAAAATAAAACTTGAGATGGAAGTTGGTTTTATTAATTTTTTTATCAATGGTTATTATTGTGACCAACAGCTCTGTCGTAGTCATATCTCCCTGCTAATTTAATATACTTTTTTTTATAATTTTTTGCTTAAATCATTACTCAAAATACCTAAAGTATTGTCTGGAACGTGGCTTTAAATGGTAAAGAACGTGAACATTGTATCAAATTAATGTGTGTAAAAATCATTAGTTAAATATAATATTTTTAACTAATGATATTTTTAGCTCTCAATTGCTAATTTATAGATTTCAATTTTCATATCACCAAATGACCATTTATCTATGACTTTCATTCAAGCTTTCTTTTCTATTTCAGAGATAATCCACAGATATTTAATGAAAGGCCTAAACAGTACATATATAAACCATATAACGCGTGTAATGTTATAAGAATATTCTCGACAGCGACTCATCAGAACGCGTATGAAACTCAAAATCAGAAGCATGGCATTTACATAGAACACATATCAAAATTTCTTTTAGAAGACAAACCTATAATAGACATTTTTAACGAGGCACACGAAGGTAATCAATGTATACATCTGAAATGTAAATGATCAATCTATAATTAATATAATTAAATTACCTGTCTCATTTGTCTTCAAATTGCTGTCAGTATTATCATTAGTGTAAATAGAGCTATATAATTTAAATTTGCTGCATGATTGTTTGGGTAAATCATAACCTATTCTCACAGGCTTTGTCTGTGAGACAAATAAAGCTCAGGTGATAAAATGCCGAAACACATCTAACGGATAAAATAGGCATGGCCATCATAGAGCTCACCTAGCCTCACCACAGTTCATAATTTAAATTATGTTGTAATATACATATATTTCTGTTTTTAGCTTTTGAAAAGACAAAATTTTCGAAGTTTCAAAAACCATCACTTTCCATTGATGGGGGACATAGATTAAAATTAAATGTCAAACCGTTAGGTGAGTGTGCACTTTTTATACAAGTGAATTTTTTTTAAAGTAAATTTTGTTGCCTTAATACCCACATTTTAGTTTGTGTGATGTAGTTAAAAGCCCTGGACCTTAAAAATTGTATCCTCTGTTGCATAGACATTAATTGTTCATTATTCCAGAAAATGCTGAAGTGGACGCAAAATTAAATGCGATCTGTGTTTTGAATAACAATCATTATCGTTTAAGTTTTCCAAGAGGAGGTGAAAACATATTTCTACATGTGGCTCCCCACGAAGGGACCATTTTAAATGCCATTGACCTTAATTTTTACGACTTCCTATTCGCTTTTAATGTACAATTAGACACTAGTCCACAAGTAAGTTGTTTAACTATGTATATTAATGTAAAAACTTTCATAGCAAGGAATCATATTTTAAATTAATTTTTGATATTCATGATTGATTTGAATTCTCGTTTGGAGGAATAAAGTTGATTTTTTCTGCTTTTATACATTTTCGGCCTATAAGTTTATTTTGTTATGCAGATATGTGATCCAAAATACAAATGTACTTCTGAGGAACTTATATTCACATTACAAAACCTGCAGAAAGTAAAAAAGGTAATTTTATTCTGTTCAAAATTTCTTTTATGTTAAATTAATAGAGTACTTTTTAGCATGATGTATTCATCACAATAAAAATAAGAAAGCCTAATGGTGAAGAGGACTGTTGTTCATTGGATTTAGGTATTCCTCTTATTGCTGCTGCAGATCTGTGGTATCAGCCTGTAGGAGAGGAAACTTAAAGTTGTTAATTACAATCCATATTATATAAAATATTTAAAAAACTATTATTTATCAAAATATTTTGTTATTTATAATATAATAAATTTATTTTTTATATATAAGTGATTGTGTTGTTATTAAAGACATGACAAGCGGAGTACCTCAACTCTCACACCTTTCTACTTTGCAATCGAGATGAAACAGTTTCATCAAATTTTCCCTTTACCATTACTTCTGTAGAATTTGTTACAGTTGTGACAAATAATAAAGAACCATTGTTATCATTCAATAAATTGTCAAATTATTTTTAAAAAAGTATTATGTTTCTCATTCAAAATGTTGATATATCTGCTGAAATTTTAAATTTCTTATCATATCTGTTAAAAGAGCTAGGTATGATTTCAGCCAGCAATAAATCTCTCTTGAAATCTACAAAGACTGGTATAAAATTGCATAAAAATAGAAAAACACAATTTTAATTCCCCACCTCCCACCACATTTGGAGTCATGGGATTTCTCTCTTTAGCACTTAAACTTTCATCTAATGTGCCAATCTCTGCTAAAGGATTTCTTGGAAGTTTTTGTTTTTTTATGAAGTAAAGAATTCTTCTTGCCACTGACTGGTATGACCTATCGCTCCTCCAAGTTTAACCTCTCTAACTGTAGCAGTGAGTTTACCAGTCTCAGTGAGGGTTGTTTTAACATAAGCTTACCGTGTTTAGCACCTCAGCAGATTATCCACTTCTCCTTTTGCCTTTTTTGAAACATTTTGTGATTGAGGATTCTGTGTTTGTTTTTTTATATTAAGAATAGGTTCTGGGCTTATATATGGTCTTGCAGTTCCTCCTCTAGCCAGTGTGTCTGCTTTTTGTTAGTAAAAATTCCGTTGTGTCCTGATACCCATGATATCATCAGGGTATTGTGTTTTGGCAGTTTTTGAAGCATTCATTGACTTTTTAACATAATTTTTTTACTTACCTATGTTGTAATAGCTGCTGTTTGTCTGAGGATATTCTGGTCTTGTACAGAAATGATTCAGTTCCATAATTTGTTTGGGATGTGAATCCCATTCATTGTATCTGATGACTTCGTAAATTCTTTTCTAATTTGTAGTCTGTTGAGACTTCACAGGATGTTGTAAAGAGTGTACGTAAGTAATGTAGTCAGTCCCCAGTCAAAGAATGGGTGTCGGATTATATTAATTATTGTTGCATACCTGAAGTGTTTAGTTCCCATCCAATTTAATTGTTTCTGGAGTATAAATGAACTTTTCCTCGTTTCTTGTATAATTATTTCCAACGGAGGTAGGTTTAGCCTCCACCAAATTTCATCACATTTACCTTTATTTTTACTAATATTGATTTTTAATTTTATCACAATTGTAATAAATAAAATACCATTACTATTATACATCTATTCAAATTTTCAGTGGTAAATCTCACCGATTTGACATCTACAATGATAACATGACTGTAGAAAAATAGAGAAACTAGGTTTAGCAGTGCTTCTAGTGCAATTGACTGGGTAGTTTGCATTGCCCCAGTGATGTAGGTTTGCCAGTCTTTGTATGCTTGGCTTGTTTTAGCTAAGCATTATTCCCCAGATTGGGGAGCATTGGGATATTACTGCTGTACGTAGACAATGGGCCATTTTGGGATTTAGCCCCAAGATGTGCCAATAATTCTTGTTGTGGTTATTGTGATGCTTGCGATATTTTACTTTTTGTTATAATGTGCTGCAGATGAGGGTTCCATGTTAATTTGTTTTCAAAGATTTTTTTTAACTGCAGGATTTCATTATAGAATCATCAGCCTTACATTTTTATGTATCTTTCCTTGGTAAATGCTTTTTTTTCAAATGGAAAATATATATATTTTTTATTGCAAAATGTATTGTGTGTTGTATTTTAGAGATCTGCTAGTTTAAATAAATTTTTTTAAAATGTTTAAATAAATTTCCTTCTTTATGTGAATAAATAGTGTAATTTCATTCTTAGTTCTTATAGTGGTTATTGTGATGCTTGCGATATTTTACTTTTTGTTATAATGTGCTGCAAATCAGGGTACCATGTTAATTTCTTTTCAAAGATCTTTTGTAACTGCAGCATTTCATTATAGGATCACAGGCCTTATATTTTTATGTACCTTTCCTTGGTAAATGTTTTTTTTCAAATGGTAAATTTATTTATTTATTTATTTTTATTTTAACCCTCCACCTCCCCGCCATAACTAAGGGAGACCCCATATCGGTGGACCACGGCCACTAAACTAATTCAAATGGGATGCAAGTTTAGGAGAACTTATTGTGCTTAACGGCTTCCTTTGACCTTGCCCTGAAAGGGAAGACCCAAGGAATGAGGGAAATATTTTTGTTATTATTAATTTACCTAATCTAATAGGTCTCCCCCTTGCTGGTTAATCCTTTTGAATACACTTTCTAATAAATAAATATATATATAATATTTTAATAAATAACTAACAATTATGGGTACAAGGAGTAACCAGCCCGGAATTAAAAGTTCAGAGAAACGCTAAGATCTAACCAGTTAATTAGTCATCATAGGAAGAAAAAAAGAAAAAATAAAGAAAGAAAAAACTAGTCAGGTACTTTATCGACTATAGCTTGGCTAACAGGCTTGAGGACCTCAAACATGCTCTTTTCTTTAACTAGGTCGTTGAGGGTCGGTGGTCAAGTGTGGCGGAAGAGTNCCCCCCCCCATTCATGTATTTTATATTTGTGATGAAACATTTTCATCACATTTGCCATTATTTTTACTAGTGTTGATTTTTAATTTTATAACAATTTCGATAAATAAAATACCATTATTATTGTACATCTATTGAAAATTTCAGCGGTAAATCTCACCGATTTGACATCTAAAATGTTAACATGACTGTCGAATAATAGAAAAACTAGGTTTAGCGGTGATTCTAGTGCATTTGACTGGGTTGTTTGCATTGCCCCAGTAATATAGGTTTGTCAGTCTTTGTATGCTTGGCTTGTTTTAGCTAAGCTTTATTCCCCCTGATTGGGGGGCATTGGGATAATTTAGGTCTTATTACTGCTGTATGTAGGCAATGGGCCATTTTCACCCATTGTGTGGGGCACCAATAATTTTTGTTGTAGTTATTGTACTGCTTGCGACATTTTACTTTTTGTTATAACGTGCTGCAGATGAGGGTTCCATGTTAATTTATTTTCAAAGATTTTTTTTAACTGCAGGTTTTAATTATAGGATCACAGGCCTTATATTTTTATGTATCTTTCGTTGGTAAATGTTTTTTTTTTAATGGGAAATTTATATTTTTTTTTATTGCAAAATTTATTGTGTATTATATTTTGGGGATCTGCTACTTTAAATAAATAAATATTACATTTCCTTCTCTTTGTGAATAGGTGGAGTAGTTTCATTCAACTTGAATCTTAACCCCCCCCCCATTCATGTATTTTATATTTGTGATGAAACATTTTCATCACATTTGCCATTATTTTTACTAACGTTGATTTTTAATTTTATAACAATTTCGATAAATAAAATACCGTTATTATTGTACATCTATTGAAATTTTCAGCGGTAAATCTCACCGATTTGACATCTAAAATTATAACATGACTATCGAATAATAGAAAAACTAGGTTTAGCGGTGCTTCTAGTGCATTTGACTGGGTTGTTTGCATTGCCCCAGTAATATAGGTTTGCCAGTCTTTGTATGCTTGGCTTGTTTTAGCTAAGCTTTATTCCCCCTGATTGGGGGGCATTGGGATAATTTAGGTCTTTTTACTGCTGTATGTAGACAATGGGCCATTTTAGGTTTTAGCCCCAATATGTGCCAATAATTCTTGTTGTGGTTATTATACGGCTTGCGACATTTTACTTTTTGTTATAACGTGCTGCAGATGAGGGTTCCATGTTAATTTGTTTTCAAAGATTTTTTTTAATTGCAGGATTTCATTATACGATCACAGGTTTATCAAGTTATACTATCTTTCCTTAGTAAAAATTTTTTTTTTTTGGTAATGGGAAATTTATATTTTTTTTTTATTGCAAAATTTCTTGTGTATTATATTTTGGGGATCTGCTACTTTAAATAAATAAATATTATATTTCCTTCTCTTTGTGAATAGGTGGAGTAGTTTCATACAACCTGAATCTTAACCCCCCCCCCATTCATGTATTTTATATTTGTGATGAAACATTTTCATCACATTTGCCATTATTTTTACTAACGTTGATTTTTAATTTTATAACAATTTCGATAAATAAAATACCGTTATTATTGTACATCTATTGAAATTTTCAGCGGTAAATCTCACCGATTTGACATCTAAAATGATAACATTACTGTCGAATAATCGAAAAACTAGGTTTAGCGGTGCTTCTAGTGCATTTGACTGGGTTGTTTGCATTGCCCCAGTAATATAGGTTTGCCAGTCTTTGTATGCTTGGCTTGTTTTAGCTAAGCTTTATTCCCCCAGCTTGGGGGGCATTGGGATAATTTAGGTCTTATTACTGCTGTATGTAGACAATGGACCATTTTCGGTTTTAGCCCCAATATGCGCCAATAATTCTTGTTGTGGTTATTGTACTGCTTGCGACATTTTACTTTTGGTATAACGTGCTGCAGATGAGGGTTCTATGTTAATTTGTTTTCAAAGATTTTTTTTAACTGCAGGATTTCATTATACATTCACAGGCCTTATATTTTTATGTATCTTTCCTTGGTAAATGCTTTTTTTTTAATGGGAAATTTATATTTTTTTTATTGCAAAATTTATTGTGTATTATTTGTATTGTATTTTCATCACTGTTGTCTTTATTTTTGCTAATGTTTATGTTAATTTTATCACAATTTTGATAGATAAAATACCATTGTTATTATTTATATATTCAAATTTTTAGCAGTAAATCTCACAGATTCGACATGTATAATCATAACATGACGTTATAGAAAAATAGACAAACATTTTAAATACGTAAAAATAATTAATTTTACATGGATTCTGTTTATTCCAAAATGTCAACTAAAATGGTAAAATGTAATAAAACACGTAATATGTTAATGAGGGTTTGTTTCGAAATAGTGTTGGCCAATCTGTGAGGAAGTGATAACCTGCTGTTGTCAGTTGTTAACTGTTAGTGTTAGTTGTTTGGATTTGAGCTTCACTGGGCCTGTCTGTGAGCCTGTCTCTGAGGTCGTGGTTGATTCAAATGGTTCCTATTGAATCGAAAAGAGTCATATTTACAATGAGATGGGTCTGACAGACCGGCTCAAAAAATGGAAACGCGTTCCGGATAACTGTATGACGTACGTTTGACTTTTTGAATTTATGTTTTCCACTTTAACGCGAACAAAACACACACAAAAAAGATAAAATTTCTAATTTTTCTCCATTATTTTTCAGGTACAGGAAGGCGGTCTGTTTTATCATATTCCTACTGTTCGTCGTCATATTCGTCTACCCTAACTACATGACTAGAGATGATGGCAAGCACGCGTTCAAATTAGGTAAGTTAACCCTTTTTTTTCAACTATTTATGTTAGATAATTTTAATTTATTATTTGAGTAAAACTGCTTAAATCTGGTTGCAAAATTGATGGGAAATTCACTCGCCCCGCCCGTAGTCGTTTTTTTTATTGTCACAACGATATTCCTTGACGTTCGTTTCTGTTTTCCTTGGGTCGATATTGAAATGATGAAAAAAGTCTAGTTTTGACGAAAATTTAAAGGAAAACCGCATTTATTTCTACAATATTCACGTAAATGCCGTTATCGGGCATAAAACTCATCAATCAGTAAAAATAATCTTTTTTTGTAATGACTCGAATAGATTTACACTTGAACACTTTTTAACATGATGTACAATATTTTCTCCTTTCATCAAATATACACTGACAGGCAAAAAATTCCACCCAATTGATTTTTTTTTCATTTTCTCAATAAAAGAAAATTCTGCCCTTAATTTGTGTCATTGTTTTTACCAATAAATATTTGTTTAAGCTGTTTTAAATTGGGGATATCAATTAAAGGTAAACAGGCTTAATCCTTAATCCAAAACAAGGATAAAGGATTTTTCAATGTTTAATTTTTACAGATTTTAAAATGTTTATTCAGTCTCATTTGAATTCTGAAGCAATAAACTATTTAGTTTCATCTTTGTTTTCTTAATTTCAATTTCTAAACTTAAAAATGTCACTTAGTGCTGGGGATGTTGCGTGTGGTGTGGCTCTTATTGATGATGGACATTCCATCAGGTATGCGGCTGGACGGATAAGTCCGACTACTGCCAACACCCGGGGTGGGTGATTTTCAAGGTCTGCCAAGAGTTATTGTAAATTGCAAAAATTGGAATTGCCGGTGGACTGAGTCATGTAATAGGCTCAACTCTGAACATGTGTCAAACATGTTAAGATTTAAGATTATATAAATCCAAATCCAATTTCTTTATTTTCCATAATAACTAGGTAGAAAATTAAAAGTTGACTTCAAACATAGGCACATGGGGCATTTGTGGTTTTCACAGGTCACCATAGGTCCATTTTGCATTCCCTCATCCATGTCATGGTCTTTTGCATTTAAGTATTTGGCTCAACATCTGGACTCGTTGGACGAGTAACTAAAAGTTGTGCGCTCTATCCATATGAGCACAGGCTATGGAGAGTGAGGACTAAAGTACTGTATGGAGAGGGTGAGGAACATTCTCGGAGCTGTTTTATCACGAGGGCCCAGAGCATTTTATTCCGCTCAGGTATGCGCATCCTCTTGCCGGTCCCTCTGCTTTAAAGAAATTTTTGTAGTGTAGCTCCATGGGGCCTTCCCTCATACCCCATATTTTTGTGCTTTGAGGTCCACCATACGATTGTGCCATTGTGAGGTCTAGGACGAATGAGAGACATGTCCCATCTGGTAACCAGTGGGGAGTTTCGATACAACCTGGTATCATCAGGTACTCATCATGCCTGTTAAGAATATTCGAGTGATTCTCTGGGCACATGGAAAGGAACTAGTCCTCCGTCTTACTGCCAGCATAGACAAAGCCATTCAGGGTGAGTTGTAAGAAATGAAACATCCCCTTGACCCACCTCCTCACAACCCCATTCAGCCTACGCAGGCTTGGTGATGAACGTGTCGTCGGTTTTTTTTTTTTTTTTTTAATGGAAAAAACAATGGAACTGACTGAGTAGTTGATTTATGGACTTGTTTGTTTGGTGGATAGTTCTAGACCGAACGATTCTTTTTTTTCAAACCTGTCAAAAAGCGTTGGAAGTTACAAATTCGGCCTTTTGTTTTTACAATCTATCAAGTTGTTAGGTCGATCAATGGAAATATATATAAAAATAAATACAATAAATGAAACTATAAATCAATGGAAAAACTTTGGATGTTGCAAATCACACTGATGCTTGAACAAAGTAATGATCAAAGATTTTTTTTTTTTCAATCATCCTCAATGGTTTACAGCGGTTTAGAGACTATCTAGAGAAGGTAGTGGTCATCATGATGGCTAGAGACAATTGTTTTATTGCTCGTACAGCTCTATGAAACCATCATTTAACGTCTTTCTTAATAGGTAGTGAACTCCCAACAGTCTGGAATGAAAGTGTGCGATCTAAAACAGTCATTGGAAAGCTTTGTGAGAATAGCCTATTTTCTAGACGACCCGCATCAGGTTCTCTTCTACTGGAGAGGCATCCAGTAGCTAGGTGACTATTCACAAATCAGCTCTCACTTGGATACTTGACCAATGGGGGGGGCTGTTCTCTTCACAGATGAGTGTTTGGTATGTGACAATCAGATGACTGGGTCCAAGTGTGCCTTTTTGAAGACAGTCAATTTTGGTACAGGATGGAATCCATGCCCAACGTCCATGCCCATACCGAACTGACATCATACAGAATGGATCTTTGATTGCACCAAGGTACATTGAAGAAGTTCTTTTCCCATTTACTTCAATTATTAGAAACAGTGTGTTAATGCATGGTAATGCTGTCATAAATCCCATACGTGATAAAGAGATGGGCTAGGCATTGTTTCCCGCCTCCAACAACGCATTTCAACGTTTCAGACCACTCTTGTTAAGAATAACGAAATCCAATCACTTATTTAATTGATGTTTAAGAGATTTAAGGCTCTCCGTGAGGCCAGAGGAAATAATATGCGTTATTAACAGGAAGACTTTTCATGGATAGTACATTATAAGGAAGAAAAATTAAAAGGTTAAGCCCATTTATCCTATGATTTTAATTTAAGTTTGACACTTTTCCTGGCTTTGGATATGAATTTTTGTATGATTTACATTCTTAAAACCTTTATAATGAAATTTTAATAAAATGCTCATTTCTAAACTAACCTTAAGTGCTTAATTTGAAAAGAGACAAGTATTATGGTTAGGAAGTCAACAGTTGTTCATTATTATTCTGTTTGAATAGTAATGGTTCAGATCATAATTATTGGTAGTTAAACATTTAAATTAAAACCAAATGAATTTAATTTTAAACAAATTAAAGCAAGAAGAAAGACATGTCCCTAAACATAAAAGTACTGCCCTTCATTACCCAAGATTCACCGTCTTAGCATATTGTTGTCAAGAATTTTTCTTCTTTTTTTTAAAAAAAAGATAGTTCCTACTCACAATAAGTTGTTTTCCAACGATCCGAATTTCGAGCCCTTAGCTCATCGTCAGGTTGAAGGATTTCTACAACCACGTCTCTCGACATGAATTGCTAAAGTGAACCCGCCGATACCGCCGCCAACGCGATGTTCCAATGAGAAGCTGATTTTTTATTGGCGGTCAATTTGAACGTGCGAAAAGCGGGAATTATAACACAAGCAGATATTATAATAGTAAATACTGTAAGAAATTAATTATAAATTAGCGATTAAAGATAAGATAAGATTTCTCAAACCAATCTAGTTATTTCCCTTTGTTGAAACTATGAATTGAATTAATTATTTTAATTGTTATTATTTTTATAATAATTTAATAATATTAAGGTATTATTTTAATTTTTTAATTTTTTATCTTTAATCACTAATTTATAATTAATTTCTTACAGTATTTACCATTATCATATTTACTTNTTAGTTTATTAGTTAATTTTTTAATTTTTTGAAACTATTAATTTATCTGACAATAAAAAATAGCTATTTTGTATGGCTGTTTGAACTGTTGTTTAAGGTATTAGTATAATTTTTATCTTTTATCTTTAATCACTAATTTATAATTAATTTCTATTACCTTAAGGTAATACCAAATTAAGGTATTATTCTAATTTTTATCTTTTATCTTTAATCACTAATTTATAATTAATTTCTTACAGTATTTACCATTATCATATTTACTTGTGTTATAATTCCCGCTTTTCGCACATTCAAATTGAACGCCATTAAAAACCCAGCTTCTCATTGGAATGTCGCGTTGGCGGGTGTATCGGCGGGTTCACTTTTGCAATTCATGTCGAGAGACGTGGTTGTAGAAATCCTTCAACCTGATGATGAGCTAAGGACTCGAAATCTGGATCGTTGAAAAACAACTTATTGTGAGTAGGAACTATCTTTTTTGTTAAAAAAAAAAAAAAAAAGGATTGAACACCGCACTCATTCCATCATTCACCATTTCTACTAGAATTTTTCTCTTCTGGCTTCTTATTTTTATTGGCTGATATTCTCCAGCACTTCAAATATTGATTAGAAGCTGTTAGATTATCCTTCTTTGTGCTCTTTTGCATTGTCAGTGTTTTTGTACCAAAAAATACTAGTATCATATGCTCCGGAATGTCCCTGATGTGAGTTGAAAAAAAAATGGAGAGAACTGATCCTTGTGTTGATTAATTTATTTTAAATCCTGAGATTCCTTGCTGAGGTCCACCAACTGATAGAATGATGGTGAAAAGACAGCATCTGACAAACCAAACATGATCTAAACTGGCTGAAATTATATTCAAAGTATGTACAATAGAGAAACTAATAACAATATGTAAAAGAGATACCTTTTAAGTAATTTTAATAATAGGCAAGCCGGACGTTTCTCTTTGTTTATACGATAATGTCCATTTTCCAGTGGGTTTAGAGAATAAAAGGTGGAATGTAAATTTTTAATTTATTTGGCTTCTGTTTGCATTGTAGAATTGTAGTCATAACATTGTCTGACTGTACATTTATTATTTTCAGAAAAGATACGACAATGTTTAGAAGATCGACTGATTACATTCTCTTTGGATGTGGAAGAAGGGAATGCAAATGTAAGACGGAACCTCATAGGTGACAAAGATGACTCTTTCCTTCCATTTGTTGGGAACGGGTACCATGGTGTCACCATAACCCCGTTGTCGACAATATATTTAAAAAAATTAAGGACTCTATCGCTTGATTTAAAGTGGTCACCACTTTACAACATAAATACCGATTCTGTGATGGAAGAAGTTGTAGTATCAAACTTTCTTAATGGTGTTGTACATCGTTATCAGTGCCTTGGAAATGGCCTCCATGTTACTTACAATTATATTTCGCATAGATTGAGACCTTATTTATTTATGCAAGAATTAAAATTTGTAAATCCAAGTAGCCAAAAGGTAAATCTAAAGTTATCAAAACCAAATCTATCCCTATGGAGTCATACTGAACCTAGGATTACTAGGTAAGTGCATTTTTAATTTTATACATCTAAATTAATTTATAATTTGATTTTTTGATATATAAAAAACTTGTGATTTTAAGGATTCCAGAGGGGAAAGGCAAAGCTTTGTATGAAATCACTAGTGGTACTGTTGATATCGACAAAGAAAAAGAAGAGCTGGCTGTTTCTATTATATTGAAGTCAATTCCTAGAGCCCTTGAGGTTATTAAATTCATCTATTTTTCACCCTTTAAAATAGTATTATCATCATTTTCCTTACTTCTGTCACCTATAACTATTACTACATCTTTTCTAAGTAAATAACATTCTTGTGTGTTCTTTATACTTATAGCTAAATGATAGGAGGGTAGTAGTGTATTTTTGGTGGTGTTTTGGAGGAATGGTAAGGTTCCAAAATTCAATAAACCAAAGAGATAATATTCATAAACATTTATTTTTACTTCTTTCAATTAATTAATCTTTTTATGTAAGGTCTTGCTTGAAACGAACAA
The DNA here is from genome assembly GCF_000648675.2 of Cimex lectularius. Lineage (NCBI taxonomy): Eukaryota > Metazoa > Arthropoda > Insecta > Hemiptera > Cimicidae > Cimex > Cimex lectularius. The sequence goes on from NW_019392663.1 coordinate 389,760, forward strand.
GATAGTGCCATGAGCAGGATTCTAACCCACGACCTTTGGCTAAATACGCCACTGCTCTACCACTTGAGCTATCGTGGCTTCGATCCACTCGGACACCAACTCACTCCCCATCTCAACCTACACCTTTTGAATTTTCCCTCCTTTTTGCCATTTTTCAATTTGAAAGGTTGTAGGTTGAGATGGGAAGTTAATGTCCAAGTGGATCAAAGTCATGATAGCTCAAGTGGTAGAGCAGTGACATATTTAGCCGAAGGTCATGGGTTTGAATCCCACTTGTGGCACTAGCTTTTGGGATGGTTAGGGATGGCACTAGCACTAACTAGGCACTAGCTTTTTCATTTCAACCAAAACCTTACATAAAAAGATTAATTAATTGAAAGAAGTAATTTGGTCAATAGACCACTACATAATGGATTTATTTTTACATTTTTCTGGACTGTCTTAATATTGCAATAATCAAACAAAAATTGCAAATAAGCCACAACTTCAACATCAGCTTCCACACCGTTAAGTGTCTTCTAGTTTCTATTTTCTACTGCTTCCTGGACCCTCAACAGTGACTATTCGACTTGTCATAATAGCTTGATCCTTTCTGGCTGGTGATGGCCGACTAAGTGTCCCACTCCACGTCCTTTCTATTGCTTCTGAGAGCCTCGACAGCCAACTCATTCTGCCTTGGACCGCTCTTCAAAGTTGTCTTTATTAGACTCATTTTGCCCTTGATAGTTGACGGCATTTGTTGACCGGGTATCTACACACACCCTCTGTATAGTTTACTCTCTGTGTCCGACTGATCTCTATCTCTCTCCCTCTCCCTCCTCTCCTCTCTCTCTCTCTTTCTCTCTCTCTCTCTCTCTCTCTCTCTCTCTCTCTTTCTCTCTCTTTCTCTCTCCCTCTCTCCCTCCCTCCCTTTCTCCCTCCCCTCCCCCTCACTCTCTCACTCTCTCTCCCTCTCTCTCTCTCTCGTCTTCACACACCCTCCATACTGTGTCCTACTGGCCGTTTTTTATTTTACAATCATATTTCCCAACAAAGGCTGAGGGAAGAAAAAAGCAAAACAGTTGGACCTGATGGTCAACTCCCTTCTTGCAAGGGATGGCGGTTCGTGCACCTTGTACTTCTGGGGTGTTTCTATTATGCAGCCCCCTGGCCGTTTGTTGAAGGCCTTCCGGTGAAGTCCTATCTGGCTGATCCCTATTTTATGGTGTCCTTCAACTTGATGCAACATGAGACAACTTTCCTTCAATAAATAACTCTGTATTTTTTGTTATTTATTGGAACTATTTGCTTGTTGTGTTTCTACACCCTCCAGGTTTTTTAAAAACGTTTCTTTGTTCCCTACTGGGTTGACTTGCTGTCAGATTTATAGCCTACATAAAAAAATAGATATACAAATTCTTATGTTAACAATTATTTTCACCTCATTTTTTACAACTTGTATTAAGATGGGGACCGGCTTGCACTGGTATACTAAAGAGTTCAGTGATAATGAAACCCTTCAAATTAGCCCTAAGTTTCAGTTTAGTGTTTTATTGTTGCAGATTGAACCTCATAGGACCAAAATAATTCAAATACCCTGCATAATATACTCTGAAGTAATTCCGAAAGGAAGTTACTTTGAAAAAAGAAACAACATCGAGACTAAATCTGTAGAGGTATGGCCTTTTTATGTAGAATATTATATTTATAGATTAAAATTTGTTAATGAAGTAATTTATTTTTAGGAACTGAAAAATATAACTATGGAGAATTTTAATAAAATCAAAATGGAGCATATTAATGCATGGACAAAAGTATGGGAAACAGGGCTTTTTATAAGCCATTCGAAAGCAGCAAATGCATTGAACGGGGACAAAATAAATGCAACAATCTATTATGTCCTGTCGAATGTATTACCCTTAAGTGTCATAAGCAATAATAAAACGGCATTGACCAAAATTAATGATAACAGTTACCTTACTTTGGCTGAAGGATGTTATGGTGGTTATCACCATACACTGTAAGAAACAATTTCCCTCATAATCATAATTATTAAATATACAATAAAAAAGATCCACATCAAATGGTGACAGTAGTTGATACTGTATTTTCTACACATTTTCTCATACTAAATACTAATAATTACCAATGTAGTGGACTGATGGTAGTATAATTCTAATTAAATGTTTTAGACAAGCAAAAAAACTTTGGAAAAGTTTAAATACATATGAAGAAGTTAACGATATTGTTTCCTTGTGGTTGCTAACTTTGGAAAAACAAGTAAGTTAAAAATACACACAGTATATTTATTTTTTTAATATTATTTGTTTTTAAGGGCTGTCAGAAATTAATATCCAGCGGTTATTTAAGAGTTATGCAAGCTCTCATTTTGAGTTTTGGAGGTTTTCGTTTTAATAGCCACCACCTTGAATTTAAAATTGATCCCAAGTTTCTACACAGAGATTTCATTTTCAGGTATCGACAATGTTTCTGTAATAATGACTTATTTTAATGAACTTGTAATGATTTTTGTTTGTTCCAATCAGGAGAATATCTTATGATGGCATCACAAATATTAACGTCAGTGTTACACTTCAAGATGATAACAAAGCTTTATTAGGAGTTTCCCTCGACAAAAGCGATAAGAATTATTATGCATGTGATGGAGGATGTATAGAGGAACCAGTCAAACTGGGGTAAAAAAGTCCATCTAACTTGTCTTCTTTTCTACCATTAGTTCTAACATTTATTAATTTAAAACGTTGTTTGTATGGTTGTCGACTACATTTGAACATCCCCTCCTTCCTTCCTGGTACGGGTGCCAACAATATGTCCACTTTGCCATTGTTATTTTGGAGTAAGTTAGGATTTCAAAAAAGGTGAAAATAAAAAGACTGAATTGTGAATTGTATGATTGGGGAAGAAATACTTAGCCTTCTTCCAGTCGCCTTAAAGCATTTTTAAGGCCAGGCTGACCTGTTGAACGTTGAAGAAAGGTGTGTGGTGATTAGTGACCGTTAATTGATATTTATTTAGAAATTGTGAGATGCGGTCTGGTGTGATGTAGGTTTCGAAAACATTTTCTTTATCATGCCAATGTTTCGGTCTTTATTGAGATCATCTTCAGGGCTCAAAGTGTTTTTATTCTGTGTAATTGTGCCATTCTTGCGTGTTGTGTCGAGAGTGCCGTGTTGAAGAAAGGATAGAAAAATAAAAGTAAATGAATGACTACACTTGAGGAGAATGAAATTAAAAAGATACAGTGCTCTTTGAGTGAAGTGTAAACAATGAAGGGTGAAAGGGGTAAAAAAGAAAGAAAGCGAGCTCAAGGGTTGAAAATGGAACAGCTCAAGAGAGAAGAAAAACTGATGGTTTGAAAAAGGAGTCGTCTAGCCTAAATGACCATAGTGGTTGAACACCATAATAAAGAAAAAAAGGAGTCGGTGGTATAACACTATAATCCCTTTGGTAGGATTGGGGCTTGGTTTAGACAACCACATTAGCAGTTATGTGTTCAAATACTGGCGTTTTCCTTGAAATTTTATACAAAAAGTTGCCACCCAAATGTAATTGTATGTTCTTGACCTGTTCATCTTGAATTTGTTTTTTTAATTATTCAGAAATCGTGAGATGCGGTCTGATGTGATGTAGGTTTCAGAAAAACATTTTCTTTATCGTGCCAACGTTTCGATCTTTATTGAGATCATCTTCAGGGCCTTGTGTTGTCTGCATTTCAGCAAAATAGTTCTCTGGTTGATAGCCGATGCGAGTTTCTTCTCATTGTTGGCAATGTCCTTCAGAATACTTTTAGCTGCGTAGTTGAAATTTGTCCATAGAATCCCATGTTCTTCGTTCTTCTCGTGTAGAAATGTGTGGTGATTAGTGACCGTTAATCGAATTTTTCCAGGGTTAAAGAGAGTACAACTGGATTAAATTGGAGAAAAGACAAAAAAAATGGTGTTTGTTTACAAAATGAGTAATCTTTACTATTACTATTTTGTTTTTAATTCTATTTTTTATCCACCTAACAAGATTATATCGGTTAATTTAATTAAGATTAATAGAATAAGCATAAATTACAATTATCCATATTTATTCAGAAATCGTGAGATGCGGTCTGGTGTGATGTAGGTTTCAGAAAAATATTTTCTTTATCGTGCCAACGTTTCGATCTTTATTAAGATCATCTTCAGGGCCTTGTGTTGTCTTTATTTTTTTACTTTTTTGCTTTTTATCAGCCTTCTATTATCATATATGTTGATAGAGTATCAGGGAGGATGCCAACAAAAAGGTCGGAGCTGGATTCCACATTTACTGTCAATTATTCTTTATTAATGTTAATTATTTTAATTTAAGTTAGAACAGTAAAATATTTGATTATTCTAATGGTAGATTTTTTTTTAGGACATCTGTGATTTACTTTCCTGTTAAAATGACAGAACCAATTACATCTATTTTATACATAACTTCAGATAAGAGCCACATGGAGTTAATAAAGCATACATTACATGTTCACAAGATTGTTGAGGGTAAGATTATTTAGTGTACATCTTAGCAAATAAATATAGACGTAATTTATTAATGGTTGTATTTAATATAAATCAAAAATGACAGGCAAAAAATTCCACCCACTTTATTATTATTTTTTTTTTTTTTTTTTCATTTTCCGGGTTATAAGAAAATAGAAAAAAAGTTTATTTTTCTCAGCAACAATAAATATTTACTTATACTGGGTTTCTAAATTGGGGCTGTGATTTAGAAGTGAATACACTTAATTTTTGCTGGTCGTACCATAGAAGGCAATTCCTAGGGTAATCAAAAATTGCATAGCCCAAATGTTTCTATAAGAACACATTAAGCAGGGAATACACTTGCCCAACGCAACGTGACGTGACCTGATGCTACCTGACTCCTTGTCTTGTTTTGGTAGGGTGTGCACATTTGTTTGATATTAAGTGGCTACAGGCAGTCGCATAACGTGTATCAATTCAGTAGCCACTTCAGTATCTAGAAAGAGCTCTTTTAGAATGGGTTAACTACCATCAAATTTTAAGATTGACTGACTTTGCTTTTCAAATCCCTCCTCCCAGGATTTGGGGAAGCAGAAACTGTTGGGCCAGATGGTCAACTTGCTTCTTGCAAGGGTCAGTCATGACCTGGAGAGCCGTGCAGTAATTCTCAGGAGTTTCCATTACGCAGCCTCCTGGTCCCATGCGGCGAAGAGTGTACACAATACCCACCTGGCTGATTTGACCACAAATTTATGGTGCCCCACAGCTTGATGAACTTTATGAAACATTTCCACACTAAATAACTACCTAGTTATTCAGATATCGTGAGATGCGGTCGGGTGTGATGTAGGTTTCAGAAAAACATTTTCTTTATCGTGTCAACGTTTCGATCTTTTATTGAGATCATCTTCAGGGCCTGGGATTTACAAACAATGTTTACATTTAACAAATACATTTAGGATGTGGAAAAGTGAATTTATACAATGCAAAATATATTTTATATTCAAACACAAATTCACTTTTCCACATCCTAAATGTATTTGTTAAATGTAAACATTGTTTGTAAATCCCAGGCCCTGAAGATGATCTCAATAAAAGATCGAAACGTTGGCACGATAAAGAAAATGTTTTTCTGAAACCTACATCATACCCGACCGCATCTCACAATATCTGAATAATTATCGATTAACGGTCACTAATCTCTACACATAACTACCTAGTTTTTTTTATTTAGTGGAGTTATTCGTTTGGCACGTTTTTATAATTCCATGTTTGTGGGAAATGTCTCTGCTCCCTCCTTAGTGGGTGATCCATCATATTTATGGCCTTATTTCTAACATTCGTTTGAAATCCCGTGCAACTGTTTTTAACTTATGTTCAGAACTTTTTCTAACTTATGCTAAAAAGGGACCAGCTTACAACTTCATTTCATGAATCAAAATTAAATAAATGTACAAAATAATGTGTGGTATTTACTGAACGTTAGTCAATTATTATTCCGAATAATTAATACAAAATAATCAACACTGGAACACATATTTTCAAGTGGGTGGAATTTTTTGTGTCAATGTAGATAGCCTAATTCTTCTGAAAGTTGATATCTAATAGTGTAAATAATACATATTACTTGTAAAGAGTGTTGTATAATTTTTTTCTTTTTTAGCTCCAGCTTATGACCATCATGTAATTGCCTTACACAGACATGGACATCACTTAGGTGGGCTTCCAGTCCTGTTTTGGGCTTCAATTTGTTTTCTTATTGTTATATTTCATTTGTTTCTTTTTAAACTAATTTTTAATGAATATTGTGATAAACCAGATAGACATTCTAGAGTAAGATATGGAAAAATTTAGAAAATAAATTCTGGTCATTTATACGCAATTTATTTTAGTTACTAATTATAATTCCATCCTTAATTTGTTAAAACTAAAGGCAGATTAACTACAGCGATTATAAAGGCATGACTTGCTGAGAGGGCAATGACGAATCTATGCTATTTATAAATTTTTAAAGTCTGGTGACGAATTTACCAAGCAAAACTAAATGGGTCCTTATAAAATTCTTCCTGAGATAAATAAATTATACAAAATACATACATAAATAGTAAATAAAAATATGGATAAATGGAATAATACTGGCATATAATTTAAAAAAAAACAATACTTAAAAAAAAGCTTGTGAAAACGTAGGAAATAAAACAAACTATATTTTTACCAAGGCTTGGCACATCAGAAAAGTATTAGCGCTTGGTAAAATTTGAAGCGCTTTATAAAAGACATAAGCTTTCAGAAATAAGTTGTGATTCAGAATGTCCCAGACTGTAAAAAAAACTTGCTGTTTTAATTTTTAATTCATAGGATCATGTAATAAAAACATTAATTTTTCATTAGACTTCCGAAAATAATAATTGTGGTAATTTTCATTTTTTCCCAATTATCAATGAGAAATTAAAATTACTCTTTAGTACATACTCTAGTAAGGGCATTGGTTTTCCTGAATTGGAAATTTTATATATTTAATAAGAATGTGAGGGTATTTAAAGCTGGAGGAAATGTCCTCAGATGTATGTACATGTAACCAGTACATACACATAATACTAGCAGGAAATGTAAATACAACTTAAAAATAATACACTCTGTAAATAAATGGTGACCTTCAAATTACTTTGTTCTACTAAGAATTTTTAATATATTTTTTGTATTGCTTTATTGTACAAAATTAAGCATTCTTATGTATTGTATTATTGATATAAAAAATATATATTAAAAAAACTATCCGAGATAGCACAATTTTTCTAGAAACGAGATAACACTTTTTTTAAATACAATAATCCCTTATTATTTACAAGGGTTGTAGGTGTATAATAGGTAGATATAAGATGTCATGTTCGCAGTGCACTCTTTGAGAGCTATTGTACCCTCTGTTCTGAACCTGTAGCACACTGGTTAGAGTCCTAGTTCCTCAAGAAATCTAGCAGGCCCGGTTTCAATGGTTGAATTTCTTCTATAGTTATTTTGTACATACCACAAAATACTACAAACCACTTCTGGGCAAGCACCATAGTTTGTTAGTAGGTGTGGTGGTATCTCAACTTCTTGCTAGCAGAATCTGCATTGGTTTGTTTAAACAAATCTTCAAATGCCCATTATGTCTACAGGTCTTGTTAAGAATCCTGTTAGGGTTCGAAGTTTTTTCCCTGCTAATTTTAATGTTTTCCTTTCCTTCCAAAACTTAATGAAAGGTTTTTGGATTGTTTGTGTCCACTGAGTGAATTCTACTGTTGAACGAGGGAATTTAAGACGAACCATGGTCTTGTAACCTTCTATCTTGAATGACAAATCTAATAAAACTTGATTCGAGTCAAGCAAAGGCTTGCCAGTGTTCAACATAAGTGATGAAACCATTCACTCTAGCTTTCATCGACTTGAGAAAATGTGGAAGCTGAGCAAATGCGTTCTTCATTGACCGATGGTAACAAGCTTCTGTGTCTTAAACATTTGCCTTTCGTGGCACAAAGTAGAAATGTAGTGTTGGTGAAGCATGGTTGGGAAGTCCTACCATACCTTCTGAACTTTCCATACCTGGCCCTATTCAACTTTGACCTTTTCTTATCAATGGAACGAATCAGAAGTTCGTTATTCGCCAACTGTTGGAAAATGAGTTTAATTTATTTTTTAAGTACCGGGACCCAACCTTATAACTAAGCTTAGGTATAACTAAGCTAGTAATATGTTGAGAGAAGGATGTCGGTGGAGACAATTTCCAACAATAAAATATTTCTAAACTAATTTTAATTGAGACAATTGTTAAACCTTTTAAACTCACACGCAATTTTTTGGTTGCTTGGTATTTTTTTATCAACCCCCAATTAGATTAGTTATATGTGTAAAGGGTGATTAGGGTTTGCTTCCCTTTACAAAAATTGTATTCTCCCTTGCTAATAACCAAAACCGAGCAATAAGACTCGTTAGCTTCTTACTTTCAATATAAATATTTGGACATTATTAGAAAATAAAAGTGAAATCAGGATGAGAGAATGCAAAAGTGGTCAATTCAAAGTATTATGTATTATTAAAAAAGTACATGCTTAGCAAAAAGAACAGAAAAAACATGCATAAACTCTATTATGGTCATAAAATTAAAAAAAAAACTACAAAGGCTACATACAGAACGAATGAACAAATTTGTTTTTTTTTTTTTTTTTTTATATTTTTTCTTTTCTTTTTTTTTTTTTTTTTTTGTTTTAGAAAACCTTGCATCCAAGAAAACTCCAAAATCGTTAAATACTTTCATCTTACACAATTATAAAACAAATCATTTTTTTTACCATTGTTTTAATATCCGATTTTATCACGACATAAGCTCTTTCAACACTAAGGCACATAAGAAATAAGTATCTATAAATTGTTTTAACCAAAACAATCAATTAACACTTGTTTCTGAATATTTTTTAATGGAATCACATATTTTTATTTGGTTTATGATTTTTTATTAAATATAAAATGTTCATTTTTTAAATTAAAACTATATAAAAATTTTTGAAAAAAGCCTAATTATTGCTGGTACTTTACACTGTACACTGGAACTCTATTAAAATTTCATAGCAGGAGGAATCAAAATAAATATTGTATATGTATAATCTTCATATCTATCTATAATTTTCCAGAATCCAATTCCTTAAATATTACCAGAGCTAGATTTATCAGAAAGCTCGTATACGTTTTATCATAATTATGAATTCAAGTATAAAGGATGCTGGTAAATATGAAATGTAAATGAATATTCCTTTAAATGTCCTTAGGTATGTTGTGTTCTTCTTGGAGTACAGCGATACTTCTTAAGCTTCTAGATCTTTCAAATAGTGATGGGTCGGTGTAAATCGGCTCACTCGGGTCTTCAAAGTGTCTTCCGCTGATTGTCGGGTTTACATCTACCATACATCTAGAACTTCTAAAGTAAAAATATTTTTAAAAAGTATCAGAAAGTAAATAGAGTCGATTTTAATACAATTTTTATGTACCTTCCAGTTAAAAATGATTTACTTGTTGTTGGCATAAGAACGGAAAAGACATTTGGCCGATTGTCAATATAGTGAGAAGCATTGTCAGTTGCAATATTTTTTTTCATAATTTTCCATTTTTTTCTACAAATAAACATTTTTTTTAAATTGAAAAGTAAAAAGAAAAATTAATTCATAAATATTTTATTATATAAGAAAGCTAAATATTTTAACGTGATAACTTCTTAAGTTGAGCATAAATGGTAGTAACAGTTAAGCATACTTGATTAAGGAGTATTTTGAAGTACCTGTAGCATAAAAACCAATAAATAATAACTGCAGTAAGAGAAATAAAAACTAAAGTCAAAGCCATAACTAATGTATAATATTCCTTATTGGTAAGGCAGACATTCCCATCTAGAGTTTCCACCTTCTGTTGCTGCGGCATTTCATAGCGAGACTCAAAAACCTGAACAAAATATTGACATTATTTCATGTTTCTTTCAAAACAATGTTGTTTTTTTTTTTTTTTTTTTTTTTTGTTTTTTTTTTTTTCGACTTCAGGATTTATTAAGGCTGTGGAATATAAAGTTGGTGCTCGTTCTGCGAGACATGCTGAACCTGTATTGGTCACTTATTGAGTGAATAGTTCAACAAATTCGCAAGTAGAGATGGACTCAATAAGTGACTCAATACCATTTAAACAAGACCATGAAATATGTTTGTTCATTTTTATTATTGCATTTTAGTTTTGATCAAACTTACACATAACTTAAGGTTGAAATACAAAAAAATTATTTTATTTTCGGTGGTTTTTGTTCATATATTATCTTGATTGGTTTCACCTCTATCATTTCTCGAACATGTTCTTCATTGTCGGTACCGTTTAAGGGAGGGATAACTTCCTTGGGGTAGTCATCGCTGCTCACCTCCCTCCTTCTCCTTCCAAGAGATGGTTCGCTTTTTCCCGAATGTCCTGTACAATATGCCTAACAGACAAATCAAGTTCTGTTTTAAAACTATTCGGGACAAGGTGAAATTTTATAATCGTGATAATTACCGGTTGGCACCCTTCTCGGCAAGTTCTGACTGTCGCCTCGAACACCAAGAAGTTCGACTCTGGGATCTTGAACGCGTTGAAACGAGCTTCTAAACCGTCACCTTCTCTTGATCGGTCTAGACCGGGGAATACATAATTATCCACAGGACATCTGTGAACATAAATCGTGTAAAATACAGTCAATGAATTATATTTTGAAAAAACATGAGGGTTATGCAAAATTTCTAATGCCAGATCACTGATGCCACGTCATAAACTGAAGTTGACCCGAATAAAAAGTGCCTATTGGGCCTAATGGGTTATAATTTTAACAATAAGAAAGAATAAGACAAGGAACTGCCACAGTTTGTCCTGTTATCTATCTTAAGTTTGACGAGTTCTTAGTTGTTGAAATGTTGATTTATTATTTTTTTAAAAGTGCAAAAATGTAATTTTACTGTTAGATCAATTTTTATTGTGACCACTGGTGCACCAATAACTTGCACCGAGATCAGAAAAATTACAATTCCCCGATTTGCTCATTCGTCTCAACATCCCCTCGAAACCAATATTTTTCATCATTTACCTCCCTCCTTTTTGTGATTTTGGACATTCTAATGCTTTGTCCTTGCAGTTGCTTGCAGTTTGTCTGATGTATTTGTCTCTAGGTACACCATTATTTTCTAGCTGGTCAGTTGTGTCTGTTTCTTTTTAACAGTCTGTTGTTCTTTGTTACAGTTTTCATTGTTAAGTGGAACTATATTTAGACTGTGGATCATGTGTCGTAGTGGTGCAATTTTGTGTTGGTGTGCGTGTTTAGATTGTGTGATGATGTTTGAAACTGGATTATCTGTATATTTGGAATTCAATTTTGTTCTTCGTTCCAGTGAGTGATAGATTAAGAAGTAGTAAAGCTATTGGGTGAATGTAACGTTTTTGTGTATCGCGTTAAGGTCTCTTAAGTACGTTTTCTGAGGATGTGTTGGCTGTTATGGTTAGTATATCGACTATCTAGATGTTTTATTCCGTTCTCATCGATAATTTTAGGAAGTGATTCTCTTCAGGGTGTTGGTTTTGTCTAATGGCCATATTTTCAAGGAAATACACAAAGTTACCTTGAGGAGGGCTCTGGGATATGAATCTTCCAGTAGGAAGCACCATTCTATGTTCTCAAAAGCTCCCTGTAAATCGAAGAACACCGCTAACGAGTACTTCTCTTTGCCTATTTTGCAATTTATTAGTGTTAGAATTCGGTCTTCAGTTCCTAGACCTTCCTTATACCCGAATTGTTTTTCCGAGCAGCTTTCCTCTAAAATGGATTTGAGTTTGGCTAACATCAGTTTTTCTAAAACCTACTCGGTACGGGGATGTGGCAGATAGCTCGGTATGACATCCTTCGTTTCCGATTTCCTGGTTTAAGAAGCTTTTTCACCCTTGCTTTTTACCAAATTTTAGGAAAATATCCTTCTTTCCTTGAGGCATCGGTTAAAAAAAGTCCTTTAGCTGGGGGAATAGCCGTGTACTTATTTATAATTTTTGCCTGGACTAAGTGCTCGGGAGCCTTTTTACCATTGAGTTTTAATTTGTCTGTTTATTATATGGTATTGAACCATTCATTTCACCAAAAGAATTCAAGACTGATCGAAATTTAGAAGCGGACCGTAGAGAAGCGATAGAAAATTCATTGAAGTCTACCGAGGTCAATAAAGATAGATTTGATTGATTTGACAAGAACAAAGCATACATTTCATATGGCGACTTGGTACATATCGAGGCGGGAAGCAAATTAAACGGAAATAAGCTCGATGAGATTCGTAAAACATCATTTGAAGTAATAAGACAAGTTTCGCATCCATATTTGGTGGATAAGAGTCGACTGAAGGTGGAGGAAAATTTTACCACAGCCGCCAACTTCTTCCCTATACCGGAGGTCTTTCCACGGGAAATTCTATGAATTAACCACCCATAATTGGGGGGGGTAAAGATACTTCACTGCTGTGAATCTTGCATCATGTACTTGAATCTGTGAAACTGTATCTTTAGTAGAGGCAGCGGTGAAGGGAATAACCTGCCTGTGGCCTGATCGCCCCAACATCCTAATACTAACCATCAGATTTGAGAAGAGTCCGAATGAACTCTGTTTATTTAGTGTATATTCCAGTATTACGTAATGTGGGAGGTTTATGGGCCGAAAAACAGCTGAGGTCATAGCCAACCCTCTCCGTGTTTTCCTTCTTTTAGAAGTCTTTCACGCGTATTTCATTTTGAACTGCAGCCATTTGAGCGTTTCGATCTGGTTACTAACTCTCTACTTTTATATGTACACTACGTCGATATCCTAAAGTGCTAACCTCTCGTGTGTACCTCAGGTAGTCAAGACAGAATAGACACAAAACATACAATACATATTTATACATCACCACCCTTTACAAACTTAGAAACCTGATCACATTCACTCCCTCAGAGCACAGAGTACTCGATAATCCTCCGGGTGGGTTGAACCCACTTCATTCTCGCTAATAACTTCTTTTATTCTTCAGACGTCACACACTCACCTCAGAGTACTCGATATTCCTGAGGGTAACCCCTTCTTTTCACGTTAATAAATTACTTTCATTCCAATTAATTAACATAAATACAACACCCGATAAAAATATGGAAGTCTGGCCTCATTCACTCTCCTAGATTTTCCTCGAAGCGAGTATTCCGTATTGAGACTATATCAGTGTAACCGTACATAGAAGATAATATGGTATATTCTCTCTTTAAACCTAGTAATGTGAGATTTTTCCTTGAGGTCTGTGGGGTGATGAACCTGCAGTTTGGTCATTTAGTTCTGGTTCGTTGGTCTAACACAAAACCAGCATCCTGGACTGCAGTAGACCAGGACGATCAGAAATAACTTAACCTAATGTTATTGTGATGTTTATAAATACCCAAATCTGTCGATTAGTTGAACAGAGCGACCCGAGTAGGGATCTCGTGCGATCACATTTGTGGCAAATATGTCCGTCGCGTAATTGTAACCGTCTTGCGCCTCGAGTCTGAAAGTCAGTGGATCGCCGACTGCGATAGTGTTGGTCGGCCTTCCTTGGAATAGGATCAGTAGGCGGACACGAGAGCTGAGCGAATTTTCAGCCGGTAGGTATTCAATAGGAATCGGACTTCCTGAACTGCAACAATTCACAACGTTAATTTTCTGTAGTGCAAATTTATGTCTGTTATGTACTTCGCGGTCATGTAGCTCGATGTGACGACCGCTTCGCCAGGCCCTCTCAGCAAACAGGTCAAGTTGTATCGTTTGTCCCTCCCGGTTTGGACAAAATCGCTGAATTGGACGACAACAATATTCGTCATGACATCACCATACTAAAATATTCATTAAACATTTGTATGTATTATTACGCCTGTATCTCAACGCTAATAATACCCTTATCGTTCCACAATCTGGGTATCCTTGGGCTCCGCTGATTCTCAAGACATTTGCCGTTCCACCATTTCCTCTGTAAAAACATCTATCGTAATATCCATAAGTGTAGATTCTTCCGATGAAAGGTTCCGGAGTCCTAAGAGTAAATTCCATTCCGTCTTCACTGCAAACTTGGTTTACTGAAAGGGAAAAAACTGTAAGGTACCAACTTGCAGATGATTTGTTTATTCTCACCATCTAAACAGTCCCCATTGCCTGATCTCCCCGCGGATCTTTCATAAAAGTCGTAGTCCCCAGTTGTTTCGAAAAATGACGGGTTATTCAAATTGAGATCTCTGGAATCGTGGTCGCTAAGTTCACAGTTCTCCTTTTGGGGTGAGAACGGTGCAGTCGGAGAAGCCCTTTCATCAAAAATGACATTGAAATGACTAAATCACCTCAAAACTTGTTAAAATTACCTGAAATTGAAAGACCGGCATACGAATTCGTGCGTTTCCATGCAAGCCTTTTCGCAGATAACCAACGACGGAACAGACAGGAATCTCCTAATAAACTGCCGTCTAGCACGTAGCCTTATACCGACCTGGATTGAAAGTTTTTTCATTAGATAATCTCCTGATGCGTAATATTAAAATTTGCTTGGAATGGCAGTCACCTGTTTGAAAGAATCAGCTTCGTCACATCGCGAAATGAAAGGTTTCCCCGGTTCGCCCGGGGGAGCGTGAGGGCTGAAAAACCCTATGCCGCCCGGACCTCCGCCCCCGGGTCCTAGAAGATTATTTCCACCTCCGAAACCACCCCCTGGCCAAACAACACAAAGTTGACATTTATTGGATTAATTCGTCGTCGAAACAACACCATCTACAATACTTTCACTTTTACCGCCGTAAGGATGATCAGGTGGTCCGTGACCTTGCAAAGGTCCCCAGTAGCCGGGTTCTCCTGCAATGGGAAAGTGTCCTCCAGGGTAATAAGCTCCACCGCCGCCTCCCCCGCCGACGCCGCCTCCTACTCCTCCTCCTATTGCACCTCCGCTAATTCCTCCACCTCCGATTGGATAATGTCCCCCTAAATAGAGAGAAATGCATTATAACATAATAAAGTCTTTGATACTATAACACTTGGCCATACCGAGGTGTGGTGGCCGCCCTTGTCCGTGATAGGAAGTGTCTTGTCCGAGAGGATCAGGCCTATAATGCGGTGCAGACCCTGGAGATTCCCCGTCTAGATAATAATCTATTTAAAAAACATAAAATACTTAAATCAATAAAAAGTTGATGTTTGAACACAATGTTATGTGTAATATAAAAAAAAAACCAACTCATCAAGTTTTCATAGTAGTCATAATCAGCATCGTAGATTATCCTGTGGCCGTCTCTTTGGTTGAACCTGCTTAGACGACAGATTCTAAACCGATCGCTGTAAACCGCGGATCTGCATTGAAAACTGGCCTGCCTCAGGCACTCGTCTAAACATTCGCTCAACGAACGCCCTGTTATCTCCGAATGGAACTCTCCACCCAGCCGGCTGTTCCTGTACCTCTGGAAAGCCGTGTCAGGCCTCCGTCCATCCGCAAAGAGGTGGGAAGTGCCGGAATTTTCAGAAAATTCACTCCCTTTCGCTAATAATTTATTTAAAGAGAAAATCAATATGAGCAGCCTTTATTACAAATTCGTATTAAAATATTCAAACGCTTACGGCTGTCGAGACAGACGAGATCGTAAAGGTCATGAGTTGGGCTGCTGCTAATCCTTAAATCGTCTTTTTGAGATAAAGAATCCTCCTCGAATATGATACATCTTCTAATCTGCTCGTCGTATTCTATCGACCGGCAAAAATACCTGAAATATACAATAGATTAATCTATTATGGATTTTTAGTTGGTACTATTGATCAATATGTGGTGTTCAGTGACCGTTAGTTAATGAGTATTTGAAGATCGTGAGACGCGGTCTTGTGTAAAAAACATTTTCTTTATCGTGCCAACGTTACTGTCTTTATTGAGCCCTGAAGATGATCTCAATAAAGACCGAAACGTTGGCACGATACAGAAAGTGTTTTTCCACAACCTACGTCACACCAGACTGCATCTCATGATCTTCAAATATTCACTATTACTTAAATTAACTACTTTAATTATTCTGTAAAGTTTGGTTGAGTTGAAAAATTAGTGTCACGAGCGGGACTCGAACCCAAGACCTTCCGGATCAGTACCACGGCGCTTCTACCACTCGAGCTATAATGATTTCTGAAGAAGTTCTCAAGTGGTAGAAGCGCCGAGGAACTGATCCGGAGGTCATGGGTTCGAGACCCGCTTGTCACGCTAATTTTTAAAATCAACCAAACTTAGCATAATAATTGTAGATAGTGGAGATTTGAATTGAAAAGTATTTGAGAGAAATGAGACGATTTTACTTTTCCGCCCGAAGACATTGCGCTTGGCATTCGATTAGAGACAAGTTAGAGTAGATGTCCACTTCAAACGGACCTCCGAGCCTTTTGTTTTCCTCTTTCACAAAAATGATCGGACCGTCGCAACGCCTCTCCGCTGAAAAGAGATCAGATGAACAATCCAGTATTTATGACGGTTATTGTGAAAGTTGAATGTACCGTTCAAACAGGTGTTTTCGAGATAGTCCGAATTCGGGTCGTCCTCAAGAAGTTGAGGATGGGAGCGTCTTGTGAATCTACTGAGCCAACATGTCCTTGCAGTCGCGTCGTACGTCACCGAACGACAGACAAAATTGAATTCGTTCAAACATCTGAAATATGTCACTGTTGTAGCTTTGTTTTTTTTTTTCTTTATGCCTATTTAAGTTTACCTGTCTTCACAATCGGTCCTATTAGCTGCTATCACTTCTTTTATGTCAGAGACGGCGAGTTTCAATTTTTTCCTCGTGTGTCGTTCGAATACGTAGTGCCTGCTGGGACATTCTCGTTCGATTCTACTCGCTGAAAATATTTTCAAGTCAAAAAACTAAAAGGTTTAACGAAAAAAAATTTACTAACAGGAAAGGCAAACTTCTGTATAATGGACACTGTTTGGTACGAGGACTAAATTTCCTATCCCTTCCGGATGGGCTTGTTCTCTCGTCAAATAGCAAGTAGACTCTTCGTATTCGACCGTTCCGCTAAAGGACGCGATCCTGCTTCCTGGCTGGAAATCGAACGAGGTGCAAGCACGTACCAGGTTGTTAGTCGCTGTTCTATCTCTCAAACAAAGTTCCTGACATTGTTCCAAAACACGAAAAGGTGGCGCTGTGTCCCTCACCTAAAATTTATATAAAATTATCTTGAAATTGTTTAACTTGCTCTTTGATTTTGAATTTAGACGATTCTATTACAACTGTGGATGAGGTGGAAATAAGACAAAAGGATACAACGTATATATTTTTTTAAAGTTATATTTTAAGGTGCTTTTTCTTTCATTAAGCTTGATATGCCAGTGTTTGCTCCATTTGGCTATCCACAGGACATGCACCTGGAGCTACTCGGAAGCAATTGTGGGATCGGGATCAGAGATAGGTCAGCTATGTGGTCGGCAATGGGATGCAAGGATGGTGGAGGGTTAAGTCGAGATATCTGCCGTTTAGAGGTAAAGGATAAGTCCAAGTACACTGTCCTGAGATGCTCCCGCTCCCAGAGGACATTAGTCGGAGTAGGCCGATCCCTGGCGGATTCTGAAGAATCGTTCAGTAGGAACGAAGGATTAGGCAGAAGGTATTTGGAATGCGCTTTAGTTTCTACAGGAGGCCGTCATGCCACTTGTGACAGGACAAGAAATGGCCCCACACAGTATTCTTTGCGTTCGAGGAAAGAGGACATGCGGTCCAAATTGCTGGGTGGTGGCATGTTGAGGTCTGGAAGAAGGTTGGAGGAGTTGAACCTCGGGATTAATCGTTTGATGAGAATCTTCTCGAATACTTTTAAGAGGTAGACTGATTGGACGGTAAGAAAAAGTATTACTGGGGAGTTTTACAGTGTTTTGGAAACAGGATAACATTGGAGTATTTCCAGAGAAAAGGGAAGAGGGTGGTGCGGAATATACTGTTCTAAAAGTGAGCAGTGATGGCTTTTTTTGGGAGTTCTAGGAGGATTTAGGGGATGAGATCAAAAGCCTTGTGCTTCCGCAATCGAGCCAGGATATATTTTACTTCCCTAGGGGTGACTGGTTTTGGAGGGAGGGAAAGGGAAGTTTCCAATCTAATAAAAACCATACCACATCATCGTCGAAGCCTTGCAATTGTTGGTCAGGGAGTCTTTCGTACATAACTCGGCCTAATCCTTGATTGCACGTAGTTTGAGCTGAAAAAACAAAACATTAAACTATTATTACATAGAGTTTAATTTTTAAAATTTAATATATCCATAATATGATAAAAAAAATCAATCTATTAATAAAGTTGGTCTATTTTTATATATTTCAAATTATTTTCTATTCGTCTGCAATAGGTTGTGGTAATTATTGAACTTATAATATAAGGGGCTAAGTATCTAACTTTGATAAAACGTTTTTTGTAGATACTAGGTCGAAAAATATTAGTCACGTGTCCGACCAGTTCCTGCCCATGGGCCCTGGAAGCCGAGAAATTTTGTACAAGTAATTTACATATTTTTTAACGCAATGTTGTCCTTTTTTCGTAAGATAATAAGATATGTTACACACAAATTATAGATTTCAATACCTAAGATGCCACCTAAGCTAGCTACCCAATACAATTTCGACCTAGTGACTTTGCAAAGAAGGATAAATGATTTTTTTTTAAATCTAGAAATAAATTATCATTCGGAGATCGTGGGATATGGTCCGGTCTGACTTAGGTTTTAGAAAAACATTTTCTTTATCGTGCCAACGTTTCGATCTTTATTGAGATCATCTTCAGGGCTTGGGATTTATAAACATTGTTTAAATTTTACAAATACATATAGGATGTGAAAAAATGAATTTATAAAACGATAGAAATTTTAGATAAAATAAATAAATAAATAATAATAAAAATTACACCAATTAAAATTCAGTGCCGCCAACATAATACGTAGACATTAAAAAAAAAATTTTTTTGCATCTTTTTTACAAATATCAAAAAGATGCAAAAAAAATAGCATTGTATAAATTCATTTTATTTATTTATTTATTATTAATTAATTTATTTATTTTATCTAAAATTTCTAGCGTTGTATAAATTCATTTTTTCGCATCCTATATGTATTTGTAAAATTTAAACAATGTTTATAAATCCCAGGCCCTGAAGATGATTTCAATAAAGATCGAAACGTTGGCACGATAAAGAAAATGTTTTTCTAAAAACTACGTCACACCAGACCGCATCTCACGATCTCCAAATAATCACTAAATAACGGTCACTAAACACCACACGTTTCTAGAAATAAAGTTGATATTCGTCTTCCTCAGTCCAAACAACCCCTGAATACAAAATAATTTTTGAAAAAATAAAATATATTCTTTTTTTCTCATATTTTTTGCCTTCTTGCCTTCCATATTTTTTGAAAATCACAAAATATCACATAAATTTGAACATGCTCCACCAGTCTAGAGAAAAATTTAGAGGAGTTGAAAACCCTATAAACTACACGCAATGGCACAAAGTTGGTCTCCTTAAATAAATTAGATCTCGATATAAAAAATAAAACGTTTGAAGTTTTTCATTATTTCATTCTTATTTTTCTCATTTATAATGAAATAAAGTCTGAACGTTATTGACATAGTCTAAAACTGAGGAATCCAGATTTCAAAGATTGTAATAACTTCATTATAGTTCGTGGTCCGATTGACCGAATAACGTTTTTCAATTAATTATTTTTTATATAAGGCATTGGTTGAGATAAAAAAGTCAGTGTCACGAGCGGGATTCGAACCCACGATCTGCGGCTAGATACGCCGCTGCTCTACCACTAGTAGTGACTGAAAACTAGTGAATTTAATAAGTTAAGATGAAGTGTAAAGCTCTCCGTGGCCATTTCATTTGTCGCCGAGAATCAAATAGAGTACACGACATTTGAAAAATGGCAAAAAGGAGGGAAAATTCAAAAGGTGGGGTTGAGATGGGAAGTTGGTGCCCGAGTGGATCGAAGTCACGATAGCTCAAGTGGTAGAGCAGCGGCGTGTTTAGCCGAATGTCGTGGGTTCGAACCCCGCTCGTGACACTGACTTTTTATCTCAACTAAAAACCTTAATTAATTGGAAGTATATTATAACACTGAAAGACATTAGAAAAAGACAAAAAACTTTAGTTAAAAAGATAATTAAAGAAAATATTTAATTTTTGGCCTAGTATCATCAAAAAATTAAAGTCAGTATCCCACGTCCGTAGTATTAACCAGTAAGTCAGAACTATTCATTCATTTAATCAAATCTCTATAATTATATATAAACCTTTATTTTGCTGAATTATAAAAAAATTCTCTTTTCGATACTAAGTCCACGATTTTCGCCACCTGGCGCGCTCGAAAATTAGCAGCATTTTGCGGGATATAAAACAAAAAGGTTTTGTCATGCATATATGCCATTGTTTAAAACACAAAGGACCCAAATGGAATCACAGAAAAATGGCTTCGTTAAAAGTGTGTCAAGGCGACGCTTGTTAGCAACTATAAACGCGCATATCCAAAAAAAACTTTCCTATGTCCAATAATCCGTTGGCTAATTAAATTTAAACATTAACTCCAGCAACATAATACATTATTTTATTCGTATCTTATATCACTCAGAAATTATGCCCATTTTTACGTATTAATATTTAATTATATCAAGAGATTCGAACCCGGGATCATTGGAGTAATGAGTTTCAATGTCAATCCTTAACCGCTACACCTTTATTATTTCTGTGATTAATATTGAATATTTATTTTATATTATTTTCTCAACCCAATTTTTTAAATAATTTGTACTTCCAGGGTATATTCATAAATCGTTGGTCTACTTGGCTGAACGTAGAGGGACCGCGGTGGCCGAGGGGTGAGGGCATCCGACTCGTATTTCCCACGCTAGAGTTCCTGGGTTCGAACTCCGGCGTAGATCGTATATTTTCATTGAGAATAGTATGAAAAATGTATTATAAGGTGATTTTGAGTCATCATTCGTCACACCAAAAGGTTGACGGTAAGCCCTCCTGTACTACAGAACTTACTTTACTTGGTTGAAACATAAACACAATAGAACATCGCCATGATGATTTGACCGGAAAATTCCGGAAAAAAAGGTTATTTTTTAATAGAACAACCTGTAAAAAGTCTAATGTTTTAGAACTGGGAGGATTGATTGATAACAACTGTTGTACGTGGTGAAACAATTAACTCGTCAGCGCGGTTCCGTTCTAAAGTACACTCCTCTCAATTACCGTTAACAAAATAACAGCTTTTGTCTTTTAACGAATCGCATGACGTTAATTCGTGCTAAAGTTACTTGACCGTATCCTGATTGATACTAGGGCGGACTTTTTCATATATGCTAAACGATCAACTGACTCCGACAAGTCAAACGTGAACAGATCATAAAACCACGCCTTATTGTTTAAATTTATTCTTTGTTGTTTAAAATCAACAGATTTTAAATAATAATTTATTTATAGTCGGGACTAAATATGTTCATATATTTTTGTTTACCGTATCAACACTGATATTATGGATAGAACTGCAGCCGGAGGACACATGTTAAAAGATTACAGTGTTCAGATCAACCACAGTCAAGATGAGGGATTCAAGTGCGAGGAAGTCTCGAGGTCATCGGCGTTTAAGATTTAGGATGGATCGAGTGTTGAAATTGTGGAATTGTTTTTTGACCAGGTTCTCCACGATTTTTTCATCCCATAGGACAACTTTCCTTCGTCAAGCCGTCAGCTTAGGCATCTAGGGGTAACCGATGATGGAGGCAAATTTCCCTCTACCTTTCAATTCCTTTCCTTTCCTTTCCTTAATTCCCCTCTTCAATTTGGTGGGGCTTCCTGGGTTACTGAACCCTCACCCCCTCGGGTAACGGGTGAAAACAGTTGGGAGGCAACCCCCGGGTGGGCGATCAGTCACACCTTAAAAATAATACTGAAAAAAAAAATAAATAGGCAGGGACGGACGAAAAATAAACCCTGAGTCTTGACAAAGGGAAGACAGGGAAGAATGGTCCTCCATGATTGAGATAGCTATTGTTGTTAGTGCTGTAGGCGTTGAGGATCCCACAGCTCGACTCAACAAGTCCAAATCAGTTTAATGAGAGTTTTGTGCACGGTTAGTTTATATATACTCGTTATAGATTTTTGCCCAAGTAGGTTTCTGAGTTATCCACATATTTTTCGCGTTTTTTTAGTTTTAGTTTAGTATGTGGGTTTCATCATCTGCTATCCAAATAAAGCCCAAGGTAGTGGACTTGATTGAATGTGCGCTGGTGGGAAGGTCTGGCGTCTGAGCGTGTCACAGGATGGCTTTTTTGATCGTTTAACTTGATCCGTCACCAATGATGACACTCCAGTCCAATGAGGTTTAAGTTTCAAGGATTGCTTCTGTTGCTTGAGTAGGGTTCGTGTTGTGAATAGGATCGCTGTGTCGTCCGCGTATGTTGTAATTTGTGTGTTAGTCTATGTAGGCATGCTAACAGTGTATATTCGGTCCTAATGGTCCTTGCGGAACGCCTTTGATTGACTTTCATCTGTAAACCAACGATTCGAGAGACTTCAGGACGAGTAGGTGTGAAGTAGGATATTTTTTGGAAAGTATAAAGAAGTCTTGGACAGGGTTAGAATAGAGAGCTTGGGGTGTTACTTTTGTTAGCCGGATCGGATAAGTTCGTTAACAAAAGGAAATTGCGGATAGTGAGGTTAGTGACGTAGTAAAGAACTTTGACAACAATTTGTCTAAGGACCTTTTACTGGAAGGATCATCTGGATATTGGATTGCTTAGCGGAAAAACACAGTTCCTCTATGCATGTCCAAATTGGTAACAGTCTGTATAGAGCTAGTTGAGTTTGGACGGTCAAAACCGATTCCCTAAAGTCTTCTTAGTTGTCCTAGTCTTCTGTTAAGATTTTGTCTCTTGAGGCTTGTATGGTGATTCTTCGTCATTAAGCTTTCTAGGTATCCGACTCGAGTGGAAGAGTAGATCCTTGTTGTTGGTGTACAGTGAATTAAAAAACTGTTTATTATCCACATAATTATTATATAACATTACATACAAACTACTATTAATACTTCGTTTTAATTGGGAGAAGTACAGGCAATTTAAATAAACGCCTTCCGCCTTATAAGTTATCGACCGTTAAAATCTCCAGGATTTTCATTTATTATTTTTTTAAACGAATATTAAAGGAAAGCTGATGCCTTTAAGGCAATTAAGCCATTGTTCCTACTACGGTTGGCCTTTTGGTACACACAACTTTCATGAGTGTTCATTAATATGCCATAAATGTATTGTGAGATTTCTCCTCGTGGTCTGCTGAGTGATGATTTTGTAATTTAATCGTTATCGATCATTTTTGATCTCTCCTCGCTGATTTGCTCTGTCAGACTTTCTGTCTCATAGGACAGTACCCAATACTAAATATGTCGAAATGCCGAAACGCATTTCAAACAACCAAACCGGCGAGAGTGACCAAAAATGGTCGAAAACAACCAAATTACAACTAATTTATATTCTTAATTGTGATAATTGAGGACAAGATAGTTTTCAGATATAAATACTCTGCGCCAAAGTCGCTAAATAACATTTTTTTATACCCCCCCCCAATCTACAGTCCTGCATCCAGATAATTCTCTCATTCTTTCTATGTCCTCTTGTTGTTTTGTCCTTTTCCGCCTCGACTTAAATCCAATAAACCATTCTCACAATCCACCGCTGAAGTCAATTCGTTTCCTAACAGTCAATTTATTTCTTCTTCTTTTTTTTATTGCGCCCGGCTGCGTTAAGATCGCATATAAAATAACGCTAGTGCGCGTGCTGAATCCTTGATTCTTAAAATCACCCCTGTTTCGGACAAAGACATTTGTTGTAAATTGTATGGCGACCGACCAGTGTGCTTGTATAAATGTTTGGTCCTCCGGGCCAGATCAACTCAAACGACTTCTATTAAACCGTTCCCCGTCCAGGCTATCGTCGAAATCGGCCAAACCGTTGGAGCAGACTTCCTAAGGTAAAGAAAGTTTCTGGTTTTTTTTTCTGCAACCAATCAGCGCACAAATATTGCTCACAAATATTTAATTCTCAGAGCCGGATCTACTCAAACGACTTTAGCTATTAAGCAGCCCTCGCCTCGGTTCGACAGCGGATGAGCGGACTTCTCAATGTAAAGTAATTTCCCTTTTCATTTTTTACTGCAACCAATCAGCGCGCCATATAAATATATGGTCCTCCGGGCCGGATTAATTCGAATTTCTTTGCGGGTCTCGTACTATGAACTGTAGGTCTTGTCCGCCCCGCCGCCCCATTAATCCGGGATATCGACATCCCGGTCATTTCAGCCCCAAACGCATATAGCAGTATTGATACTCTCAATCATTCTTAAAAACTGTCCTATATTATGTTAAATCTCACCCTAAATATATAAAAAAATTAAATTTCGACAATAAAATTGACAACTGAACATGATTGAAAAAAAATTGTTTGTCATAAACCCTTTAAATATTTCGAGTTTCTAAAAATAAATGACCAAACCTAACGAAATAAGAAATTAACGACTTAAGCTATAGATTTTTTTGCAAAAAAGTAATAGTAATAAAAAATTAAATAATTAATTGTTAAAGTGAGGAAATGGATAATGAAATGTTGCTGTTGTTTGAAAACATTAAGAAATTTGTGTGTTTGTGTGTGTGGGTAATTTATTGTAGAAAAATTTTCCGCCGGGTCTGCTGCAGAAAGACACCACATTTATTTAAGATTAAAAGATCAGGAATTGAATTGGTTTTGGTTGAATCAGTGCATTGGGGTGGTGCGGGTTGCGTTGTTGGTTGCGTGGTGGACCATTCCAGTGGCGAAAGGTCTTTTTTTTCCAGGGCATAAACAAAAGAGCTTTCCGGTCCGATAAGAGGTAGAATGGGGTGAGGGAACCGTGTGACTGCGCGATGGCTGCCCCCGAAAGCGAGCGAATTTCCCTCCGGACGCACCTGCTGCCGCTGAACGAGAGATAGGCCGTTGACCTCCAGGATCCGCATTCACTACTCGCTAAGTCCGACTTGGTTAAAAAAAAAATTAAAACAGTGTAAAGGGCTCAAATTTAAAAATGGTTGATCAAAACGAATTTGAAATGGATTTTTTACATAATTGTCAATACTGAAGCGTTTTCACTTCTTGATTTGTCTTAATGGAAAACGCTAGAGTTTCAGAATTTTAAAATTTATACGAGGAGTAGGGTGTTTATTAGTACGGCGATACTGAGGTAAGTCGTTAAGGACGGGAGGAAGAGTCGGGACGCCATTTTGTGAAGGCGATTGGACGATCGGCCCCTCTTAAAGAACAAGAACCTTGGCTCCGCCTCGTTTTCCTTTCTGTAGCCCCTTCCTACCGGTGAGTCTCAGGATTCTCGTGTGGCCATTCTGTGACTGTGTATCACACGAGAGATCCGAAAGTTTAAACTTACAAGTTAATAAGGGAACACTTTATCCTTGATGTCAAAGAGTAGTATTTTGGCCTTCTGGGCAGGACTAAGGGTAATGATTGACGTGACTTACCGTTGGTGAGCATCTTCAAAACAGTGAGGACTGTTATAGCTTGAACCATGTTGAATAAGACTGTTTTCATTTTGTCAGTGACTCTGATGGTGCATGTTCCGAATGTGCTGGTTTAAAGGCAGATCGAAAACTGTCCAACTCCGGTCGGCTACTGCCCTTGTCCGTTCGGCGGAAGTACCTCTCTCCATTATTACACTTCCTCTCCCCGGGGTCATGAAGGACATCAACCCATACTGATGAACTACCACAATGCTCCGGCACCCCCTCCCTTTTACACCTCTTCGACTATTATTCCCTCTAATACCGTGATGACACATTTTGTTTTCCCGGCAAATCTTTTCATAATATTCAAACCGAATTGTAGTACTCAGAGGGGGAGGAAAAACGGCGAACTTTCGCCGAGGATCCGTACGTTTCGAGCGTTTAGAACGTGTCGCCTTCGGTCTTGAGGAGAAACGCAGGATCGGGATTTCGCCAATCTATGTCAATAACGGTGAAGGACGTTCTATAGAATCCTTTTTATCCACACATCTATCAAATCCACGAAAACTGAAAACAACCTCGTGTCCTTTCTTGAAAAATGATTTTTTTTCTGACTGTTAACTTCACTTTGGTCTGTGACATAGGGCTTTGTTTTATATACTTCCTACACTTATTTTTTCATTTGTGACAGAATGAAGAATGTTTATTGGTTTTTGATTGTTGTGAAGTCCATCCTTTCAGAACTTGACGGCTTGATAATCAAGTGAAGGAAGAAGATGATGTGAACTTAAATATTTGCCAAATACACATCTTCTTCCTTCACATGCTGAAGAATGGTTTCCAAATTGATGAGGATGAGATACTAGCCACATAGCAGAACATATTTACCAAATTGCTAAAGCCTCTAGTATTTGGGGATAAGAAAAACCAAAGAATTTTATTTCATAATTCTATAAATATCGATTAAAATGTGAAGAAATATATCTAGCAAAATAAACTCATTTGATGGTTGAATATGGATTCAATAATTGGTTCCTTTTCCGGTCAAAAACTGCTGCACACATATTAATAATAACATATTTTCCTCGTCGATAATTAGATTTTGCATGTCAACCATTGGTGAAAACAATTGTCAAATTTGGTTCAAAAACTAAGTTCTTTTAGAATTTTGGCAAAATTTCCAAGCAAAATCTTGGCCAAGTATGAAAAACATTGAAAAATAAGAATATGTTAAATAATAAAAACGTTATTGGGAAAATACTTGAAAAATTACGTTAAAGTGTCAATAATTGATCATTTTACCCTATTTGTTTGTAAGTGAAATTCATATTTTAATTTGACCAAATCACTGCGACTAAAAATAAACTAATAATTAATCAATCAATCCCCCTTCTCCCAACAAATATTTCATTTGCTTTCTTTAAAATTCTCATTTCTTGTATTTTTTCCAGTTCGGATTATTGAAATATTCGGAGTACCGAAATTCGGATTAGGGAGAGAGCACTGTAATATCAAAAGACAGCATGACTGTAGACGCACATTTTTTTATGATGGCTTGAGATTTTTTTATATCTCTCCTCCTTCTCCGCCTTTAGATAACCTATACCGGTTGGCCGTGAGAGAGAGATTTTATGTGAGAAGGAAAAGAAAGAGAGAGAGAGAGAGAGAGAGAGAGAGAGAGAGAGAGAGAGAGTGTGTGTGTTTGTGTGAATAAGGTAGAGTGTATGAGAAGTAAAAGGAAAAGAGAGAGAGTGATTGAGAGAGAGAAAGTAAGTGAGTGAGAGAGAGAGGGCGAGAGAGTGAGAGAAATGAAGAGAGTGAGTGAGTAAGAGAAAGAGATAGTGGGTGAGTGATTGTGAGAGAGTAATTGACTGTGTAAGAGAGAGAGAGGATATGAGTGAGTGAGTGAATGAGAGTGAAAGAGTAGGTGAGTGAGAGTGAGAGTGAGAGTGAGAGAGAGAGAGAGAGAGGGAGGGAGAGGCAGAGAGACAGAGAAGGACATAGTAAGAGATAAAAGGAAATGAGAGAGAGAGAGGGAGAGAGAGAATGAGAATGAGTAAATGAGTGAGAGAGTGAGTGAGTGAATGAGAGAGAAAAAGTGAATGAGAGAGAAAACGTGAATGAGAGAGAAAAAGTGAAGGAGAGAGAAAAGTGAATGAGAGAAATAGAGTGAATGAGGAATTGTGTGTGAGAGGGAAAAAGGGAAGAGTAGGTAAATGAGTGAGTGAGTGAGCGAGTGTGAGAGAGAGAGAGGGAGTAACTGAGTGAGAGTGAGAGATAGAGAGAGAGAGGGAGAGGAATAGAGGGAGAGAGGGAGAGGCAGAGAGACAGTGAAAGAGAGAGTGTAAGAGACAAAAGGAAAAGAGAGAGGGGGGAAAGAGGGAGAGGCAGATAGAGAGGAAAAGAGAGAGTGTAAGAGACGAAATGGAAAGAGAGAGAGAGAGGGAGTGATAGCGGGAGAGATGGAGAGGCAGAGAGACACAGAAAGACAGAGTAGGAGATAAAAGGAAATGAGAGAGAGGGGGTAGAAGGAGAGGGAGGGAGAAAGGGAGGGAGAGAGGGAGGATGAGAATGAGTAAATTAGTGAGAGAGTGAGTGAGTGAATGAGAGAGAGAAAGTGAATGAGAGAAATAGAGTGAATGAGGAATTGTGTGTGAGAGGGAAAAAGGGAAGAGTAGGTAAATGAGTGAGTGAGTGAGTGAGTGTGAGAGAGAGATCGAGAGAGATAGAGAGGAATAGAGGGAGAGGCAGAGAGACAGTGAAAGAGAGAGTGTAAGAGACAAAAGGGAAAGAGAGAGAAAGAGAGCGAGAGAGAGAGACGGAGTGAGTTAGTGAGTTAATGAGAGAGATAGAGTGAATGGATTGTGGGCGCGATGGAAAAAGGAAAAAGAGAGGGCGAGTGAGAGAGAGTAAGCGAGTGTAGGAAAAAAAGAGTAAGTGAGTGAGTGAGAGGGGTCATTGGAAAAACCAAAAGGACCTTAGACTACATGGATTTTCGATAATTTATTCTGTTCAATGAATCGCTAACTTTCCTACTAAAAATGAAATGGTAGATCAATTTACATTTTTCTTGTGTAGAATAAAGTACACCAACTGCTTATAAATTAAACAAAAAAGGATGATTTAAAGAAAAAATAAAAAAGGAAAAATTTAAGGAAAAAACAATTGAACAATTGATGAGTACCACATTTTTGATAGTGTTTAGTCTTATGAAAACATAAAAAAAAGAATTTTATGCCTTTCGAAATTTATTCTCAATTTTGTGGGAAAAATAAGTTCCTCCCCTGTAACTTCTTAAAAACGTCTCAATGTTTCAATTTGGTGTGAAAGACAAAAACATTTAAAAAGTTTTATTTCTAAATTAACAACAAAATTTAATGCCCCTGTCAACAAAGTTGTCTAAAGGACTCTCGTTGGTATCAAGCCGAGGGTTTACGCATTTACGGACAGCTTCTTTTAATGTCGATAAATTTGTTGACTATTTTTTCTTATTTTATTTATTGATTCACTTTTGTTAATAATTTAATTTTTTTTAACTAACGAAACAAGTATTAGTTCAGATTATTGGATTGTATTGCCTGTAGAAAGATGATATGTCTTAAGAATGGCTGAAGAAATTGGAAAAACGTTTAGAACGCCGCTAAACCCGCATGACTTACATGTTTTACAAGATGGTGTTCTTTGTCTCCTTAAACTTGTTCCTTCTTTGCTATTTTTTATGGAGATGACAGATCATGATTGTGTGTCTGTGTAATCTCACTGAAATCGAGTCTTTTGTATAAGGTCGTGAGGGGTGTGGTGCGTGTGTCGACGTTTATCAGTGCCTTGGATGGATGCGGTGGATTCATCCGGGGTTTTTTATTGTTCCAGTCGGTCTTTGTGATCTCGGTCCTCTTTTTTTAAATTAATTGGTTATTTTTTGTTTTTATGAGTTTCTATACTGTTAAACGTGTTCTGTTTGTATATCTCAAAGTTTTCAAATTCATTTTTCGCCCCTTTTTGTACTTCGTGTTGATTCGCGTAGTTTGATTTTCCGCCATTGTCCCTAAACGAACTTACGCTCTTTTTGTCTTTTATTTTTCGTTCCGGTGCGATATATTTTCCCCTCCATTTGCCATTAGTGTATTATTTTATCTCTCGAAAGTCTTTGTCTCTCGCAGATACAGCTTTTTCAATAAAGCAAGCTCAGCTACTAAGTTCGCCGACTCGACAACCACAAAACATAGTCTCACGAAGTATATTTTGCCCATGAATTTCTCATACGTTGTCAGTTTCTCCATTTGGTAGTCTTACGGATTACAACCTGGAGAAAGAATTTTTCCCGTGATAGCAGGTTTTTTCGTTCACTGTGCCAACCATCTTTCACATGATTTAATAATTAAAATCGAACCCATCAAACCCAACTAAATTGTAGTTCCGAAATAAACTTGAAAATGGATGAATTACAGACTTGAAGTTCTGGACCAATTTTTCGCAGTTTCTTTTTATATATCTTGGCCCAATCATTCTAAAAACATCAAATAAAACTACCTTTAACAATTGATAAGCAGTTGAATTGAATAACAAGTACATATGGGGTCCTTTTTAGATGAAGAACATGTGAGTTAGTAACATTTCCTCCTTTAGGCAGTTAACTGTGCTGGTTAAGGATGGTTAGGGGAAAAAAAGGTCACTGTAGCATAGCTGATCTAGTCACTTGTTTATCAGACGTGAATTTTTATTTCTAAGATAAATATGGCCTGATTTTACTCTCTAATGCGTTAATAAACAACAATTACATTAAACCTTAAGTCATAATAAAGTAATAATTAATAGCAATGTTAATAACCTTTTTTCTCTATTTGGAGTCATAGGGATATCCTCTCTGCAGCCCTCGAACTTTTCACATGATTTAATAATAAAAATCCAACTCATCAAACCCAACAAAATTGTATACAAGTTCTGAAATAAAGTGGAAAATGGATGAATGACAGACTTGAAATTCTGGACCAATTTTCCGCAGTTTCTTTCTTCTGCCCCTATATCTTGGCCCATGATTGCATCTGATCCCTACTAATGGTTTTCCTGGAAGATTTTCTTTTTTTTAATAAAGTAAAAAAAACCTTTTCATATCTGGGGTATCTGGGCCTACATTGTTCAAGAATGGCTTTTCTAGGTATCATAGCCTTTTCCTAGATGTTACGGGGCAATTGCATAAGATATGTAGTGTCTACCGTAATCATAATCGACATGGATCATCCAGTAATGCCATATTTTGAGTAGTATTTTACTGGAGAATGTCATGTGTATATGAACTATTAAGGTTTTTAGTTCCTTTCCAACAAGTTGCCTCATGCCTGATGTACGCTCCCAGTTTTGTTATGTTCTTTAGTAACATAAATTTCCGTTCTTTTTTAACGTGACTATAGTTTATGCTACGAAATAAATTTAAGCCTATGTATACGAAGCATAGTTTTCTGTACGAATTTTGGAATGAAACAAGATTTCTCGGCAATTTAACAGTCTTAAAACTTTTCATTGATGAACATTTCACAGCGTTATGAACTAATTATCGCCGTTGTACTTGCAGTATGCTGGTGAGTTCCAATTCTAAGAATAATGTTTTTCAATTAATTAATCTTTATGTAAGGTCTTGGACTGATAAAAAGTCAGTGT
Organism: Cimex lectularius; assembly: GCF_000648675.2. NCBI lineage: Eukaryota > Metazoa > Arthropoda > Insecta > Hemiptera > Cimicidae > Cimex > Cimex lectularius. The sequence goes on from NW_019392663.1 coordinate 421,023, forward strand.
CACGAGCGGGATTCGAACCCACGACCTTCGGCTAAATACGCCGCTGCTCTACCACTTGAGCTATCGTGACTTCGATCCACTCGGACACCCACTTCCCATCTCAACCCCACCTTTTCGAATTTGCCCTCCTTTTTTTAAGAATAATTTGACTACTTGATCTGGTTGCAACGGTTTTATTTCATACGCTGTTGTGTTATAGGCCTAAAAAAAACTTTCACCTGACGAAAAACTTTCTTTTCCAGCGAATATGTCAGGCTATTACCGCCTTTCGGCCTGTTTGCAAAATACGTGTTAGTTAATGCCATTAGATACCAAATACTTCTTTGTAAGATGCATTCTTTAATTTCTTTCGTTTCAAATCTTTCTTTTCTGTACTTTTTCCATTGTTTTCTCACTCCTTCTATTCTCTTTTCTAAGATATTCTAAGGTAATATGCACTTAAACTAACAGCAAAGGGCACTTTTTCTTTATCCTTTAATCTTACATGTCCTGGGACTATTAATGATGACAAACTTACGATGATGGGAGGATTTGGTAATCTCCAAGCACTGTCGCCTTCTGGTTTATTGTAATTCGCCAAGTTCTTTAGTTCAATTGACTCGATCATTTAAGAAGTGGAAGTTCAATTTATTGTCATTGCTGCTTATTATTTTCCCCAGAATTTGTTGTGTTCTTTAGTAACCAAAGATTCCATTTTTTTTTTATTTATGTTCGCCAATTGACCACGAAAACGTAAATGGATTTTATTTTTTTTTTTAAGTAAAAGAAGTATCACTTCATGAAACAGCTCCCCGTGGCCACTTCATAAGTCAATGAGACTCCAATCCGATTACACGACATTTGAAAATGGCAAAAGGAGGGAAAATTCGAAAGGTGAGTTGAGATGGGAAGTTGGGGTCCGAGTGGATCGAAGTCACGATAGCTCAAGGGGTAGAGCAGCGGCGTTTTTAGCAGAAGGTCGTGGGTTCGAATCCCGCTCGTGACACTGACTTTTTTTATCACAACCAAGACCTTATATAAAATGAATAATTAATTGATTGAAAGAAGTAATTTGGTCAATTGACCATGAAAACGTAAATGGATTTAATATTTATGTAAGTTTTGGTTCTATTGGGTACATTAAATCGTTAGGTTTTTCTGAAAACAAAATAGTTTAAACTTTTTTTTAGTTTTTCTGAAAACAAAATTTTTTTTTAATGTCGTATAATAACATTTACCTCGGAAGATAAGCCTCAAAAATTAACATTATCGTCACGTTTCAGTTGAAGAGGACCTTCAAAACCCAAGGCTTCGGGTGGTGAACTCCAATCTACTTCCCTCTTCTATTCAGATTAAAACAGCTAAATATCCTAACATGACCTTAAATGTTCAATGACAGGATAATTAGCTTAATTCATTCAAAACTAAACAAACTGGACCTGCGAAGCGTGTCATTTGCTAAACTCGACGGGTAAACGTACTCCAGTCTTTCCGCAGGATGTTGAACCGGGCCAATCTTACAAAGTCTGCATTTGTCGGAGACGTTTTTTTTGGAAAAAAGCTTCCATATACAATGCCTATCCGCAATCCATTGTATAAAGAAACTAAATCAACCACACACAACCTCATCAGAAATATTAGGAATTGGGCTTTTTATTGGAGATATGTCTTACTTAGGCCCCTTGTACTATAAACAACACAGTTGGAGAATTATTTTCGTGGCATTAGTATAAATTGGTCTGACAGACCAAACCATCGAAGTAGGCAGGCTAAAATGTAACGGCCAAATTAGAAGCGATTCCTTTTTCCTTCAAACAGATAAAACCAAGTGGAGTAGGTGATGATGATTCATCATTGAACTGCAGTTCACTTAACAAAACAAGTAGTTTTACAGTTTAAAGTTCTTCCCTGTACGTACTTGTCTATTCACCGATGAAAAAGAAATTAAAAGTTTTGTTGCAACCGATTTAAAATACATATAAACGGGTTATTCTTTAATGATTTCTAACGGTATGAATCAAGTTGAAGAATCAAATTGATTCATCAGTTTCAGGACCATATGAATAAGCACCTGTATCCAATTCATTGTACTCTACTCGATGTTGCGTGACACGTCAATAATGAAACCTGGTCAGGCTTGGGGCTGGTCAATATAAATGGAAACGAGCTTCATACACGTTTTAAACAATACTAGCATAAATATCATGTACTATGGTACTCGGCCACGCTTCGCTGTGGCTCAATCTGATATGAAATGAATGGGAAAGTAAATAAAAGTATTCTAGATACTACTAACATAGATTCACCGAGAAAACACATTATTCAATTCATACTGTAGTTGGCAAAACATATGACCTAAATTTAGAAAACAAGAAAGTAACACTTGGTTGGTGTCGCGGTCACTGCGGAGTGGTGCATAACGAATTTGTCAAAATACCCAAATCTGATATAAAGAGGATACCAACTAAAAAACTGTCACAGGAATGAAAAAAGAGGTACGATATGGGTTAAGGCAGGTTCTTTGTTTAAGGCTTTCATTCCTGAACCACGTCCTATTTCATGGATTTTCGCAATGAGGGGAAGCAAGGCGGTTTTTTTTTCTTCAATTATCAGAATTAGGTCGAATCACTGCATATGTGGGGCTTATCTGAACAGAATTCGTATAAGTTAAAATACAATTTTCCAAATTGTAAAACTTGCGATGAACCCGAGACAATGCAACATATTTTGTTTGATTGTCCGGAGTATGAAGAAGCAAGAAATACCATGATTGAACGAATCTTTAGTTACAAAGAGGTAGAGAAGCCTTTCAATTGTAATAGCCTTATAGGTTCTGAAAATGAAATGATATTTAAAACTTTTCAATTAATTAAGGTTTTTAGTTGAGATAATAAAGCCAGTGTCACGAGCGGGATTTGAACCCACGATCTTCGGTAGATATGCCGCTGCTCTACCACTTGAACTATCGTTCTTAGATATCGATCCACTCGGACACTAACTTCCCATCTCAACCCCACCTTTTGAATTTTCCCTCCTTTTTGCCATTTTTCAAATCTATTTCGATAGATCGAGGTCACGATAGTTCAAGTGGTAGAGCAGGGGCGTATCTAGCCGAAGATCGTGGGTTCGAATCCCGCTCGTGGCACTGACTTTTTTTATTTCAACTAAAAACCTTAATTAATAGAAAGATATTTTATTTAGCATAGTTCCATTCCTTCCATTTTATTCTTTCCACTATGAATAACTAACCCTGGTTATTGACAAACTCCCTGAAGAAGACGACAATCACTCCCACAGTCCACCTTGTTGTACAACTTAAAATCAGCCACAAGAGAGGTTATATGACCATTGATAACTCCTGTGAACTTTAACCGGTATATATACCTTTTCTTAGGTTTGGGGGGGAGGGGTTCAAAAATCCTTTCCTCCACTGCGATCTATATAGATCTATTGATCTGTTGTGGAATCCATATAAATCATAGTCTTGGAAAGAGCACTTTTTCTTGTATTCTTGCCTCTGAGCGCATCTCCTTTGGTGTGAGAATTGCCTTAACGAAGAGGCAGTACTGTAACCGGGCTAATGCTTCACATTCACAAAGGATATGTGCCAATATCTCTGGTTCCTCCTGACAGGGTCGGCATGTTTCCATCTATGCTTTGACCATCTTCTTTAGGTGGTTTTAATAGATGCTTGGGGCGTTAAGGAAGACATTCCGAAATAAATTTCTTTCGAACGTGGACACTCACCGTAACAGAAGAAAAAAGAATAAACTGCTGGGAGAAAAAGGTGCTACGGGTAATTTTTGGGCAGGCAGTATAGAACGGTCTACAAATTCGTCAGAACGTACAACTGAAAAAAATCGTACCAAAATGAGAGTTTAGTAGCAACTATAAAAAGTGGCAGACTTCGCTGGTTGGGCCACCTGGTGGAAGCCGACTTCCTCGTCTAGCGTAGGGAGGGCGGGCATCCTGGAAGCAAGAGAGGCCAACCAAAGTTGCAGTGGCTGAAAGGCGTGGAGACCTAAAGAGAAGACCTAGAGAGAGCGGAAAGAAGCTAAATGTACGGTGGTGGAGAAGAAAGCCAGGGAGGAATGAAAGTATATGTTGTTGGAGAACAAGGTGTTATAGCATGTAGCACCATGCAGTAATTAAAAGCACCCAATAATTTGCCCTGCAAACCGACCCAATAAGACTGGCTTCAATCAATATTCCTCAAGCTCTTATTGTTAGCTCACTTATTATTTTCTGATATTTATTTATTTATATATTATGCAGGATGTAATGTGATGTAATGACGGTCCAGTCATTAGCCTCGGGCCTTTTATTTATAATTTATGCATGCATACTTTTTTACATGTGCACATGTTTCTATGGCTGGTAGTTCGGCTTGAAAGATGGTTGTGGTGGGGCCGAAGACCACGTGGTTCTCTAAATATGACCATTATGCCCATTCCTTACTTTGAGCCATCTATATACCATAAAAGAGTTCCAGATTTATCTTCTTTTGTTTTATTTTCCCAATCAGTTCTCTGTTCAATAATTATTTTTTAGTTTACTTCGATTTTATTATTTTTCTCTGATATATCATAGTTGGTTTAGCCATGTTCATTATTTTAACTGTGGCACTTTTTAATTTAATTAGTTAAATGAAGTATATATAATAAATTAATCACGGTAAATCCGTGGCTATTTTATTTGTCGCCGAGAATCGAATCCTGATTACACGACATTTGAAAAATGTCAAAAAGGAGGGAAAATTCGAAAGCTTGGGTTGATGTGGGAGGTTGTTGTCCGAGTGATTCGAAGTCGCTACAGCTCAAGTGGTTGAGCAGCGGCGTATTTAACCGAGGGTCGTGGGTTCGAATCCCGCTCGTGACACTGACTTTTTATCTCAACCAATACCTTACATAAAGATTAATTAATTGAAAAAAAGTTATTCGGTCAATCGAACCAAGAACTCTAATGAATGCATGTTCATTATTTTAACTTTTTAATACAACCAGTGATGCCCAAAGGATGCTATACTTAGCATTTTGTGAAGAATATCCTCTACGTTTTTGTTCCATTTTTTCCCACCATTATCTCACTTGCATACGTGATCATGGGTCTGATCATAAGGTATGACCAGAACATTTTAGGATTGAGCCTTTTCTTCCGCAGTGTAAAGCACAATTTTAAAGTATTAGTTAAACTTTTTAACTTTTGTAAGTTATCAACTTTCAAACTTTTCCCCGTTTTGTTTTATAGCGACTTAATTAAAATTATTTTGATTTTTTGGCTATGATTTGAGGGACGAAATGCCACTGGAGAATTTTAAGCTTGAAAGATTCTAATAAACAGTGAAGCTGAATTGGTTAGTTAAAACTGTGCAAATATGAAACATGATGTTATATTCTTCTTGATCAGTCGTAAATGGTAATAAAAGGGAAAAATAAAAAAGAAAACAATTTTGACAATAAAGTTAATTCGTGTTAATTCAATGGTCTGGTTTCTATCGAATAACGAGTCAAAATTCGCTCATCGTCCGAGGGATTTTTTTCAATTAATTTATTTATCAAAGCCTGCTCTATGACATCCTGGTTCCTAAAAAAAGCCTTGAAAATTTGAGTTTATGATTTTGACGCAATACAGGAAAAAGTGGGATTGACTCGGCAACGAAGTGTCACCCGGACGGAAAAATGGCGGATGCACCACCGGAAGTACCGGCTATTGCCCTAAATTACACGAACCAGACACAACGGTACTCGTAAGATAATATTTTTTTACCTTAAAATATTTTATAATAAAATCCTAGCGGCATCATTCCTCAATTTACTTACTGGGAAAAAATTCTCGAGATTTCTGCTTTCATCCAAGTTACGAAATCATTTGCAGCAAACGTAGAAAGATTTATTTACAAAATGGCGATAAAATTTAGCTTATATACCAACGGAGTAACACGCCAACAGCTAATTGGTTAAAAGTTTAAAAGGAATTGACGTATTTGACGAGGACGAGAACCTCTGGTTGGGGTGGAAACCTGGTTTTATTAGATTTTTAAAGATGTTATTGATTACATACTAACCAAAGTTATTTTTAGGGAAAAATATTGGATGTTACAAATTTGACAAAATCGATTGGTTGTTTTTATGGAAAAACGATGGAACTGAATGAGTTGTTGATTTATGGACTTGTTTGGTTGGTGGAGAGTTCTAGACCGAACGATTCTTTTTTTCAAACCTGTCAAAAAGCGTTGGAATTTGACAAATTCGTCCTTTTGTTTTTTTCCAATCTATAAATCAAGTTGTTAGGTCGATGAAGAGCTCTACACTGAACGATTCTTTTCTTCAAATCTATGGAAAAACGTTGGATGTTGCAAATCACGCTGATGCTTGAACAAAGTAACGATCAAAGATGACCATGAATGCTGGGATCACCAACTGAAATCTGATCAAGCATCTCATGCCAATGATGCCAAAAATGGCAGTGTAATTACAATTTTTGGACGTTCGGAAAACTCTTTTTACATTCAACTTAGCAACACATTGCCAATATAGTTTTCTAGTATGGAAGTATTGCTTGCAAAACACGGTTCAAAGGAAATCGGTTCCTGTATGTTTAAATTTTGTCATAGCCACCTTCGGAAAACTACACCCACAACAATAGAGGAATTGTACCATTCTCACTATTCACCACTTCGTGGTTTTCTCTGATATTGAACATAAGTTCTTTTGGATGGTCACATCTTTCTTCTCTATGCCTCGATAGAATGTGGAAGAGTGGACAAAAAAAGCCCACACCCCATGTTTTTTGGTGTTTGAAATGAATCACAGTGACTTCAAAGCTATTAATGTGTTATCAAAGAAGAAAATTCAAATGAGCAAATTTACTCGGAATAAACTAAGTGCTGATCACCACCAATTTAAATTTTCCCAAACAGCTTCACCAAACAATGAAGAAATTTTATACAATGGCCCCTTAGTTTCGAAAGAAATAAACTAACCTGATATTTATGACGAAATATAATATCTTCATATGTGAAACGGAAAATTTTATGAAAACCTTCCATCTGCATGATCTCCTTAGTTTCAAGCAATGTAAAAGCTAATTTATTTTCAGCTCTGTGTTATAAAAAGGTACCTTATGCTCATATTTCTGCAAAGGTGGTTGGATAAGTCATATTATGAAAGGTGGGTTGTAAAAGTAACTTTAACATCCAGCATTTCACTAGAAAAACATTTCAATGATAGGTCTTCGCTAGCCAAATTTACTATAAACATTTTTGTCCTTTTATTGTATACAACAAAGTCCAAACTACTCCAGTTTGGGTGTTGCAAGGTATGAAAAAACGGAAGTTATATACTTTATTAAAAAGTATAGAATTTACCTGTAGTACCCATGATTATATTATGCACTTGGAAAAAGTCTCTTAAATAATACCTATAATTTATGTAGAAACGTCTTGATGTACTTCAAATAGATACCTTTATAAAATAAGTAATTTATTCTACTTAAAGTATAACTTTTTTATCTCAACCAATACCTTTCATAAAGATTAATTGAAAAAAAGTTAATTGGCCAATCGGTCCACGAACTGTAATGGATTTAAAATATAACATTGTGCTCTCAGAAATATTAGAAAGAAAAATCAAACTGGATTATGTTCTACGGTCAGTTAAAAATAAATTAATTAGACAATACATATTATATGTGTAGTACAGTACTTAAGCAGCGATAAAAATGTTGATGCATTTAATAAAGATTGTGCTCTCTCACTGTCGAAGAAGTGAGGATTCTACTTTGAAGCAATCTGTCATTTCGGACGCAGCATTTAAAACAAAAACAGAACTTAATTTTGACAAATTTGTAGCCATTGGAAATGGATGATTTTGGCAGGATCTTGTGGAGTATTGTAAAGTGGTGTGGGAATAAAAAGTAAAAGTAACGTAATTCCTGTCATACAGGAGGGCTTAATGTCCAACGGCAACAACCCATTGAATATCATGGAGGGGTCAAAACTCTATAAAAAACCATGGGCTCTGCCAGCTTCGAAACCAGAATCGCTAGCATAGCAAGTACGAGTCGGACACCCTAACCATTCGCCCACAGCATTCAAAATGTAAAGTAATTTCTGTCATACAGGGCTTTAGTGTCCAATTACCTGTTGGATGTGGACCAGAGGCCACTTTACAATACTTTTTCATATTGTCAATTAAAAAACGAAGGGCTAATCCGGGATTCAACATCAAAGTTGCTTGCATGACAAATACGATCAGATGGGGAAAAAAATGCATACAATTTTAACATTTTTATTTAAAATATTATAAAACACCATAAAATAAGGTTCAGTAATTTTTGATATCAGAAACATGTAAATTGCCCCATAACACAGCATTTCAATACAATGTGGACATTTAGAAACCACGTGATATAGAAATACAAAATGATAACAAGAATAAACTAATCAACCATAATCAAAAAAACATAACTGTGATTAAATTCAAAAGTATTAATAAAATTATTTTAATTTTTATAGCCACAAAATTAATTGTGATAACACGTGTGCATAATTAAATAGAAATCAATTTGAGCATTTGACGAATTCTTGTATTACATCACATCCAAAATTTGTCATATTTTAAGTGTTTGTCAAAACTTAATACAAAGTTTATTCTTATACTTTATAGCTGAATGATTTAATACCTTTGATACAAAGACAAATTCTATAAATGCTTTACACGTAATAAACTGAAATAAAGACAAACAAATAAAAACTGGGTATTTTATCATACATAGCACAATTCTCACACCTGTATTCTTTAAGTTATCATAAATATATAAGCTAATTATGCAACTTTATATAAATACTTCTTAAACTACTTAAAAATAGTTACTATATAATGTAAAGGTTAACTATTTCAAAAATAAATAAAATATTATTTTCAAATCTGGTTTACTTTTTTTTTCATTTTGTTAGTAGCAGTGATAATTCCATCTACATTTTGCACACAATTAACTGTATATAATTCAAAACCACCTATCTCCCTAAAATGTATTACAGCTTATCCTAATATTTTACAGCTAAATTCCTAACCATTAATGTAGCGTGCTACTCACTTGTAATCATTCGTTAAGTAATCCAGAAATATATTAGAATAATGAATTGATTGTTAATATTGTCCTTTGTAAAAACCTCGTAACTCCTTCTTCTGTTTTTCATTTTTAATTAATTTCTTTTTTTATTTTTTTTTTACTAACAGAATGCATTTACAGGCTACATTACTGATAAATGTTCAATTGTAACAATTAAATAATAATTTTTTGTAATCTTTTGTCCAAGAATAAAGGATAAAGCTTCTTGGAGTTATTGAGGTTTGTTTAATAAAAACGACTCACAATTCAGGAAATAATTATATTAATTATGAGGTAGATTTAATACACTAATGTGATCAGCTAGCAACTGGTATTAAAGATTAACAATTGCAACGTTTGCAATAGTGACTTTTAAATTTTCATTAACAATAATTTCTATATACAAATAAATCATTTTTTTAACACTTATTTGACAAGTACTCATAAGGTTTTGAAAAACTTTTTTTGCTTTTACATTACGTCCACAATGATAATGTCAATAAAATAGCTTTCTTTGTTAAATATTTACATCTGTTTACTTCCTGGTGTTGGAATTTTTGAAACAGTTTACAACAAAATTTCCAAACCACTGATAAAGAGAATTTAAAACAACTCCCTTCATCAATGAATTAAGGTTTTATTTTATGTCCAAACTTACAAAGTATAATTATGCTCGCATATAAAAAAAATTGATTTAATCCAATAAAGTTTAAATTACAATGTCTTGCTGATATAACACTACTATTTTATATCATAAACATTTTAAAAATAAATAAATATTACAATAGTTATTTTGTCATTGAAAGTTGTCTAAAACTGTTGTAATAACAACAATAAATATGCAGCGCTTGCCTTGCAAGTTCAAAGAATACGTTTCATTTTTCAATATCAAAAGTATTGTAAATTAAATTGTAAGACATTGGCCACCTATTTACCTATTATATGTAAATGTTTAATCGTCTATAATCTCACATTTTGCATATATACACTAGTTTTTATTATGTATCATTTGTATTACCGACATAGTATCTGTTAGGGATTAAATCACAAAGACATGTCCGGCAAATTTGAATATTTGTTTTGTTAGTATGATTATATTATTAATTATACAATTAACGCCCATAGCTGTATAGATCACAATGTTTTAATAAAATAAAGTTTTTATACTATCGAAAAGAATGTTTTCATTTTAGAAACTTGTCCTCAATGGTTTCTGCACCTGTTCCTTCAATGGAACGAGCAATGTTTTCAAATATTGTAGCATAAATCAGTGGTTATGTTGCAAGTATCTAAGGCAAAAATTTGGGGAAAAAGTTAAATAAGATCAGAAATTCTAAAGGATAGAACCAATTTTTACTCAATTTATCCAATACGAAATTATACTTCTTGTCACGATGTCATCTTAAGGATAATAATTTGGCCACAAAAAATATTTTCAACATTAAAATTTAATTAATATAGTTTTCCCAGTTGTTTAAATAAAAAGAAAAATAACATGTTTATTTAAGTCTTAATGATTATTGTATTTCAGCACAATTTTATTAGTACATTAGATCAGTGAAATAGCATTTAAACCAAACAAAGTTGTCATTGAAGTCGTTCTATTGTAAGAATGCTTAAAATGTTGAAACATAGTCGGTATCCAATTGGATGTGTTACTGCCTAAAAAATATTTGGTCCCTATTGTTGATAAGATTTTAAAAGTCATGCGGAGCTTTTGATTCAAAATCATTAATGATTAAATATTGGCAATTGACAATTATTAAAACAAAATTGTAAAGCTTTAAATAAATTGGGCAAAAACTTATCTAACATTATAATTTGAACATGGAAAAATTGTTTAAAAAAATATTTTTCAGTGGCCAATTAGATATAGAAATGGAATTACTTCAATTAATCATTGTATCCATTGATGAATTGCAATATTGTACATTTATAACTGGGCAATTAATTAATAGGAATTGCTAATTGTTTAAAAAAGCAAGGAGACAAATGTACCGAAGGCATAATTGAAAAGCAACAAATGGAAGAATCTATTTTCAGCAAAAGTGCAAAATTACGTTCCATTTTTGTACAGTTATGTCATAAAATTATATTGATAAATGGAAATTTTCCGTCTGTTTCAAAACATTTAAAAAAACTTAATCTAACCAAATATGAATAGACGAAATGCCTTAATTAAAGTTCTGTTGTAACATGTACACCCTATTATGTAAAATTATACTTATAATCTAAATTATCAGTTTCTAGCCCTGATGAAGGCAATAAATTGGTTGAATGCTTGGCATTGCTTTTTTTTTTGGACCACAATTTTGATCTTTATAGAATCTGTTTATAAAATAAATATGATAATATATCTTAAAAAATAATCATTAAAAAATTTAATGGTGGCCCTTATATAATTTTAATACAGAACATACTCTATGTAATCTAAACTACTGTTATACCATGAAATTAATTATTACAAATGACTGCACAATTAAAATCCCAAGTGGTACATATTTAGATGAAATAAACATAAAAATACAATTTGAGAGGTAACATGCTATTATACCACTGATTTGCAACACTACACCTCTTTAACTCTAAAGGCAGTCATATTTAAAAAAACTTAAGTACACTTTTTACAAGTCGATCCATGGCACACCAAAAACATTCGAAGAGATAACAAATTAAAATCTATTAACGTATATTTTCATGAAAGTTTTCTCAGTATCAAATTACACTTATTACATCTTATAATCATTGGCCACTCACAATTTGTATTGGGTAATTTTAAATTCTCAATTCCGAATAAATTGGAACTCCTGGTACAGGTGATTTTTAGTGATATTATAACTTACTATACTTAGACCATATCAGTAAAAATGACATTCAATCATTCTGATTAATGTAAGAATAAACATGTTCTATTATTGTAATTGAATTTTTTATCTTTTAGTCCCAAAATGAGCATGTGTTCATTATAAATTAAGATTTTAAATACAGTGGATGCAAGAGTTTTAATTTTCTGACAAGAATAAATTTCTAGTTCAATTTACAATTTACAGACATGAAATTTTTGATTTTATACATAAGATGTTAATATTTATTAATATATTAAAGTAAAAAAAATTGTAGATTTTTTATTTTTAGTTATTTTTTTTTACTTATCTTAACTATTTGTTTTTTTCCCGTTTTACTTTTTAGTACAAACATCAAAATGAATTCAGCCAATATGAAATCAATGGGAATATTAAAGCAATGTAATCAATGGTAAATTTTCAAAAAAAAAATTGTTCGACATAACTTACTTTGGAAGATTTATCAAATAAAATGGCAAATAAAAACAAAAGACATTGGTAATAAACATTACTGTGTTTCAGATGTCATAGAATATATTTAACAGTATAACTTAAGTAATTGGCTCCATGGAAAGACTATCCTGAGATAACAAGGTCATATAATTATGTCCGATTTTTTAATATTTTTTAAAACATTTCTTTTATTTTAAGAACCAGTCTGATTAACAAACTTTTTATATCATCCAATAGTAGGATTTGTTTAAATTACCTTTTTAAGACTACAATATCGATTTTTGTACAAACATTGACTCAACAACCAAAATTAAATAAACTCTCAGAAAATATAAATAATGAAAGACTATAATTTAGCAACAACCATTTAATTATGTAAGGTTTTCATGATAAAAAATTCCCTTATTCCTGGATAACTCCACTGACTATTTGTTCAACTTACGGGCCTTAAAAACCTGTAACAAAGAAATCATATTAAAGTCGTATATTACAATGGGCAACATGTTTACTGATTTTAAACTCAATTATGCAAACATACATAAGACATACTTGTGTGTACAGAATCAAACTTATGACTTATCACGTCGAGTCGTAAGAATACCAACCTTGGGTTTTGGTAGTCCAGCAGCTGCCCCAAACGAATTAAATGTAGTCTTAATAATACATTCTTTCCTATTCACAAAGGATTCACTCAGGGTGGTGGAGTACTAGATATTCCTCCATCACCTTTTACTGATATTATAATATAATTGAAGGTGTATGAAATACTCAATATTTCACTATCAACCTTCTTATACTACATATTCATGCTAATAAATACATTCATTATCGATATATACAAAAGTGAACATGAAACAAGATATCTACAATCTATTACTACTAGATACAAAGTGAGTTTAACTTTTCTTCTGCCTTTTTTGTTTTTATTTATATTTGGGTGGTTTTTGGGAAAAATCCCAAGACAGACTTTTATTTTTTGTTGTCTCTGTCCAAAGTAGCGGGATATGAAGAGGAGCTTAATTATGACACCCATAAAAGTACATTTTTTAAAAAGTTTTTTAATAATAAATTCAACGGTGCGAAAGGTTGTTAATTTCAAGCAACCATCCTTATGTTATTCGCAAAAAAAAATCTGAACATAGTTTTTTGGAAAAAGGAAATCTTCAACTTCTTAAACCAAGAGCCAATTTATTTATTCATTGTTTAAATTGAAACATTGAGCATTCATTGTTTAAATAAATGCTCATGGTACCAAAAGATTTAAGGAATGTTTCAAAACTTTGCAACTATTTCCTCAGATAATATTGACTTAACGCAAATTTAAGTCAACTTTCCCCCTCATTTTTGGTTCCTCCAAAAATTGGAACAAGGATAAAAATGCTGCTGGGCTCAAGCACAATTCTAATATTGGGTGGCCTCTCTCTCTGTAAAGGGTGCATCAACTTCTATAGTCCACCCATACAAGTCTATAGTCTATAGTTTCGGAAACAATTAATTTTAACAAAAAATAGTCTTATACAATCCCCCCCCCCGTTAATTTTGGTTAGGAATCGCATGGTGGTAACAGATTTAACATAATTTTTTCATCTAGCTGTGAAATGAAACCAACTTTTTTTTAAATGAGAATCCCATATTTTTATTGTACAATTTAATTCTAGAGCTTATTTTATGCCACTTTTACTGAAAGGAAAATTTTGATAAGACTGACCATTTCTGAGTTATGCCCAACAGAAGACACGTGAGGGGTGTATGCTTTTTATAAAAACAAGATGGCCCCCTAAAGAAAATGTGGTTCAATGGGTTGCTGAGCAATCAAAACATTAATCGAACTAACTGTTTGATAACGCGTTTGAATATTCCAACGAGGATTTTCTGTTGCCCAGAAAACACTGTTGTGCCTAGATTTACCCTCCATGAAATGTGTTCTAATTTCTGAAAATTATTTTTACATAGCAAATCGTATCACCTTAGGCTATAAAATAGGTTGTTGGTTCAACCAATGTTATAATTCCATATCTTGGGCTTCATCTTCACTAAAATCCGACATAGAGGACTCGCTTTCAGATGAAACGACTTGTTGTTCTTGGTCTCTAAGTGCCTCCTCTGTTGCATATTTCTTAACATATTCTGAAAATATAATATATCTATTAAATATAAAGTTAATGTATTACATATTTCTAAACTGTTGTAATATTTAACATTAATTAGTGTATATAAGTGAAAATTAGAAACAATTTACATACATACCATGGACTTTCTTTTTGTACTCTTCTGGTTTATGAAGGAACATTGCAGCAGCGTCCCCATTCAGTGGATCAATGGGATTAGGATACGTTAGTAGTTGTGGTAGAAATGATTCAAATATATTTGACAGGTCTGGAAACAAAAAGAAAATAGTTTTAATAAATTTTGAGAAATTTAAAATTGACTTTCTATATTTTGTGATTACTAATTATATATTAATGTTTTCTCAATCGTTGTATTCAGCTGTTGCATAATAAATGGCCATTTTTATGAGAATCACTGTGTTAATATTTTTAATCATAAATAAACAGTTCATCAGTTGTAAATCCTGGCATTACAACCCCTTTGTGGGCCCTGGCCTGTTCCAGAAGTCTTTCGCGGCTGCCTTCCTGTTCCATGTTAGAAGGATATCATTCGTGTCGTTGCACCATCAAATTTACACCTCCTAACTTTATCTTGCCTAGTCCATAGTTTATCTTTGCCAGCAATTCACCCCCCGGATCCTCGCATGACTAACCCATCTAAGTCTTGACAGCTTTATTACTCTTTTACAGAGCTACTTTGTACAGGACATAATCATCCTAATTTGATCTTCTTCACCATCCGTTATTTCCTTTCACAATGCCAAAAATTCTTTGAAAAATTTTCCTACAACATTGTTTTTGTTGTCTTGGAGATGGTCAAAGCTTGAGAAGCATACATTAGTACTGGGCAGATGAGAGTTTTATAGTGCCTGATATTTGTGATCAAGCAACTTTTCATATATTTAAGAAGCCAAAAAGGTATTAGCAGATATGATTCTCATGATGGTCTGGGAAAATTTATTTGATCAAATAATTTGAGAGTGATAATCAAGAATCAAATCATTTTGTGGCCCCCTGAAAGAAGTTAGAACCATCTATCAGTGGTCAATTACCACTTGCTACATACATATTTTTGATCTTCTACTCATTAATGGTAAGACCTAAGGTTAAGTCTGCTTCTTGTAAAGAAAGAAACGCATCCTTTAGTTCTGTGGGGGCTATGCTATCACATCCGCATTAGCCAGCAGCTGGATGTATTTGTCGAATATGATTCCTTAGGTCTGTAGACCAGAATCACTGATTACTTTTTCTAGGGCCATGTTAAACAGAAAGCAGGGTAGAGAATCACCTTGCCTTTATCTGCCCTGAAATCAGGGATGTTTTGGCCTGGATACGGACTACGCAAGAAGTATCCATCTGATTTTTACCAACCTAATGAGCTTGGATGGTATATTCATTTCTTGCTCACCCTTATACAATCATTGCCTTAGGACGCTTATAAGCACTTTTAAAATTTATAAAGAGGTGAGCTTACTGTTCAAAGGTAGAGGTACAATGGGAAGGTACAAAGGCTTGGACAATGAAGCCTTGCAGGATATTGTATATGAAACCAGACAAAAATTCGGGAATGCCAGCTGGTATTCAATGGTTTCCAGATATTCGGCAATAAAATGAAGAAACAATGTATTCCATAAAAATATTGAAACCATAATGATCCATTTTTGCATCACATCATAAAATGCAATAAGAAATTGATTCTTTACTTAAGCCTAAATGGTCAGTGGTGTCTAATTATGACATTTGTCAAAACCAAGTGCTCATCTTTAAAAAAATTATGGAGTTGGTTTGGTTGCTCAACTGATCTCTCATCTGGATTTTTATATATTTTTTCCCCATAAGGAGAGCTTTTTTATTGATCCTTGTTCCATTCTTTTATGTATAAATTTTTAAACAGAAAATTTGGGTTAAAAAAGCCAATGTCACAGGGGATTCGAACCCACATCTTTAGAACTGTACTCCAATGCACAAACTACCTGAGCCACCACAACTTCGATCTCCGAGACGACCTTTCTATCTCAACCCTAAGGTAAGGGTACAGTTCTGAAGATTGTGGGTTTGAATCTCATCTGTGTACATTGGCATTTTTTTATTTCCAATTTTCTGTTTAAAAATTAACTCATATATAATATAATGAATGTGACTGGAAAAAACACTTAGAAAGGTATAAAACAGCCATTATGTATGAAAGAACTAAATATGAAATAAATAAATTAAGAATATTTATAAAAATTCATACCATATAAAGCTGTCCATGCTTGATTGATAACATCTAAGCAGACAGTACCAGATACTTCATCTATATTCGGGTGGTAAACTTTATTCATAAATCCTATTGATGGTGATTTAAACGGATAGTGTTCTGGCAGATGAACCCGGACTTTCCAGATGCCACCCTCGTATGGTGCTAAAAAATTGCCATTGTAATATAACTGTTTTTTAGAAGCAAAACAGTATTTATTCAGTAAAAAAATTAACTTACTTCCTCTGGGTCCAAAGAATTTCACACAGAATTCATTCAGGCCGCCTAAGATTGTGACCTCATGTTTGCTTTCGATTCTGAAAAAACTAGTTAAGGACAAATAATGTTTTTTACATTTTTATGTTAGGTGCTTTAAATTTTTTAATGGGATAAGGATTCTTTTATAAAACTTACACAGTGTTTTATCATTGTGTGTGCAATCCAATCACAAGTTTTTCGCGCACTGTCCTGTCAAATACAGTTGTACAGTGGCCTAAATAAGGAGACTGCAAATTGCACATATCAACCCTAATTAAAGCTAATTGGTATGTCACAGGATCAGTTTCATTGCTTCAAATGTTTTTATTTTACTTATTATGATTTTTTACAACTACAATAAACAGTTAAACAAGGTTGCGTTAAACAGCTGCAGTTTCGTAAAGAAATAAACAATTTAAAAAACAATTTGTACTTGTACATTTATTTTAGTGCAAAGATAAAGTTCTGAAGATTAAATTTCACAAGTTTCAATTAATTATTTGCTATCATTTCTACAGAATTTTTTTAAAATTAGGTACACACCATTGAGTGATCAATATGTCAGCTAAAGAAGCTTACCTGGTTTCTTCCTTATTTCTATGAAAGACCCTAGATGGCTAAAAAAAAAAAAAACTCCTTTGACGATTTTATAACTGGAAAGGATCTTAATTTTGACTTTAGAGCTTAAAAATGGCAGAGGCCAAAAGAGAATTCCTATTCACTTAACTAAAAACACTAATAAGTCCCAAAGAAATTGTGGTTGAAGTTTGATTATTTCAAATCGTTCCAGTCTGCCGTCTCGCTGGTTTTGACAATTGGACATTTTAATATTGGCTTGTTCGATATAAAACAAAGATATCCATAGAGCGGACAATGCAGACACCACTTTTCATCCTTTAATGTTTCACAAGTTAATGGATAATAATATTTACCTAATATATCAATTGATACTATCCAAAATTCATGCTGAACCAACACTGAGTCATTTAATGAGTTTCAGTAGGACAACAAACTCATGAGAGTAAACAGACTCAATTAGTGTATATCTGAATATGGTTCAGCATGAGTTCACCGACTCACAGGCCAACAACCAGCATCAACTCCATCCAAAAATTATGCAACATACTAAAAAGAAGTAAAATTTTTCTGTGTAAAATGGAAATAAGAAGATTTCAGTTCTGTCGCTTATGTGTGCTACGATTTGCCTAGTAATCTGTCTGTTAAATATGATGTTTATGATGGATTTTAATTTAGGATTTTAGGATTTTTTAGGATTTTAAAAATTTAGGATTTTTAATTTAAAAAAGTTTAATTTTATTCATATTATTATAGTTATAATGTTATAATGTCTGAAGAATATTTTAATAGTGGTCTATATCTTTTTTTAATTGTTTGTTATAATCACTCATTAATTAATTAAGCAACATTTACCACAGCTTTGTACAAATGAGGCCTTGATGAAGGCCATGTATGAAGGAGTTTCACCATACAGAGATCTCAAGGACATAGTGTAAAATCACTACACATTTTAATTCAACAGGACAGGATTTATCAATATTTTGTTTTGGGTTTGACTGTTTTCAGTGAACAGAGAAAAATCCTCACTCCATTACATTATTAAAATAAACTGGTTTTGTGATACATCCTGATTTTCCATTTGATGCAAAAAGGCAAGAACTAAATTTCTACCAATATTTTCCACATTTTCGATGGCGTCGTTTTGCAATGCTGGGTTAGAGTTTCCCGTCGTAAAATTATGCTTGCCAAAAATGTAATGTTGGATGCAATGAAAGCTAAATTTTGCGTGAATGTATACATTTATAAAATTTATTTTGCCCTTTCTAGGGCTAAAGCGTTTTCTTTGAATTTTGCAATGACGTATTTAATTTTTGAAACATTTTCACTGCAGTACACAGTGGCCTGTACCCAGGTCCCCCATCTCGTTATGACAGGTTGTGGTGGAAGTAATAAATCTAAATAGTTATCCGTTAAAACCCTTACTCTACTTGGCACTTTAAGGAAATCCTTTATTTATTTTATTGCAGTTCAAACGGATCAAATGACCAAAGGCTGAACAGTCAAGAATACAAAAAACACAATTAAGAATATAAAAATGTATCACTAGATAAAAAGAATTAGCCATGAATTGATAAAATAACTTAATAAAACAGCAATTGATAACAATAAAACTTGTGGCTAAGGCAAAAAATTAAATACATAAAAAAACATACAAAACAAGAAACAGGGCTCAATGAATCACTTCTTTAACTCTAGCAAATTCTTTTTTAAAATCAGCGAGGAGTCAGAGAACAGGTCCTCGATATTAATATGGCAAATTATCAGGGAAAGACAAGATTCTGATCCATAATTCGTCCTATGCTGAAATAACACAGGAGCGGAGTTGACACTGGGCAACCCTAATACCAATGCAGGACAAGATCTCCAGGGAATCAATTTATTGTTAAGTATCGTCCATAAGAACAAGGCCAAAGCCAAAATTGTTCTATATTCCCAGGAGTCCAGTCCGACCAAATTAAGTCTTTCAGTATAAGGGAGCTCACTACTGTTATGTATATTAATTTTGAATAGCAAATATTTAGATACCCTCCTTTGTACTCAATCATGAGCGATCCACTGTTTGATCCATACAGCCAAACAATATTTGCCTACTCCAAATGAAAACAAACAGGTGATTGGAGAGGATTTTTTAGGCCAAATACATCTTTAAAATCTACAGTCCGTCTTTTAATGAAGCCTAAGTTTTTAAATGCTTTTTTTTGCAACAGCTTGAAGGTAGTCACAAAAACCACAGTTCTTGATAAAAAAAAAATAACCTAAGGTCCGTGATGGAACCGACGTCGTCCTGGGATGACCATTGAATTTATAAACAAACAAGTCAATTTCACGACTTTTTTCTTGGAAAATCGTGACCTTACACTTATTTTCATGTAATTAAAGAATATTGTTTGTGAACCAAGACCAGAAAGCGTCCAGGTTCTACAGCAGTATACTATATTGCTTAAATTAGGAAGTTGGGCGAAAGATTTGTAGGTCATCAGCTAAGAATTAAAATGATTTGTCAAAGTAATCCGATCCTAAGTAATTGAAAAATATCAGAAACAATACTGGCCCCGGATGAGAGCCTTGGGGCACACTGGAGTCAATAAAGACGTGGGCCGAGAATTTATCTTGTCAATTTATGTTTGATATCAAAGAATCAACATCTGAAAATTCACTTTTCTTTAAATTTTTGATTACATCGTGAAATCTTTAGTTCATTTTTTCTTTTAATTTTCAAAAGTTTGTTGTTTATTTTATTAAATACGGGCCAAAATATGTAAATTCAGGTGAAATGTGTAATTATATGTAAAATCCTACAAATATGTAAAATAAAATATGGTTTATTTTGCTTCTAAATAGCATGAAACATGAAATAAAAGTTTCAAAAACGGTGTAAGAGGATCAGAAAAAAAATATAAATCAAATCCATATTTTTAACTATTAACTACAAATAAAACTGGGATGGAATTTCTTTGTAATATGACTGAATCAAATAGAAAAAAACAAACATAATTACAAAAAAAAAGTATTTAGACTTGTTTATTTATTTATTTTTTTCATTCAGGTTTGATGTACTGCTTGCAGTTCAATGACGCGGCCATGACTTACTATCAACTTCAAGGACTTGAAAGGGAACACAAAGAAAAAAGGTTTATCCTTACAACCAACCATCCGGGTGTTCCAATCACATAAATTTCAAAATAATTACGGTTCCTCCTATTATCATCCTCACGACACGTTTTTCTACTAGTACCGATGAAAAAAAAATTCTATTCACAAACGACGATCACTTAATCTATGAATAAATAATTTTTGGCTTAGTTAATATCTTAAAACGGCAGTTTTACTATATTAGTATAACCCTAACAATTATTTTAAATTTATGTTGATTCTTAGTAATTGTTTCCTCGTGAAGGCTACGGGACGATGGACCTGTTGTTAGGCCATTTCCGATCATTTTGGCCCGCCTACCCTTGCTGTTTTGGTCTGCCAGACACGTTCGGCTCTTCGCCATCATCAGTGGTGGGTAAGTGTAAACAGAAACCAGACCAACTGGTTATGGGGGATGGCCGAAACGGACTGTAAAAGCGAGGCGAGGAAGACCAAATGGCCGGAAACGACCATTAGAATGGAATGGTTATATATTTGATTATTGTTATTGTCTGATTTGAAATCATACAGGAGAATTAATAAACAAACAGTAAACAAACAGCAAACAAACAAAACAAAAAACACTTGCCAGCGGCTATGTCTACAATAAATGAAGGCTGCTGCTAAACCAAAACGCAAATCCCGAAATGCGTTTATTCGTTCTTATTGTTGTAAGTGGCTTTCTACACTTGCACTACGAAAGTATAAGGGATTGAAAAGCTCCTTCAAGGGAAAAGTGAAATCTGCCAAATGCCGACCAAAACGTTTCAAGTACCTTGTGCAACCTGCAAGGACGCTCCTTTTCTCGTTGTAAGTTACAGTCCACACTACGCAGTTATGGCCGATCAGGACCGTTCTGTATCTCCAAGTAAAAAACAAAAATTATTTCTTTGGTCTGACAATTGCTATGGCCAGAACAAAAAATGAGGTGCTGGCTATGGTGGTCACATTGGTGGCAAAGGGGTACATCACACAAGGTCCCAGTGAGATCGAGACTACGCAATCATTGAAAAACCTAAACGAGGCGAAGGCCTGGTTAAAATACCATAATAATAACCAGAAACATCCTTTCTTATTGGTCAACAACGCCGGCCTCTTTAAATTCGTGGAAGTAGCAGACCAATTTTGGAAACAAATGCATATTTCCAAAGCTACCAAGATAAAGGTTACCAAAGAAAACTTTGGTGACATTGGTGTAAATAAATGCAATTCCTCACTGAGCCAATGGTCTCAAGTTCCTGTACACTAGAAAAATATGACAGAGGAAGGCCAAATATCTGGGGATTACACTAGATCAGCGGCTCATGTGGAACTCGCATCTAACTAATACTACCCAAAGAGCGAAAATTGCCTGGGGGAGGTCAGAAGGCTCTGCGCCAAGAACTGGGGTCTAGGCCCTGGAAGTTTTGTTAATCCTCCCACCACTTCCCATTTTAATCCAAGGAGAAGCCAGAGCAGCAGCCCACAGGATCATAAATGGACAACCATCTGCTAGGATAGGCCAAGTGAATAAACAATGGAAACTGAGGGAGGAGGTACAGGCAGATGCCATTCTAGGTATGCCAACTGATGCCACTGCTCCAAAGTACAACTTCACCAAGAAGTACAAAGTACTGATACCAGAACGGGAAGAATGGGCCAAGGGAATACACTAAAGGCAAATTCCTACTGGTATACTGACGGCTCCAAAACCGACAAGGGTACGGGAGGTGGGGTCTTTGGGATGAACGCCAAGACCGAACTGTCGTTAAACCTAGGCAAGTATGCTACAGTTTTCCAGTCCGAAATCATAGCAATTGAACAATGTGCCAGAGAAATAAATAGACTAGGAAAACATTCCCGGAAGATAGCCATTTTCTCTGGCAACCAAACAGCTCTCAGAGCCTTAGCCTCATGCGAGGCGAAGGCAAAGAGTGTTTGGAAATGCATGGAGGCCCTGACGGAAGTCAGCAACACTAATGACCTGACCCTGGCATGGGTCCCTGGACATTCGGAGCATAGAGGCAACGAAAAGGTTGACATACTGCCTAAAAAGGGAGCCAACATGGACTCTATGAGCCCAGTGACCTACTGCGGCCTAGCAGCCTGCCACAAAAGAGGATACATCTTAAAATGGGTCCTTAATGAGTCCAAAACCTGGTGGAACAATGCCACAGTTATGAGGCAAGCGAAGAGATTATAGAAGGACCAACCGCAAAACTGGTTAGACTCCTGAGGGGGCACTGCCACTTAAGAAAGCACATGCACCGGATAGGAGTACCGACAGAAGAAACGCTGCAGATACTACCAGGAAGAGGAGGAGACCGCAGAACACATTTTATGTTTCGGTGAAGATGTCTATGTAGGTTCAGGTTCTTACAACTAGGACAAGAAAAACCACAAGCAAGTTCCTACACCAAGGAACCGCTGGCAAAGCTGTGGAGGCTGGTTAATAGCCTGAAGCTGGCCAGTGAGTTATAAATAACAGAGGAGCACAATAGATCTATTTAGGTCGAGGAGCAGTAGGCCTTGTGGCCGCCTCTCTTATCCCTATTCATACCTTATCCATTTGTAAGATTCCTCACTTTAAACCTCAATTTTTTAAGTGCAACTTCCATAGCGCTTATAGCGTTTTGAAGTTTTTTGCAAATTTAAAATTGCTTATTGCTCATACAAATATTTTTTCTAACCCAGAAACATACCAGTTTTGTGCATTTTTCTATGACGCTTCAATTTTTATATAAAACATTACATAATTACAATAGGATTTTGGGGTTGTTTAACCCCGCCACTAGGAAGATCGAGCACTCTCGGGAAGCGAAAGTGACCAGACTTCTATATTTATATAGGGTGTTGTGATTATATTAATTTTGGAATAAAAATAATTTATTAGCGTGAAAGGAAGGGTTTGCTTAACCCCGCCCCGAGGAATATGGAGTACTTTGGGAGAGTGATTGTGACATGCATTGTACGTTTTATTCTCTAGTTGTTGACATCCTGAGGTACAAATGAGAGGCTACCATTTTGGGATATCGATTAAGTTTTCATATAAAAGCAGTCAGTAACCAGATCAAGAAGCTCAAATGGCTGCAGGTTGAAAAACATATAAAAACGCAGAGGGGGGCCGGCGATGACCTCAGCTGTTTGTCGACCTCTAACTTCCTCATTGTTATTACAACAGGATTATTGTTCCTTGTTAAAATTGGATTAAAATTAGAACTTTTGTTCTTTCTTATTGATAAGTGATGCAATTCGAGAATAATAGTACATTTCGATAATGGTGAGAGTTTTCCTTTCATTTAACCAGCTGGAAAACGATTAATTGTTCGATGAGTAAGTCGTGATGAGTAGGAGTGATTGTGTTTTATCAACTGCTAAAATTTGCAATTATTATCGACTTAATGCTTTTTTTAAATGATAAAAAGGACAAAAGAGTTTTTCTTCGCACCCCATATCCTGTTTAAAAGAATGTTTTATAAACCGAACATAAGAGAGAAAAAGTTTAAATATCAGACAGTGACTCCGTAGGAAAATATCTCAAAGATAAGCAGAAAAAATGGATCGTGCGATAACAATTTGAACCCAAACAAAGATGGAAGAAAACTAACTCGAAAACAATGGCCTTGCATTAATATTTAATCAAATAGCGGGGAAACAATGGTCAATCTAGTGCAAACCGTGGCTGGTTTGTTTTAATTGTATAACACTGGCCTCAAAACTTAAGCAGGATGGTTCATTTGGTTCGATGCACTCGACAGATTCTGCTGTATTAGATTTAAACTGTTACGCAATATGATATTATACGAAGGAAACATTAAACCAGATGGAGTCGAGAAAGGAACGTCTAAGAATGACGTCCACAAGTATTTTCAACTTGTTCAAAATGTCACAAATTTTTAATTCAAACAATGGTAAAATAAGCAAGATTGGATATGTAAAAAAAACCTAATTTCATACTTTGTTAACCTTTTCTTTAAATATTAAGTCACAATGTCCAAACCTTTAGCAAGGAAATCAAATAAATCAAACAGCAATTGAAAATTTTAAAACGGCAATTCCACTGACTGGAAAGAAATTAAAATCTTTCAAAGACCGTTTGCTTTACATTAAGATTATTGTCAAAATAAAAATAATGAAAAATTCCAAGTCAAGGCAAACTAAGAATAGAGAGAGTAAAGATGAGCGTACTTCCTCAAAATTGCAGTATGCTGGAAAATATCCTAAGAAAACTTCAGAAAACATTTTTTTAAATCGATTTTCATTTTAATCTTGCAATAATTGATTAAATAACCCATCAAAAATAAATTAATGTGGTAAGGACATTTTTTTAAAATAAGGAGGGAGATTTCATATAGATTTGCTCTGTTTATTGTTGATTGGACAACCCATCAAGAATAAATTAATTGTGTTAAAGACAGTGTTTTTTTAATAAGGCAACAGATTTAATTCAGATTTGTTCTTTTTTTTATCTTAGAAGTCCTTTTGATTGGGCAACCCATTAAGAATAAATTAATGAGGTTAAAGACTCTTTTTTTTAACTAGGAGACAGATTTTATTCAGATTTACTCTGTTTTTAATTTGATTTTCATCTCTGCAGTCCTTTTGATTGGACAACCCATCAAGAATAAATTAATTGTGTTAAAGTGTTTTTTTTTTTTTTAACTAGGAGACAGATTTCATTCAGATTTGCTCTTTTTTTCATCTTAGCAGTCCTTTTGATTCGACAACCCATCAAGAATAAATTAATGTGGTTAAAGATTTTTTTTTAAATAAGGGACAGTTTTCATTCAGATTTGCTCTTTTTTTTCATCTTAGCAGTCCTTTTGATTCGACAACCAATCACGAATAAATTAATGTGGTTAAAGATTTTTTTTTAAATAAGGGAGTTTTCATTCAGATTTGCTCTTTTTTTCATCTTAGCAGTCCTTTTGATTCGACAACCCATCACGAATAAATTAATGTGGTTAAAGATTTTTTTTTTAAATAAGGGACAGTTTTCATTCAGATTTGCTCTTTTTTTCATCTTAGCAGTCCTTTTGATTCGACAACCCGTCAAGAATAAATTAATGTGGTTAAAGACATGTTTTTTTTAATAAGAAGACAGATTTCATTCAGATTTTTTTAAAATCTTAGCAGTCCCTTTGATTCGATAACCCACCAAGAATAAATTAATGTGGTTAAAGAATTTTTTTTTACTTAGGAGCCAGATTTCATTCAAGTTTGTTCTTTTTTGAAAATAGACATGATAGTCAAAAAATACAATAAACGATAACGGTGCTAGGTACAAAAAATGGCCGTACTTTAGATAATCAGCCAAAGGATAATGAAAATCTAGAATCCCAGGTATTTTATCACTAAAAATAAACCTATGTGACCTTTCGCACCCCTTAGTCAACGATGAAAGATCACACTATCTCATAGCCCTACTAAACCTGCTTAGAAATAGTAGATAAAACTAATGCCTAGAAGCGGAACCATCTCATTCCGATATCAAATGGATATCAAATCTTCATACCTAAAAAATAAATAAGAAGCAGATTTACAGCTGCGGGCTCAAACTAAGATGTTGAAATGATAGCGGGTGGAAATTTCAGATGACATTAGATATAAGTAAAAATCAATATTGTTGGAAGAGGTCCGGGGAAAGTGAAGTTCTTTCCAACTAGGTCTCTATTTCTTAGGGGATCGATGAAAGAGCAATTTCATTTATATAAATTTGATTAAACAATCATCTCACTCATTAACCATCGTAATAATAATCGAGTAATAAACAATTTACGACTTAACTGTACAATGCATAATACATACATTACAATATTATTGTTCAAATTGACAAATATTTTATTTTAATAAGTTGAAATATTTATAACAGAAGTGATTTTTTTTTAACTACACAGGGTGTCCCGTGAACAGACGTCAATACTACAGGCTATCCAAAATTGTATTAAAAATTCTCTATTGTCCAAAGCCTGATTCTTACATGTATTCGAGATATTTAATTTTTCAAGTCACTTCAACCTGCATCCCATATCTCATAAGATCTTAATCCTACTGTAAATTTAATTACACCAAAGGAAAAAGCATTGAAAACCCTATTCCATTCATTTTTTATTGTAACTTTTATTGTAACGCAAACAAAATATAAAATTGCTTAGAATATAAACGTCTACGAGTTTAAGTCCTTGCCTAAAGTTCAAGTAAAATTTACGCGGTTCTGTAAACACTGACATTTATGGCACTTACTGAAAAGTTGTCTCTACAAACTAGTAAACACATGAACCTAATTTCTCAAAGGTCAGTTATTGCCAATGTAAAATTAACATTTAATTGCTAAACATGTGATTTTTTTATTACAAAATTAGTTATTAAGATTTTGAAGCTTCCATTAAAAAATAATGAGTAATAAAAACAAACGAAAAAGATTCGTTGATACAAAACTCGACATAAAAAACAAAAAGCTTAACAATTGTAAAATACGTCAGGAAACGATGTCAGGCTTGCATTCTTCAAAAAGGTGGACTTTTTGAAAATTTAATTAAATTTTGTGAAGCTTGTTGTTTCTTCTCATGTTCAACTTTGAATCAAAGAGTGCATTTTTGTTTTCGTCAGGGAACGATGCCATGTGCATTCTTCATGAAGGTGGACATTTTGAAAATTTAATTAAATTTTTTGATCCTTGTTTTTTCTTCAATTTTGCACCTGAGGCTTTTTTGTTTAATTTGTATCACTTTTTATTTTTTACCATATTTTACATTAGTACCTCCATGCGTGGTGAAAAGGATCTAACACTCTCTCAATCACAAACCTTCAATCCTAGCCTAATGTACGGGTTTCAGAGTACTCGATATTCCGCTTAAAACCCGACCTCATTCACGCTAATAAATACATTCATACTTTATGTACTATTAAAATTTACATTTGCACAATTAGTCTAAAACACTAATCTAGAATGGTCGGCGTATGGTGTACTATTCCACCACAGACCACTCACGCATACACTACTATTACACTAATAAATACATTCACTCAAGCCACTCATTCTATATTTACAGTTAAGAATGCGGAGCCACTGGCGCATTTAATATTACGACAGTGCCTCCGCCAATTTACTCTAGAAGAAAGACTTAGCCTAGTACAACCTAAATCGGTGGATCTGTGGAGTACGCGATATTCCTGCACTACCCACCCATTCACATTCACTTTCGCGCCAATAAATACATTCATTCTACACAAACACACAAAGAGAAAACTAACCTAGTTCGGGGTCTGTGGGATACTCGTTATTTTTTGTCTTATGTCCCATTTTGTACAAGAGAGTATTTTTCGTTTATTTTCGATTACTTTATTTACTTATTTATAAAAGTCTCAAAGTCTTAATTACTCATTTCTTTTTTTAAACTAAAACTTTGTAACTAAAAAAATCAAATTTTTAGCAATTAAACGTGAATTTTACATTTGTGGTAACTAACCTTCGAGAAATTAAGCTCACGTGTTTAAAGTTTATTATTTAATAGAGACAACGGTTTTTGTAAGTGTCAATCGGCCAGTATTTACAGAACCAACCCCGCCAAGATAGATATATAGATAAGAAACTTTTATTTACAACAAAAGAAAAAAGACTACTACAAAAAAAAAGTATAAGTATACACAAGTATGGAGTAAAACCGTCTGCCGGAGGTTGTTCCTGTTATCATAAAAGCAACATGGAAATTAAAAAATATGTAAAGAAAATAAACAAAAAATGATTAATTTTTTTCAGAACTAAGAAAATCTTTCTTAAACTTTAGACAATAACTTTGGAAACTGGTAAATGTTTATGTTCTTAGTGATTATGTATTTTGTTTGCTTAAGTTTAAAATAAAAAAACAATATTTAAAATAAACAAACAAACAAAATAAAAATGAATATCGTATGGGTTCTAATGCTCTTTTCATTGGTATAATCAAATTTACGCTAACATAACATTTACGCTAAATATTTTATGAGATACGGATCTTTAAGGAATAAAATTGTGAAAGGTTGAATAAATTTGAAAAATGAAATTATCTCGGATACAGTTAAAAATCAGTCTTTGGACTTCCTAGTCCAATTTGACGAAAACAAGTCAAAATATATATATGTGTCAAATAAGTCCGGCAGATATATCGACTTTTGCACATTTAAGTTTGCCCTATAAACAATGTTATTAAAATTAATTGTATCATGATTTCTATGAAAGCGAACAATTTGACATTTATTAATTTTACAGTACGTATTTTATCACGCCAATCGAATAAATTTTTTCAAGCCACATTGAATAATCACAGTTCATTGATGACAGCTTTATAGATTTTCGGATCGTCTGCATGAAGTTTAAATATACATAGAGAAATCATTTGGCAACAGAACAGAAATTTTTATTTACAAATATATAATTTAATATATAAATACATTGGTTTAGTGGTTGTTAAGTTATAAATAAATTATTGTCACGATATAATATTTCTATTAGAGGAAAATATTAAATTAAAAACCCCAGCCATCGTGGCCTAACAATAATTGCCTATAGGGGGCGTCGGTGGCCGCAACGGTTTAGGCGTTGACACGGCGTTCATCACTGTAAGGTAAAGGTCCCGGGTTCGAATCCAGCGGCCCTGCATAAAAACCCGACATACTTACAAATGGGCTTTTTTTCAAAAACACCGGCTCCCCGAGGGTTGATATAACCTCTGTTGTTGCGACCCTCGTTAAAAAATAAAAAAATTAAAAAAAACTGCCTGTTTGGAAGCAGATTGTACTGGTACTAGCTAAGCATTGATCAAAACATTTAATGGTTACATCTCTGATGTATTCCAGCAACATTAACATTTTTGTCGCATTGTGCAGTACCCTAGTGAGTGTATATCGGGGCAAGTCTGTCGCAACCCTCATAAACTGGTACGCAGATAGCAGTTTTACCCTTGTTCACTTTATCGTTAATGTGGGGTGTAAAGGTGAGTTTATAGTCCAATATCACCCCAATATAATTGACCGACTCAGACCACGAGTTATACCTTCCATTTGTATATTTTTATACAACAAAGGTCTACACTTGCTGAAAACGATTGCCGTTTTATTATGATCAATTTTAATTTTACAACGGTTGCTGAAACTTCCAGTGCATTGCGTTGTCTCACCTGTTCGATATTGTATCTATCCTCCTAGAGGAAGGAAGGGTAGAGAGGGATATTGTCGGCGTAAAGAGCCGTTTTTACGTTCTTAAGGCGAGACATTTTGTTGTAACGTACAACAGGATGGGCCCAAGGATAGAGCCTTGAGGAACACCAGCAACAATGGCCCTCGGTTGGGAAAGGGTTGAGCGAAAGGAAACACGGAATTGTCTGGATAACAGATAGAATTGGATTACTTTTATTATGTAGGGTGGGAAGGTGTATTCCAGCTGACTACCATTATGCCAAACAGCGTCAAAGGCCTTTTGAATGTCTATCAAAACCACGCCAGTCTGCTTTCTTACATTAAAGCGTTATGTCATCTAATATTCGGGCTAAGTGGGTTGTGATAGATAGTTCTGTACTGAACCCAAACTGCTCCGGCATAACGATGCTGTTTTCATGCAGGAAGGCAGTTATGGAGGTGAGCAAAACACGCACTAATATCGTCGTTGAAGAAAACGTTGAAGATTAAGAGGTGAGAGATGGCCAACAAAATATTCCACCAAATTAATCAATTAAAGGTCTTTTGGTACTGAAAGTCAATAAGAACGACATTGTCTACAAGAATTGTATCCTATGAAGGGATTGTCAAAAATCAACCATTGGATACTGAACATCACCCGCATTTCTCGAAGCGGCAAGTTTCTTAAATTCGAAATATTTCGACGGCTAGATCAATCGCTTGCACTGCCGATTGCAATGTTTGTGATACTGTAAAAGCTTTCGCAACGTATTTCCCCGTTTGGTAATCGAAGGCGGCCGCAACGACGGAAATTATACGCGGTTTTTTACGCGGTGGGACTCTATCCCGGAAATGGGCAAAATACCAAAAAGATCTTTTGCGCATGATCTTGTTAATCTAAAACGGACACTTTTCCAACTATTCGACCTCAAATAACTCTAAAAGAATTAGTACAGATTTTTTTTTCACAGTTGGGATATGACTATTTACATAATCGGACGAGATAAGACAAAATGTCAACAGCTAGTAAACACTGTATTTTTAAATCGTATCATAACAATTGTAGTACGATTCATGACGAAAATGCAATAATTTCTTAGTGATATTTCTAACGTGTCCTGACGAACCGTGAATCAAATTAAACCGATGAGTAAAACTGAAGGTGACGACATACCGAAACGCTTCTGACAGACCAAAACAGCTAGGATATGCAGAGCAGACCGAATGACCGGAACGACCGAACCACATTTTCTTTGTTTATTCTCGCCTATTGTTAGGTTAATTTTCGAAGCTAATTCCCATATTCGACGCTAATAAAACCCACCCATCAATTTGGTTTCCGAGCCATTGTACATACTGTCCAATATTTTTATTTGTTTTTATTTTGTTTATTTGGACTTTATACATATTAGTACATATTACAAATGTTATCACTGTATGTTGTATACACACAGTCACAGCACTAACACTAATAAGAGCGATGCACCCGCAGCCATCAGAAGCAAACCAATGCTGGCACTAGTGTGAGGGATTAACGGGCAGAGATTTCGAGACCATCGTCGATTAAGGTGACATGGCGGGTTCTCGGGATGTGAATGTTTAGAGAGGTCTTTAGCAGTATGGTTAGGATGGATCGAGAGGTTGGTGTGGAACTTTTGAAATCGGGAATGAATCTGTTGACGAAAGGAATGTTGACGTCGTTGTGGATAGTGAGGTTAGTGACGCAGTAGGGAGCTTTTACGATTTGGCCGAGGACTTTTAATTAGGATTGGATGCGCTGGATGTAGAATGTCTTGGCATAGCCCATAGTTCCACTCCGTCGCAGTTTTGTATAAGGTTAGTTTAGTTTTGACTGTCAGGACGAATTTCAGTCCTACAAGTCTTCGTAGCTGTCCAGGTTTTGTGTTTAGTTGTTTTTTTAGATCTTATGGGATTCCATGTCTGTTGTCTAGGTACAGTCCTAGTATTTTATATATATCAGTATTTTATTTTAATGGAGGACTGTATAGCGTTGTATTTTTTTACATTATGTTATTTTTATTGTTTTTATAACTGATATTTTAGGTACTATTAAGAAAAGAAGAATATTTGACTTAATTGGGTCTATGAGATAGCAAGTTAGTTTTGAGGAATTCTTCCCTTCTTAACCTTATCACTGACCTATTTGGGTTCAGAAGTTCTCATTTCACTGTGCAGTAGCACAGTGCTATCGCGCTGTAGATATCATGGCTACCGCTTTTGTGCAAAAGTAATGCTGCTTCGGTGTATTCCTAAATGGGAAGTTAGATCGGGTATGGCACTCCGGGCTACTCTGGAAGCTTACAAGATTCCTCCCTTTTACCTACGGCCTGACCCTAAAATCCTACCTATCCGACAGATACTTTTAAGACAGCCTCTCTTTATCGGCCGACTATCACACCCCTGTACCACAAGCAAGTTTCTTACCATCCATGCTTTACACAGCATACACCGCAGGCATTCCTACCACACCTGAAATGATCCTCACCGCATATGCGTATGACACAGCCATCCTTTATTCTCATACAAATCCTGTCATCTCATGTCACTTTCACCCTTCGGAGAATGGTGCTACCGTCTACTACAATAGTATCCTCCTTCCGATCAGCATGTTAGGCTATACATTGACAAACGACTTATATGGAACCCTCCCCACACACACAGAGTTCAGACATCTTAAAAGATTGCTGGGCAAATGATCCAAACTGTCTCCACAAACAAAGGACTCATATAAACTCCTACTAATGTGAAAGGTTGGAAGGATTACATTATTTAGATGTTAGAAGGTGTGGCGGTGTCCTCAGTTTTAAGCCGTATGTCCAAATCAGTTTCAGTAGTGCTCATAAAGGTTTAGTTTTTTTATATGTGACGTTCTTGATAATAATTTGTCCAGTTTTCCGAAGCGTTCTTGGCTTTTAGTACGTGCATGTCAATTCGAGGTTAGACGAAAGTGGGCATAAACCCAATCATACACAGTTAGTTTTTGGGATACGAGTATTATTGAGGAATATTGTATGATGGGTTTTATTTTGGAGGGTAAAAATAACATGGGCGGCATTTGCTTATATTTATCAAAAGGCGCCAGAATTTACTCCATTCGGCTATTCGCAACACGTGTGCCTGGAGCTCTTCCATGGGTATGTGATTCATATCGAAGCACCTGTTGTGTTGAGGGCGAAAACCGAACTGGTGATCTGGGAAAAAAGGTTGAATGTGTAGGGATCAATCTTTGAGATGGATTTTCCTATTTATTTTTGATTAGAGAGGAAGTAGGCTGATTGGACTGTAAAAAGACGCGTAATGGATGGGTTAGCCGGGTTCTGGGAAAAGAGTGCTGTTGAACTATTTCCAAAGCAAAGAAAAGAGTGGTGCGGCATATCGTAGAAATATGTGAGTAATGGCTTTTTTTGTGGAATACGCGGACGATTAGGGACGTGATGAGGTCAAAGCCAGGAGCCTTGTAATTCAGCATCCATTCACGATAAATTTTACCTTTCAAGTCGTAATTGCTTTGTGTGGAAAGGACATGGGTAGGGGGATGTGAGGTATTCCTGGATTTCATTTTTGTTAAAAGTATTATTGGGGGTCGGGATTCGAGGTGTATGTACGATGGAAAAAACAAAATAATGACCTTTCTTCACTGTGATTAAACTAATTTTTTGCTCAATACTCGAACAAGTTCAAGATTTGTGTTGAATGTTAAGCCAATGGAATATTGAGAGAATTTCTCTTGGGGACTGCGGGAGGATGAACCGGTCATTCCCGATTAGGGGGATGTGAGGTATTCCTGGATTTCATTTTTGTTAAAAGTATTATTGGGGGTCGGGATTCGAGGTGTATGTACGATGGAAAAAACAAAATAATGACCTTTCTTCACTGTGATTAAACTAATTTTTTGCTCAATACTCGAACAAGTTCAAGATTTGTGTTGAATGTTAAGCCAATGGAATATTGTGAGAATTTCTCTTGGTGACTGCGGGAGGATGAACCAGTCATTCCCGATTATTTTGGCCTGTTTATCATCGCAGTTTTGGTCTGTCAGTGACTGTATTGTTTAATCGAGTCCCTTTTATTATAATAAGGAACAGCTCCCAATAGATCCGTCGAAAACGCTGACAGGGATGATGATGAGGAGGAGGATGTGGTTTTCCTCTCTCCAGGCACTGCAGCCTTCTGGCCTGCATTGGACCTTCCTACTTCCTTAGTTCAGTGCAATCGACACGATCCTTCTTCAAAGATCATTGACTGTCGTTACTGCAATTCCATTCCCTGGGTTTTTTTTGTATCCCAGGTTGTCTCCATTGTTCCAGTTTCTTCGCATTCGAAGGTGATATGGGTAGCTGTTTTTTCCTCTTCATTGCATAATCTATAAATGGGATATCATTGAATAGGCCCATGTTGTGCTTTCTCAGATGCAAGTGACCGGTAAATTGTCCTGTCACTCTTCGGAAATTAGCCCTTCCTAACTGTACAACCGAGTTTGCCAGTCTTGGTGAGGGTTGTTTTAGTTTACTGTGTCTAGCGACCCCTATAGAGGTTATCCATTTCTCCTTTTGTCTTTTTTTGTTCAATTCTGTGATGGAGGATTCTTTGTTTGTTTTTCTTATCCCAAGAATCTGGACCTATGGGCTTGCAGATCCTTCTCTCGCCAGCGTCAAAATTCCTTTGTGTCCTGGTTTTGGATGCATTCAATTACAAGTTTTGATGTGATTTGTTTACATGCTGACACTTTAATAGCTGCTTAAAACCAGCACCGAAGCCGGGAAAAAAAACTTTCCACCTTTTACAAACATATAAAAGTGCACAGAGCCAAACTACAAAACGAACTTAAGATAGAATTATTATCTTCAAAAATGACGAATGCACAATATCTGGCAGGAACAATGTCAATCAATTTAACGGCTTTAGTAATCCGGAAATAAATGAGATGATGAAACGATTGTTAATCTCTGAAATGAGGTCATTTTCTTAGCTTGTAAGAACACCGGAACGTAAAACTAAATTAAAATTCCACTTCTGTCTAATGTAAATGTTAAACAATTTTTTCTTTCTTAAAGGGTTTAGTATATACCTTCTTAAAAAATGCTCCAATTTAGAACAGATTTATTTATTTTATCATCTGAGTTGTAACACATTAACAACTTACTAAAAAATCGCCAAAAGTCAAAAGACATCAATAATTATTTACGAAGGTCAATAGTTTGAATGTATACTACACAAAAAATATTTCTGTCTTTAATAAAGAGGAAAAAGATCCTTTGATGGCAACCGCAGAAGCATGAACAGCAGCAAGAGAGGAGAATATTTTTGGACCATAAACCGCTGAGCGGAACATCACGGCACCAACATAAATATTTCCTAAAAGACTTGACGAAAAAAATCAAAGTGTAAAATTTAAGTTTTTGAAGAACACCTTCGGTCCATAAACAGTTTCAAATAATTAGTTCTTTTGATATTAAAACATGCGAACTTATCAGCAAGATTCAAAAAGGTACACTCAATATCCAAATAAAAAAACTGCTTTTGAAAGCTTAACAATTTAGTACATGAAATTGAATACGGTAGTAATAAGTAATCTAAAAGAAGTTTGCCTTATACAACTGTTAAACACATTTATAATACAATCAGCAATAATTCTATGACAAAGAATAATGTATAGTAACCACAAACTTATTTTTATATAAACCAAATTAACCGAGATCAAAAATTCATTAGTTTTTATTTATTTTTAATTAATTTAATGATTTGGCAGAAAATTGATCAAAACACCAGAATACCATTTATTGATAGAATGAATTTAACTAAAAATTTATTTCATGGACTTGCTCATAAAATGTAACTAACAATTTATTACATGGTTGTGTTCATAAAATTTAACTGACAATTTATTCCATAGTTTTGCTCATAAAATTACACCATTTTCGTCAAGTAGCGTCAGAACAGGATACTCTTTTTTTTGTATTTTATTCAAACATTTATAAGTAATTTTGTCGTTATATTAATTACAACATTCTTATTTTAATGTAGGTTGATGGTGTGGCTATGGGAGGCGTTTTGTCCTCCAATTTTACAGATATCCTAACGAATGATTTGATTTTGGGTTTTAAATCAAGTCGCTTATAATATTAAGCTCATTTGTATGTTAATGACGTGTTTCTGACTTTTCGGAAGAATAATTTAGACAACTTCCTTAACCTTTGTAATAGTTATCATGAGAACATACAATTCACATATGAATTTGAAATTTTAGTCGTGAAGTGATCCGAAGTCCCGCGGGGACAATGATGCATAGGTGGTATACACAAGAAATCAGCTCTGACAGATATTTCAATTATTTATTTTCTCACTTTTTTGGACAAAAACTGCGTTGTGCCAATAATTGATAGAGTTTTGGCACTAAGCAGCACATGCTTCTGGAGTGAAGTTAAAGAGCGAGCTTTCCGAATTTTAAGAAATAACAAGTACCCAAAGACATTGGTTAATGTATAGTACAGATATTTACTGATGATAGATTGTTAGATATTAATTCAATAAAGTAAACAAACGGTGAAAAAACAGATAGAAGTATTTTTCATTTTCACCTTCAAGAGTATAACGTGCGTCCCAGTGATTTCGCTCAGGTTAAAATATTAATATATTAAATATAATATATATTAAAAATTCATAACACCTGTGGATTTGATGCACATTGAACGTTAGTCCAATCAAAAAGTTAGTGTCACGAGCGGGATTCGAACCCACGACCTTCGGCTAAATCGCTACCAATTGAGCTACAATATCTTCATTTCAACCAATACCTTACATAAAGATTAATTAAATGAAAGATGTTATTTGGTCAATCGGACCACGGGTTAGTACATGTTGCAAATTTTTTGATAGTTTCCATCATGATTTTGAGGAACTCCATAATAAAATGATGGGTAGGAAGAAAATTGTCTTTTCAACAATAGGACTGTAGGTGAGAAGAGTGCGACTGAAATCAATAAAAACCTGAAACGCTTTATTTTTATCTTCTTTTTCGAAAAATATCTGAGGCATTAGGATAGCAAAAAATTTGGAAAAAAATGTCTTAACCTACTTTGCTGAGTCGTTCGGTCACAAATTTTGTGTATCACCATCTACGATACCCATAATAATTATTATGTGACCGAATGACGTAGCAAAAGTAGGTTAAAAAATAGCAAGAAACAATTTGAATTTTTTTTCACCCTATAAACCCAGCAGACGAATTTGTGAGAAATAAAAAATAATTTTCTCACAAATTTACCTAACTACCTAACTATACCCATAATAATTATTTTGTTACCGAGCGATTTACCAAGCTTTTAAAAAATTTAAGTTAGAAACGATGTTGATATTGGTTGTTTTTTTTCACTCCAAAAACCCAGAAGACAAATTTGTGAAAAAAACAAAAAATAATTTTCTCACATTTTTACCTAATACACTACTTAAGTATACAAATTTTTAAAAAAAATCATTTTTTCACCAATGTAGCAAAAGTAGGTTAAAATATTTTTTAAGCAAGAAACAGTAGATATTCTTATTTTTCACCCCAAAAAAAAAAAAAAAAATTTTTTTTTTTTGCAAAAGTAGGTTAAAATATTTTTTAAGCAAGAAACAGTAGATATTCTTATTTTTCACCCCAAAAAACCTTGAATACAGATTTTGAAAAAATAAAAAAAATCTTTTTTTCATAAATGTACCTAATATACTTGCAAGTTGCAATAATTATTTTTTGACTGAAAGACGAAGCAAATATAGGTGAAAATATTTTTTAACAAGAAACAAGTTGATATTCGTTTGTTTTTATGTTTTCACCCCCAAAAAAACCCTTAATACAAATTTATTAGAAATATAAAAAATCGTTTCTTCACAACTGTACTTAATGTACTATCTAAGTATACCCATAATAATTATTTGTGACCGAGAGACGTATCAAAAGTAGATTTTTTTTTTTAAGCAAGAAACAAAGTTGACATTATTTTGTTTTACCCCAAAAAACCCTTTAATACGAATTTTTGAAAAAACCAAAAAATTATTTTTTCACATATGTACCTAACAACTTACCATGGATACCCATAATAATTATTCTGTGACCGAGTGACGGAGCAAAAGTAGGTTAAAATATTTTGTAAGAAAGAAACGAAGTTTATATTCTTTTTTTTACCCCATAAAAACCTTGAACACAAATTTGAAAAAAAAAAATAATTTATTTCTCAAATGTATCTAATGTACTTGCAAGTATACGCACAATATTCTTTTTTGACCGAGTGACGAAGCAAAAGTAGGTTAAAAAAAATTTTCCATGAAACAAGTTGATATTCGTTTGTTTTTGTGTTTTCACCCCAAAAAAAAACCTTTAATACAAATTTATGAGAAAATATAAAAAATCATTTTTTCACAGCTGTACTTAATACAACATATAAAAAATCTAATGAAATATCACATCATCAACGCACTATCAGCTTATTTCCATTTGTCTTCAGTGATGTAGAAAAATTTTACAGAAAAACAGATGTTGATTGCAGATGCAATCCATTGATGGGTATTTATTTTTGTGGAGTCATACAATATATATAAAAAATCTAATGAAATATCACATCCTCGATGCACTATGACCATAATTTTAACCGAAAAATGCGTGCGTGTGGGTGGAGAGAAGGGGAGAGAAATGTGAAATTCGGTAAAAAAAAATAAAGTGATAGTGCGTCGAAGATGTGATATTTCATCAGATTTTTTTAATATGTTGTATGACTCTCTAGCAGCATATTTTTGCCGAATTCTCATTTGTCTCTTACATTGATGAAAAAAAGACATGGAACTTTGGTCACACATGCGGCAAGAGTACGTCCTTTATGGTTATTTCATTATATACGTACATTTTGTATGACTTAAATTAAGTTGTTTTCAATGAACCGGATTTCTAGCATTGAAACTCATCATCAAGTTGAAAGAATTACAAACACGACTCGACATGAATTGTAAAGTGGACCCCGCCGAACCGACGTGCCAATGGGAAGCTAGTTTTTGATGCCGCTCAATTTTGAAGGATTCTTCCAATTAATTTATTCTTTAGACCCTAGTATAAATTTTACATTGAAAATAATTAAAGATGGTTGTTGAATTTTGAACATGCGAAAAACGTGAATTATAACGCAACTAAATATTATCCTAATACATACTGTAAGCAAAATAATTTTAAATTAGTAATTAATTTGTATTTCCAATATTATTTAGTTGCATGTTTAAAATAGGTGATAAATTAAAATCTATCATATTATTTATGCATACATAAGAGTCATACAACATATAAAAAAATCTAATGAAATATCACATCCTCGATGCATATTACCTTAATTTTAACAGAAAAAGTATGTGTGCGTGCGTGCACGCGCTTGTGGTGGGGTGTGTGTGTGTGTGTGGGTGTGGGTGTGTGTGGGTGTAGTGTATGAAGGAAAGAGAAATGCGAAATTCGGTTTATAAAATCAGCTGTGCGTCGAGGATGTGATATTTCATTAGATATTTTTTATGTTGTCTGACTCGTATGTATGCATAAATAATATGATAAGATTTTGATTGATTTTCATCAACGGAAGAGACAAATGAAAATTCCGGCTAAAAATGAGCTGGTAGAGAGTCAAACAATGTATAAAAAATTTAATGAAATATCCCATCTTCGACATTCCATTTTTTTTTGTCTCTCTCTCACACTCTCACTCTCATACACACACTCTTTTTTTGTGCATAGATGAAGGCAAATGGAAATTGAGGTAGTCGAGGATGTAATATTTCAAATATTTCATTAGATTTTTTTTATATGTTATATGACTCGACAAAAATAAATACCCATCTTTGGATTAATACCTGTAATCAACATCTGTGCTTTTGTAACAGTTTTATGTAATTAATTACAATTACAATAAATTAATTGGAGTCATCTTTCAAAATTGAGCGGCATCAAAAACCAGCTTCTCATTGGCACTTCGGGTCGGCGGTGGATCGGCGGGGTCCACTATTACAATTCATGTCGAGAGAGTCGTGTTTGTAATTCTTTCAAATTGATGATGAGTTTCAATGCTAAAAATCCGGATCATTGAAAACAACGTACTTTAAGAACTATTATTTGGGAAAATTCATATCCATACACACCCCACCAAACCTCATTTCTATAGGTTATTTCATTCCATTTTTTTTTTTTTTTTTAATTAGGTATGTTGTGCACCAGATCCTATTTCAATTGGTTCGGACCAATTTGTAAAAATGGTAATTAATGTAGGAATTTGGCGTCCTGAAAGCGTGGTCGGGCTGTGAGGAAAATATCACGAAAAGACACGGACAGCTGTGAAAGTTGTCGCTTGTTAAAAATACATGCTACCAGCTGTAAGTAGCGCCAATCGACAATTGACTGCTGCACAGCGAAGTCGGAAACGATTTAATTTTTGATTTTCAAATATAAATTCGAAAGCAATTTCGAATTCTAGCTGGTTTTTTATTATAATTATTATTATTATGAGGGAAATCCGCTGAAAATCGAGTTGAGAAGAGAATTAAAGATGTTAGTCTGTCTCTCTGTCTCTCTTTTTTTTTCTTTTTTGGAATGGAGAAAGTAGACAAAAAATTCATGATACGTTTCATAAATGCAGTGAACGAATGGAGTTTTTCGTTCATCGGTTAATTAAAACCGTTGCACGACTTAAGGGACAAAAAAAGGGAAAAGATTTGTATTTTGTAGGTTCGGGTTGTACACTCGACAGAGGGCCAAATCAATTTCGAAATTATCCCTAGAGAAATGAAAATCAGATTGGAAAGGAAAGGAGGAGGAAGTGAGGGCCTTTTTCACCCGTTTCGTCGGTTCAGCAGAAACTGACCTCGTCCGGAGTCCTAGGGACGTCCAGGAACTGAGGACAATTCCGACGATCGCGTAAACACAATTTAGCCTATAATGCAGTTCTGGATCTACTTACGGATAAACGTCCTTGGCCATCCTTGACGTAACTTGCCGTCGTTCCATCGTAGAAAAAGCAGAATTTCCATCAAAAAAGGATACAGTTTAATAACGTCCGTGTCCATCCTACGTTTTCCAGCGCTTGGAGAAGACATGGTCACGATGAGACGGGGCTCGTACTTTTTCCGTAAAAACACAATCGTATCGATTCCCGTCTCGCGGAACGAAACAGCTCGAAGTGTCGAACAAGGCTATCTGTCCGATCGAAAACAAACCGAAATAACAATTAAAATAAAATCGAGACTCGACAGGAGGGAAAAAGTCATTTCTACACCACTGGACACACGACTAATAATAAAGTCGGCCGAGCCCCGAGAAAATCAAAAAAACTTAACGATTCGACAACGACAGGGTTCGTCAATCCCAACTTTTCAGACGGGCCTTTTCGAATCGGAGTTGAGTACCGACGAGACGATTATCGAACCGATCAGAGCCCCGCCGTCGAGGGTGTTGAAAATTCTTGTGCAAGCTGGCTGACGAGTGTTTATTTACATGTGAAACAGTTGTCCGGACTGGAATCAGCTGAGGGATCCTCTCCCTACCAACCACGACGATCATCCCCACCAAAGCACCCAAAGCGCACCAACCACCTAAGTCCCCCACCAAAATCAACCGGCCAACCAGTTTCATTCCACTGATTGATAAGACGGACGCGGCGTTTGCCTAGGAGCCAGGAGGAAACGTCTCTATTCGACTCACTTTCAAACAATTGACTCACCTAAAATATTAATCTTTAAACGGTTTGAAAATCTGCTTCAATCTATTTTTCTAGGAGGATGCAAGTTGCTTTACGAAAGCCTTTATCCACGGTACGTATCAACAAGCTTGTATTTTTTTTCATTTACTCAGCAAGTTTGTTAAAATTCAGCAGTCTCCTCCTGAAAAAAATTGTCTTTTACGATCTGCTGAACCTTGATGAACTAATCGTCTCCTCCTTGTCATTTTCTTGCCTTGACGACTTTCCTTTAGGTGCGACATAAATTTAAGGAGGATGTCAATGTTTTATCCTTATCAGGGCGGATCAACACCAAGTCGATTGTTTATTTTGTAACGTCAAGAATTGAGTTTGCCTGATCCGACTCAATAATTTGCTGGGGCTCTTTTACAGTTTGTAATGGGAGCACTTAATATTTGCCCTTGAGCAACAATTATTATCCTCTGTACGAGAATACATGCAAATATTAGAATAGATGCAGCAAAACAAGGTGTACATTTGATTTCACTTAATTTATTTATTAATAAATAGGCAAAAAAATTGTGATATTAAACATTGACAATAATAACAATAAATATATTGCCTTACATGTATTAAAATTCATTATTGTTCGAATTCAATTGTACAACCATTATTAACAATTAAATGTAGAGGGACCAAAGGATTATTTTTATCTCTGTTTGTTGTGTTAATAAACCTTTATGACAAAACTACCAAAACCTCCATTCAATTTGATACGATTGTATAAGAATTACTGGCCGGTGTTTTCTTGCCTTGTTGACTTTCCTTTAGGTGCGACATAAATTTATGGAGGATGTAAATTGTTTATCCTTATCAGGGTGGATGGAATCAAAGTCGATTGTTCATTTTGTAACATCAAGAATTGAGTCTATCTGATCCGACACAATTGTCGACTGAGTCTCTTTTACACATTGTGATTGGGACGCTTAATATTTGCCCCCTTGATCCACAAATATTTCCATTTGTATGAGAATATCTGATAAAATTAACATAGTGCAAAACAAGATGTACTTTTGATTTCATTTCATTTACGAATTAATTTGTATAAGTCAATAGCTCATTTTATTATAATAATTACACACAAAAAAAGACAAAGAAACTTAAAAAATTGTGATGTTAAACATTGACAATAATAAAACTAACTAAAAAAACGAAGAAACATAAAAAATTGTAATAATAAGCGTTGACAGAAATGAAACAATAAAAATGTTGCCTTATATATATTAAATTCATTATTGTTTGAATTAAATTGTATGTTTTTGTCATTAAATTGTACGACCATTATTAACAATTAAATGTACAAGGACCAAAGGACTATTTTTATCTCAGTTTGTTGTGTTAATAAACCTTGATGACAAAACTACCCAAAACCTTCATTCAATTTGATGGGATTGTCTAAGAATTACTGGCGGTGTTTTCTTGCCTTGTTGACTTTCCTTTAGGTGCGACATAAATTTAAGGAGGATGTCAATGTTTTATCCTTATCAGGGCGGATCAACACCAAGTCGATTGTTTATTTTGTAACGTCAAGAATTGAGTTTGCCTGATCCGACTCAATAATTTGCTGGGGCTCTTTCACAATTTTTGATGGGGCACTTAATATTTGCCCTTGAGCAACAATTATTTTCCTCTGTACGAGAATAGATGCATCAAAACAAGATAAACCTTTGATTTCACTTAATTTATTTATTCATTTATATATAGGCAATATCCCATTTTTTTATAATAATTATTCACAAAAAAGAGGAAGAAACTTAAAAAACTGTGATATTAAACATCGACAATAATAAAACAATTAAAATGTTGCCTTAGATATGTTAAAATTCATTAATGTTTGAATTAAATTGTATGTTTTTCTCATTGAATTGTCCAAACATGGCTAACAATTAAATGTACAAGGAGTGAAGGACTATTGTTATCTCTGTTTCTCGGTTTGTTGTGTTAATAAAGCTTGATGACAATCTACCAAATCGACCATTTGATTTGATACATCGTCTAAGGATTACTGGCCGGGATTTTCTTGCCTTGTTAACTGTCCTTTAGGTGCTACATAAATTTAGGGAGAATGTAAATTGTTTATCCTCATCATGACAGTTGGACTGTTTATTTTGTAACATACCAGGAATTGAGTTTGTTTCATCCGACACAATTTTCGACTGGGACTCTTTTATGTATTGCAATTTGGGCACTTAATATTTGCCCTCGATCCACAGTTATTTCTCTCTGTATGAGAATATCTGATAAAATGAGCATAGATAGTGCATAGATTAAAAAAAGTGTACATTTGATCCGATTTTTGCTTCACTTCACAAAAAATTATTCTAGTTTAGGAGGACTAATTTTTTCTCAGCCTGTTGGACCGAAAATATTATTGGTCAGTTAACCAAAGTTAGCAGTAAAAAAGTACTAAAATATTGTAACTGTGCATTAGCTCCAATATTGGCAGAATTGTTTAATAATCATTTGCCCTTATCACTTTTCCTAATGTTCTTAAATTCAGTGCAAAAGCCAGATGCATACAACAAACTTCAACCCTTGCTTAAAAGTTTAATAAGTCCTTCCTTTTACTTTTTCAAATTCTTTGGTTGAGACTCTTAAGAGGGGAGGCTCAACAGCTAGGTCATTTCATTCTAGCTCCCAAAACATCTAGTTTTTAATTTAATTTAATTTTTAATTTTTTTATGTGCATAACGATTACTTGGAGCTATATTTTTTACACTATGCATTAGTGATTTCTTTTTTCTTGTAGGTAGTTAACATATTAATAAAACAAGGAATAACGAAAATGGAAACAAGGCATATACAAAATCATGCCTACATTAACGGAAATTGGGTAAAATCGTTAAGTGGCAAGACATTTGATGTGTTCAATCCATCAAATGGAGAGTTGATAACAAATGTCCCGGATATGAACGTGGAAGATGTAAAGTGTGCTGTAGATGCTGCCGCAGAGTCCT
Organism: Cimex lectularius; assembly: GCF_000648675.2. Classification (NCBI taxonomy): domain Eukaryota; kingdom Metazoa; phylum Arthropoda; class Insecta; order Hemiptera; family Cimicidae; genus Cimex; species Cimex lectularius. The sequence continues at coordinate 465,573 of NW_019392663.1, forward strand.
TTCTCACTTGGAGTTTAACCACTGCTAAGGTTAGTGAATACTTTGAACGTTTTCCAAATTGTACTACTTTCAGGTTGTATTTATTTTTATTAGGAACGTGGTCAACTTTTAAGACAATGGTACAACATTTTAAATGAAAATTCTGAAAAACTCGCCAAACTGGTTCAACTGGAAGCTGGAAAACCCTTTTCTGAAGCTCTCGGTGAAGTGGCTTATGGAAACGCCTTTATCGATTGGTTTTCAGAAGAAGCTCGTCGTTGTTATGTATGTAGAAATCTATTGTATTTTTTTTGCATTTCACATTTTGCTTTTTTTGTTTTAGGGGGAAGTTTTATGCAGCCCCGTGAAAAACAAAGAACTTATGCACATAAAGCAACCGATTGGGGTTGCGGCATTGTTAACACCTGTATGTTTGAACTTGTAATGATTATTTTCAGTCAGTTATTTGCACACTTTATTCTACAGTGGAATTTTCCGCATGCAATGATAACAAGAAAAGCTGGAGCGGCTCTTGCTGCTGGGTGCACTTGCGTAATAAAACCGGCTGAAGATACTCCCTTGACTGCTTTAGCCCTCGCAGAATATGCTGAAAAAGCAGGTTAAAAACTATTATTTAATCAAGGTTTAGTAATTAATAATTTACTAGATACAGTGTATTCTAATTGACATTGATTTGCAAAAACCAGAATTAACATATGTTTCAATGATCAGAATCAATTAACAATTTTGTGTGGTTTCTGCGTATTTGATATGTAATTTTCTGGAGGGAATTATAGTAGTTTATGTACTTAATTTTTTATAATTACATGTTTTAATTTATGTAATGTATTTTAGGTATTCCAAAAGGTGTCATTAATGTAGTAACATGTGATCGGCCGTCTGTAGGAGCTGTTGGAAAATTTCTCTGTGAGACTCCCCTAGTATCTGTAATAACATTTACAGGTATGAACTTTTATAATATTGTCTTAATAGTTGTATTAATTTTATTTGGATTTTGGAATTCAAGGCTCAACTGTGGTTGGTAAATTATTATTCAACCAATGTGCCCCAAGTGTCAAAAGAATTTCATTGGAACTAGGCGGTAATGCTCCATTTATTGTCTTCAAAACAGCAGATGTTAGCAAAGCTGTCCTAGGTGCTGTTGCTTCAAAATTTAGAAACTGTGGGCAGGTAATCTAATTTTTCTATAGCTAATCTATAACAAGCGCATTAAGACATTAAGAAAATATAGTCATAGTAATTTTTAGAATTTGGTATAAGCCATAACAGTATAAAACCGGCATTGTTTGGTAGACACCAACAAAAACGTAACTAATCAATACAGATCAATTTAGGTGGACCCCAAAGCTGTGCAATAACATTGAATACAAACACACTAGAAATCCTCATCTTTCAAATGATAGACAGACTAAAAATATTGTGCAATATTAACCCTATACGGTGCAGAGAAAAAAGTGGTACAATAAAATTAAACTCCCTCAAACTTTTGCTCATTTAGAAAACTTCAGTACTAACGCTAAACATTCAATAATATTGCACAATTCATAATATTGTGCAATATAATTGATTATCTAGGACTCGCCCTACAGAAGGCTATTCTCGCAATACTCTAGGTTCTGGTTTTGCGTCATCTTCGATGAAAAACTTGCAGCTTTACTAGTCTGCAAGTCCTTGTAAACATAACGGGTTTGGTTGCTTTGTTCGATACTAAAATACAAAAAAAAAGTAAATGTTCCAGAGAAGACATTGAACCAAATGTAACCAAAAAGCCAAGAACGAATCTAACCAAAATTGAAATGGTTTTATCCTAGTGACAACTGCATTTAAGAGCCTACACTGACTATGAAACACACTTCCTCACTGAAGTTGACACATAACCCAAACATTTATTGGTGCAGTACAAACCACCAAGAAGTGATGGGTTCAGTAAAGTGATCAGTGTTGAACAGTTCCGAGTTCATCCACAGACTAACCAACTTGAAATATTAATAGTAAAAATCCTTGTAAATAGTGTGACACTTTTTGGAAGTGAAGAACCTAGGTTGAACTACTTACAAGGATGTTGCGATTGCAATTTTTTAAATTTTTATTTATACTTTTCAGGCATGCATCAGTGCAAATCGATTTCTTATTGAAGAAAGCGTCTTTGATCAATTTGTCAATGAATTTACGTCATATGTTAAAGAAAATATTTCTTTTGAACCCGATACACAGAAACAACAGATTGGACCATTGATAAATGATATGCAAGTTAAAAAGGTAAGTTAAATTTATATGACTTGGGTCAATGGAAGTTAATTACAGCATTCTAACTCCTCTACAAAAATTTGTTTTGTAACCTAAATTATAAATCCATTGGAAGGGAGCTCATTTGCTTTCAACTCCTTGTGTGTTAGCCTCCCGGAAAAATTAATGTTTTCAACAATTAATTACAGATAAAAAAAATTAATTAACAGGTGACTGCCATTGTGGATGATGCCATTTCAAAGGGAGCCCAGGTTAAACTTGGAGGAAAAGTGGCCAAGAACAAAGGAAAACTATATTTCGAGCCAACAGTACTCACAAATATTAAACCTGATATGGTTTGCTACAGAGAAGAAATTTTTGGTCCTGTTGCACCATGTATTAAGTAAGTACAATGATAACAATTGTCAGTTATCTATTATATATTTATTGTTATTATGTTAGTTCAATATCGTCATAAAATTTTGAAAATAAATTGTTTGAAATAGGCTATTATGATTAGTTGGTCCTTCAGATAGATTATTACATCTCAGCCAAGCTCCAACAATTTTTGACAGATCTGCTAAGACTTGTGGGGGCAAGTGTTGTTCTAGTGGAAGCAATTCCCATGTGATCAGCCAATGCCAGTCATTTTCGTCATTTACGGACATTAATTGTTCCAGTTGTGTGTGGTATTTAGTAAAATGTATACTGGTTTGGTTCAGGGGTAGAACTCATAAAAAAGCACCTCCTTACAACCCTACCAAATGAACATTACCTTGTTAAAATATAATCCAGCTTTGGAGTTGTTAATAGTGGGTTGCTGCATTTTCTCCAGGACTTTCCTCATTGAACATTATTGTAAAAATGTGTAGTATTTAGTGACTGTTAATTAATGATTATTTAGAGATTGTGAGGTCTGGTGTGATTTAGGTTCAGAAAAACATTTTCTTTATTGTACCAACGTTTCGAGCTTTATTGAGATCATCTTCAGGGCTCAAAGTGTTTGTCTTCTGTGTAATTGTGCCATTCTTGCGTGTGTCGAGAGTGCTGAAGTGTAACTTTGAGCCCTGAAGATGATCTCAATAAAGATCGAAACATTGGCACGATAAAGAAAATGTTTTTCTGAAACCTACATCACACCAGACCGCATCTCACGATTTCTAAATAAATATCGATTAACGGTCACTAATCACCACACATTGTTTAAATTACACAGATACATATAAGATATGAATATGAATTTATACAATAGTATACACAATATAGAAATTTTAGGTTTAATCAAAATATTTGTATTCACTCAAAGTGGTGTTTTCTGTATAGATGTGTCACAGTGGTGTGCCGTCTTGAGATTGTTAGTGAGATATTAATCTTTTTTGGTATATACATTTGGTTTTGAAGGTGTGAGGAAGGAAATAGGGAAAAAATTTATTTTTCTATGAGACGTCAGCTTCTTTGAGGCAAAAGGGACCGACAATGGAAAAAAAGGGGTCAAGGTTTGTTGTTCGGGTCTGGTTAGTCTTTTAGAATTATTATAAGGAAAGGAGAGATAAATTGTTGAATTTTTGGACTATGTACAATTTTTTGATGCGTGATTGTTTTGTATGTTGTATTGTAACATGTTTTTGTGTTATATGTATGTCATCGATATTGAATTTGATTTATAATATTAGCGTAGCCGCTGCAAAATTTACATATGTCTGTTCTGTAATTGATGCTGTGTTTTCTCTTTTGTTGTAAACCATTTCTAAAAAGGTACATTTATGTTTGTTGAGCTCTGTGTTTAATATTTTTAGATTTTTAAATTGAAATTGTGTTGGTGTTCAAAATGATGGGTAGCCAGTACTGTAGGATTTTGTTTGGGTTTTTTGCAATCACAGATATGTTGTTTTATCCTCTTATCCAGATATTGGGATGTATGTTGTAATTCTGATGCAAGTTGCTGGACAATTTTATACAATTGATTTTGTAAATTACATCAGACTTATTTGTTTCTGGTATTGGATCTTTAATTTTAGAAAAAAAGGGTGTGAACAGTTTTTTAGTTTTTGAAAGCTATCAGAAGAGAGAAATGTGTTTAATTTGTGTGATAGGCCGTGAACAAATGGAATGGATATGTATGTTGGTTTGTCTGTGATGGAATTGATGTGGTGTTAGAGAAGTAGATGGTGTTAGTGTTGAGTTGTAGTTATTGATTATTCTGTTGATTATGTTTAGTGTAGTGTTGGTAATGTAGGATAAGTTTGTATATCTTTATGTTTTTGAGGTGAAAAGATTCATGGCTCTCATAATTCTGTGAAGTACTTAAAATTCACACCGTCCCCTTCGTAAATTAATAAACACTCCCAGAGGGCTACTTCACAGAGTATACAGAATTGGGCTTATCACTTCTCACCGGCAAGTCCAGCTTTTTTAATTTACAATAAATTACCATCAGGCTCAAAAATTACCCACCCTGAGTGATGGCAGTCCGGGGTCAGATTTCAGTCTTATCCATACAGCCTAGTGGCTGTCAACAGTTATATCATTTCAGCCCCCAACATAAATTCCTTAAACCAAACCTATTCACTTTGTTAGGGTGGTTGAGTACTTACTATTCCTCTATCACCGTACACCTATTGTTTATAACTTAATTGAGCCATCTGCTCTCTCTCACTACACATGCACGCCAATACATATGTTCACACATGCTAAAGACACAAAACTATCATTACTATATACGATAAAACAACCCTCCAAGAATCAGAACAGGGTACACTGATATTGACTGTCGGGCTAAAGTAAATTCTCATATCTGGTAGCATTCCTACACACTCGCTATATGGAGTCAAGGAATTGCACCCTTCAATTAGGTGGGACACATTGAGCTACCTTTCTCTGCATGCCCAGATACATACATGGGCTTTGGTCCAAAAGTAAGTGAACATGGGTCAACCTTGTTTGGCTTTTTCCTAATAAAGTGAGGATGACACTTTTTCCACAAGTCCGGTTCTCCGAGGGTCAATTATCAACTTCTTAAGACACGAGAGCTTCCCTGCCAATCTGGCCCAACGATGCTGCCTCTTCTTTTGTCATATTTTTTATTGCATTTTCAGCAACAGGGGGGCCGGATTGCCGTTGTTAAGTCTACAGGTTGAGACGCCCATTACCAAAATTATTCTGGGTGTATTATACCCATCGTTTTAAAGGTTGAATGCTGCACATTCTAAATAGTATTGGCTAAATTTTTCACTTGCTCATTTTGTAAAAAATCGGAGGCTTAAAGCTGTTGATGAGCCTCTCTTTTGGAGTACCCTTGGTAGGCCGTCCACTGGAGCCGAACTTGCTTGGCCGTTGCACGGCCGAATAGGGCCGGATGATCCAAAAGCAAAGAAACAAATGAGCACGCGTCCGTTAGAACCAATTTGTTCGGTCGTGTTGGGCCGTACACGGCCCAAGCACTTTCCAATCCAAATAAAGTTGGATTTTCCAGTCCTATTCAGCCGAATGGTTACTTCGACTTCAACTGTCAACCACGTGACATCAAATGCTCACCATTGTTTAACGCCGTTCTTTGCTTTTTGCTTACCTTTTCGTTTCGTTTTCATTTCGATGGATTGCGAAAAATTGATGTGCGGTTGAGGAGCAGGCTCTTGGGACATGCGTGATCCACTCTATCATCGGAGAGATGTCCAGCGTAAGCTGTGGTCAAGGATAGCTTTAGAAATGGAACTTCCAATATTTTTGTTTATTTCTTTCATTCCATTTGTATGTAAACTAAGAATTTTCGAGCAGCAACAAATCTACATCCATTTGGGCTGTGCCGTGAACTGACAAAAATCGGCTACAGTGGACGACGGCGTTCGGCTATATTGCCGGTTGTCCGTCTGGTCAAATAGTTCGGCTGTTGAACGGCCGTCGTAGTTCGGGTTCAATGGACGAGCAGCCTAGACTAGTTATCCTATTATATCTGAGGTTTTACCCTCTTAAATGGCTCTATATTTGTTTTTTATTATAACCATTGTCATAATTTTTTTTTTTTTTTTTTTTAAGCTTATAGCTTAAGAAATAATCCATTCATAGCATAGACTAATAACATTTCTTTGTTAACTTAAAATAAAAACTCTAAGGAAACTAATAAAGTTGTGTGTAATAATGTACTTTTGCAAATTTAAAATAAAATAAAAAATTTCCTTTTTTAATGCCATTGTCTAATTCTAGGTTTAGCAATGAAGAAGAAGCGTTAAGGATCGCAAATGACACCAAAACAGGTCTAGCTGGTTACTTCTACTCCAATGACATATCACAAATCTTCAGGGTTTCAAAGAAATTACAAGTCGGGATGGTGGGTATAAATGAAGGTGCTATAAGCACTCCTGAAGCAGCATTTGGTGGAATAAAGGAATCGGGGATCGGTAGAGAGGGGTCTCATTATGGCATGGATGAGTTCATCAACATAAAATATTTATGTTTTGGTAACTTATAAATGTGAACAAAATTACTTTTCAAAATAAGTACAATAATAATCTAAAACATATTTTCCTCTTTTGTTATTATTAAATTAATAGATTTTTCTTCAAATTGTAATTGAATTTTTTCAAAATAAATCATGGCATGTTTTTTGTTAAGGACAATGGGGGTAAAAACTTGTAATTTGGTTAATTCAGATCATCAGTCTATCCTTGCTGTATTGGTTGCTACCGAGTCCTTAATCAGTATAACGGACCAACTTTATTAAAGAAGTTAAATGGAGATTATTAAATTAATACGGAAGATTATTAAATGCCATGTATGAGAGACAAGGTCACAAATGACAACCATGAGGTTATGTAGACTAGATTGATCAGAAATGGCCAAAAAAACAATATATAATACTTAAACAATGAAATAAAATTAGAAATGGGTTGATATTCAGTACATAATTGAAGCAAAATAGGTGCCTTTCATGATACTACACATCTATGGAAAAAAGGTTAGTAAGTTAGTATTAACATAGTGTGATAAAAGGGCTTCCATATAACAATAATATAATCAATTAAACTTATAAACACAACAGTTGTGATGTCAGTTAAAGTGTGTAAAAATTTAATTAAATTAAAAAATATTTTTATTTAAAAAAATAAAATAAAATGCAAATATAGTTAGTAAAAAAAGTCTGCATAAAGTTTCAGCATATCCCAAAAGTGTTGGGAACACATTTTTTATATTATATTAATACAAATAATAAATTATTAATGTTTGTATGGAATTTACATCCAAAACTTTTTTTTTCTAAAGGCTAAATCATAACATGAAAGTTATAATTAATGAGACAGATAACAAAATCTCCAAACAATGAAAACTTGTGACAAAATGAAATTTTTTTGAGAAAGAGAGAGAGAGAGCTTCATGAAGTCAAGTTTTGTTTACATCAGAACCAAGATTTTCCCATTCTTCTTTGACATCTCAGTCAGATGATGTTTAATTTTTATGTCTCTAGTTTGCATTCTTCTCTTCATTTCTAACTAGTGATGTTCGATGGAATAATCTGGTGATAGTAGGGATGTTTTTAGTTGGCGAGGAGCATTGTACAATAACCACTCCTCTGTTTTCTTAGCACGATCTTGTTGGAAAACAAAATTCACCACGTTTCTGTACACTGGCCTCAAAATTTTTTAATTTATCAACCCCTGATGACGCCTTGCACCCCATACCATTTGCTTCATTGTTACACACTATTTTTGGAATTTCACAGCTTTTTTCTGCCACACTAACATCTATCAGAACAGAAAACATTAAATTTTGACTCATCACTAACAATTACACTGTCCCAGAAGGTTGAAAGCTTGTTTGTATACAATTTTGCTAATTAAACTCTTCTGCTAAATTCACTGGTGTAGGCTTTTTATAGAAGATCGTGTCCTAAGGCCACATTTTTTAATGGTATTGTGAACCTTTGAGGTGTTACTTGAAACATTTTAAACATATCCAGCTAGCGCAGGGACACTAGTAGAAGATTCCAAGTTCACATATTGAAGAATCATTCTCCTAAGAGGTCTCTCTATTTTCTTTGGCCACCTTGGTCGGTGTTAACTTTCCAAAGTGTCGTTAGTTTTGTAGTTCCGAATGAACGTTTGTACAGTTGCCACAATTTTTGCAATTTCAATTAATAATTTTCCAACAACCTAATTTCAGCCGGCACCTCCATTAATAAAATATTTACAAGATTACTGCCTCGCACAATTGATTCTTAATTATTACAAAGTAAATTTGAAAATAAAAGTGTTTTTGCTTAAACCAACATCTATTTACTACAACAAATATTAAGTTTTCCTTAATTTTATAATAAGCAAAACATTTTTTTTTTTTAAGAAAAAATAAATTTTTAAGGGTGTATACAGACTTCTTTTACTAACTGTTAAATTAATTAATTGAGAAATATAAAATGTAAAAAGATGAGTAAATATAATTGCATTTTTAAAAAGCCATTGCGCTTACTTGTCTGATAACATGGCTTCCATAAGAAAATAATTTGTTAAACTCAACCAAAAATTAGTTAAGAAATTTTAAATTTATTTTTATGTCGTAAGTATATATAAATATTGGTATAAAGATTAAGTGAGTAGTTGTTTAATCTAGTGTACTATATTGCCATATTTACTAGCTAGTCAATTTGTTTTATGCCTTGCTGTATATTGTTTCTAGTGTTCTCATCAAGTATGATAATAAATTTATCTTTCATGTTGCAATAAACATGTTAATATTGTTATAACTAGAGTCTTGAAGAACCAAAGCTCAAATTAATGTAATATACTTCAAAGGATAAATTTTAATAGCAGTGACAGAGTGAACTGAGGTGTGTTACCAATAATGAATGCAATGTGTTTCTGGTATTAATGTTTGGGTTAAGATTAAACCAAAAAGAATTTACAAAAGTAGAATGAAACCTTTTTTCCACCAAAGATTCATTTGAATACCCTGATTAGTGTATGAAGTCATATTGTCACCAAATTTCAGTTAATACAGGTATAATGGCTAGAGAATTATCAATTCCATGGTTAGAATGGATATTAGAATAGTAAGACAATTAGGAATTAGAATGAAAGAAATATTAGAAATAAGGAAATGAAGGACCAAAACATCCAAATTTAAATGGTGACAGGAAAGAAAAATCAAACACCAATTTAAATTTATTTTTATCTCTATCAGACACCAATTTTCTTGCATGGCTGGACAAATCAACAATTAAATATTTTCTCTTGAGTTTTTTGCTGGTGAACTGAAGAGCCACATTTGTCAACAGTCAAAGCTATACATACAGTGCTCAAAAGAATGGAATTGATGGAATGTTTGAATTGATAACAGTGACATAAAAAAATTTTGACTGCCGAACTTCTGATGGGTATGGTCAAAATGCATAGCTATAAGGACTTGGTCAAATGAATTTCGGTATGAGAACTAACCCTTTAGTTTAATCAGTTGGCTATTGTTTTGTTGATAATACCCAGCTTTTTGATCTCCCTGGTTCAATAGCCAGAGTTTCTTGAAAATCATCCCACGATTTGTATGAAACCTGTCTATGGTTTATTTCCATAGGTGCCAGCCTCTGATCAATACTTGGTTCTCGGAGCCACCTGTTTACCAATCTCCCTTTGTTACACAATACAGCTAAATTAACAATCATATTGTCAGCACTGAGCAAGATAGATCATCTTCCTGGTGAAACATTCAATAACTTGGATTCACTCAGAGATTGTAATAAATTTTCTATTGGTCCATGATATATAAGAAAAGATAAACACAATAAAAGAAAAAATCGTTAGGTCGATCATCAGGGCATCAAAGGAAATTAAAGGTTGGATAAAGGTTCCTCCGCAGATGCACAAAAAAAGAAGTTATAATTGGCCAACTTGCCGGATGAGCAAGATCGAAAGGCTAAAAGATATCAAACACAAGGTGAAACCGAAGCATGGGAATTTTTAAAAAAGAGGATAGAATTAACCCGCCTGAGGTTGGCCATAACTGGTTGGTTAACTTATCAGAAAAAGGCTTGAGCAGTGCTCGTACTTATGTAGAGTCACCACAAAATATCCAAACTATGACTGCAAGATACTGAAAAAAGTGCAACATGTCCATCTACAAAAAAAATTAAATCATATCTCTTCACTAGTGGCTTTTATTCATGAGTGACTGTATTTATCAGCAACAATAGTTAAGAGTGTGTACTACTGAATCTTGAGTACTTCATAGGCCCGTCAAAGTAGTTTAGGTTCTCTTAGATTAATATGTTTGTAGTATAAATGGCGAAGCACTAGTGGTCAAAACCCCCATACCACCCCTTTGTCAACGTATTTATAAGAGTGAAAGGTGGAATATATTGTATCCCACAGACCTGTTGACTGAAATTTGAAACTAATTAGTAGTGTGAATGAATTTAGTGTGACAGGGATCTATTAGTACTAAAACAGTAGGTCCATATTTTTTTTAAAAAGATAGGTTCTACCATGAATGTAATTATTATTGTGAATGGTGGGAGGATGTAGAGGTTATGAATATCCTGCTGGACTCCCAGCTGTAGGTCTAGTTTGTACATAGCTTTTATATTATTAGGCCGGATCTGCAGTGGTATATCTTGTACTTCCAAGTCCCTTCAAACTTAAGTTATTTTTTGTAATGGACCACATATAAGGCCGGTTAAATATTAGAGACAGCAAAGCTGACTAGTCCCATCCAAAAGAAATGAAACTCCTGACTATTCTTCATGTGCGCCATTTTGCAGATACTCGCAAGAGGAAAAAATTGAGAAATTGTATGGAAGCAAAAACAACTGTTACACACTTATTCCAGATTTTGTAATATGTGAAATAAAATACATTGATTACTGGAATTTCTATTAGGTATTTATAATTTATTTGTATAATATTTGATACAATATAAAATATGATATAAAAATAATTATTATTAATTTCATAGATTAAAAAGTTTAATAAAAGGGACATATAAAATCAAAAGAGATGAATTGACAATACTTCTATTTAAAGGTGCATGCAATATGAAATTGCAATAATCAACCATTTGATTATAGAATGAAGCTGCTATTATCTAAAAATCAGAAACATTATGTACAGGATAAAATTAATTTTTGAACTGTATTTTTTCTTCCACTTTTGAAATAGTTTATGCTTCAAAGACCTATATTTTAGCTTCGATTTTGTCATGTGAAATTTCATCACTTCTGATCGCAATCAAAAAGTCGTTAAGAGCTTCCAAATACTCTTCTCTATGATACATCAGATGGGAGACATGGCGAGATTTTTCCCAACATTTCCAGTAAGTCTAAAAAAAAAAAAGTTTTTTTAACTGTTGATTTTTTAATTGTTTTATATGGTGGGGAAAAAAAAAACTGATTTCTATTCTTTACAACTTATAAAAGTTAGTCCTTCCATGTATTTTAAAATTAGCTTTTACATATGTACCAAAATGGCATCTCGCAAATGTTAAATTATTATCGCAAATTAACTTGGGCAAGTCAAAAAATATAAGTTTAGCAATATCTTGCAGCAAGGTGTCACACACAAGGTCACCTGACAATTGCGGCAGAAGTATTGCGATTTTCACCAAAATGGCTTTACCATAATGATCTTCTGATGAAAAGGAAAGCTAAATTGTTGAAAAATTAGACTATGTAAAAATGTTTGATGTGTGGAATGTGATGAATGTTTTATGTAATATGTTTTGTGTGTATTATATCATCACATCACACAAAACATATAAAACATTCATCACATTACACACATCAAACATTTTACATAGTCTAATTTTTTAATAATTTAGCTTTCCTTTTCCTATTTATCCCTGTCTATATAATCCTGAAAGGATAATCTGGCCAAACCATTACTGTTTTTTCCCATCGTCAGCTCTTTTCACCTCAAAGAAGCCGATTCCTTACTACATCACACCAGACCACATCTCACGATTTCTGAATAATCAGTTAAGAAAAAAATTTAGCCCAAGTTAACTCAGGATGATATTTGAGATATTCTTTGAAAACGAGTTATATTGCTATATCAATATCATACCTTTAATCCAACTGATTCCCATGTTTCTCTCGCTTTCATGCTAGCAATCACAGATCCAATAACATCGTTCTTGGATACAAAAAATAATGCCGGACATCTTACAGGAGTGGTGTGGAAGAACTGACTAGACCTCACATAATGTTGGGTCGCTACATCATAAAATGTCTTTAAATGGTAACTGAAATATTGTACAAATTGAATTAAATATTATCTAGATACAAGAGTTAAACTCGAACACAAAAATTCACACTTACCTTACATATCTCTCCATAGTTGAACGAAGGAAAGCATTCCTTGGAAAAATGGCTTGAGGAAGTCCTTTTGTCGTTTCAGTAACATCTGCTGCTGAGTCCCAGATTTGTCCTTTAATTCTGTCAATAATGTTTGCATATTTTGGTAAGTCACTGTTCATCTTGACAAGTACTTCCCCCCAAAGATAAGCACCAATGGAAAAGCCATGGAGTATCAGCTGCTGTTGGTTTGCACTGTTATGCAAATATTTTAACAAATCTTCAGCCACTACCTAATGAAATAATTTAAAACAGTAGAATAAATCAGTCTTTTCTTCTTTTTTTTTTATTTAAGAATTTACAACTTGGTCTGCTCTTTGTAAATAATAACAACAAATTTTCTTCTATTTACTCTCAGTAACTAACCAACAGGCAAGAATAGAAGATGAATTTACTCGAATTACTGAAAATAATTTCAATATATTTAAAAAAAATTATATAAATGAAATTTTTTAGTTAAAACCTTGCCAAAAACTTTAATTTCAAAGTCAATCAAGTAGTGTAATTGTGTTACCTGTGATCCAGTGATAGGCCAGAAAAACTGCCATGGAGTTATGGAAACTGTCATTATATTAAACCCTTTTTTTAAATATATATCACAGTATTTGCCCACGTGCTTTTTTCGGGCAAGCAACCACGTTAACATAATAACCAAAGGTTTCGAACCATCCTTGAATACTTTAGAAGTATTATTTGTACCCATGGGCACGAATGAGTCCGTACTGATCAGTTCGAAGCTTTTGTTCACAACATGCTTTGAAAATGTTCTATTGCTAGAAGGGCTGATGGACATCATGCCAATCAGAGATTTAGCCTGGAAAAACAAATCAAGTTATGGCTCAGAAATGGAAAGATACAAGTTCATAAAATATTTACTTTAGAGGCTAGGAGGGTTCTGTTGGCAACAGAAAACGTAATTAGTCTAACAGACATGGTGGATTATAATTGTCTCTTTCTAAAAAAAAAAAAAAAAAAAAAAAAACTTTATTAACTTAAAAATATTTAACAACAGGAAATCGTGTAAACTAAAGAAAGATATTCCATAGACTTATTTTATCCCTACTGCCCATATCTGAAAAGTAGTCACCCTTCAATATGATTAAGAAATATCTCTCTTTTCCACATTGAAATTTCAAGTGAACCTTTAAATTCTTATCTCCCTAAATAGCTTACCAGTGAAACACAAGTATTACAAAAACGTTATCGTTTTTTGTTTATTTTTAAAGTTGTTCTTAAAGACTTGATAGCTGGTAGTAGCAGTTCCATTTTCTTATCTACAAAAAACCACTTCATGGCCAAACCCAGGGTCAAATGATAGATCGGGCATTCAAAAGGATAACTCATTGGATTACTTCCTTATCCCAACAAAGAGTTATTTTTCTAATCTAAAACACATTGCAAGTATAAGAAATTTTAGATTATCTAAGAAGAGCTCCTCATCTTTTAATACAACAATTTAATTTTGAAGACTGATTGCTAGTAATAAGAAAAGTAAAAGAAATATCAAGTTACTGCCTTGGTGATGGCGATGAGGATACTAGGAAGCAGGATTGCAGATGCTACTGCCTTCTGGCTTAGTTCCCAAGATCCTGCCTTATTTTAGTTCTAAGTTATGTACCGATTCTCAATTTCAAATATAACAATAATTTGCTGTTTTAAAAGGACAGGTCTTGAAAATGATTATTGTAGATCTGTTCCTTTGCATGAGAGAATTTTTAATGTTATCTACTTACTATCACTATCTCTCTCTCTCTCAAAAAAAAAATTAATAAATAAATAAATAAGTAAATAAATATAAAAAAATCAATTTTTCAGTTCTCTTTCTTTTATTTAGGTGAACAGGTGAAAATGTCCCACCCAAACTTAAAACTTCAACGTTTTTATTTAGTAGGCTTGTAAATTATTCAGGGTGTAGCGTGTTCCCTCAAGATGCTAACTTTTTCAAAATCAATTCCTAAGTTTTTTACAGATTCTAAAACTAGATTTTATATATGTTGGTCGTTTAAATTGGTGGATATATTCTAAGATAAAGATTTTATGTTGTTATTGTTTCATTTCATACATTTTTTCATGTTGGATTCAAATTGGCATAAAAGGAATTTTTTTAAAGTCCCGAGTATCCCATGGTATGAACCTGACCTGACACCAATAGATTTTTCGTCAGGGCTTTTGAAAATGGCCGTGGCTGAACAAAAATCACACAGAACCACTATTGAAGATGGCAAGAAGCCAAAACCCACCTGACAAACCAAAACAATCAAATTAAAGTTATCATTTATTGTTAAAGATCCTGGTAGGGGAAGAAATATAAAGCCTAATGTTGGAAATTGAACAACAAATAAAGAACTTTAAAGGCCTACCAGTGAAGAGGGCAATAGGCCGAAACCGACCTGACCGAACAAAACAGCAACAATAGGTAGATCAAAATATTTGGAAATAACAATGGTAAACTTTAGTTTTTAACTTTGGACCCTCAGGACAAAACAGTTTAAGTAAAAAACACAACTACGCACCGACACTTATCTACTTTTTAACCCAAATTTAGGCCACTTGCTAATTATTGAAATAACCAAATTTAATTATTAAATAGAGTTAAAGAAACAGGTTGGGAAGAAAATATAAAACTTAGTATATAAGAAAATGAACGACGAATAAAAGTACACCAGAGAGTCAAACAGACCAAAATGATTGGAAATGACCAAACTATAGGTCGATCACCTCACAGACCTCATGAAATTCCTACTAAACTTAAATACATTTCTTTGTAAATCTTCTATTAAGTTCCAATTACTATAATATCCATACAGATAAATGGAACTTTGCTACGACTAAAACAATAAACCTTGAAAATAAATGATTATTTGGAGATCGTGAGATGCGGTCTTTAAAATAAATAAACTGACATACTGTATTGGTTTTATTCTAGGTTTTTCCAAACTTTTTTAGGCACTAATGAATTATTTAATTGCAATAATTATTTTATTTGACCAATGTTAGAAGGTAGGCAGCTTTAACAGAATAAAACAGAAGTAAAAAATAGTTCTTAAAATGCACAAGGTGCCGAAACGTCAGAAAACTATAATTTTATTTAAAAACAGCTTCAACACAAAGACCTTAAAAAAAGAAAAATATTCATCTATGAAGTATCATATACATTATATTTCTAAAATTGGCTCAAATATAATAAGCTGTATTTGGTCGTTTCCAATAATTTTTGACTGTCCATCCTCACTGTTTTGGATTGTCAGAGCAACATCTTCAGAGTCAGGCCTGATTTTTTTATTTTTTGTTAAGGCTCTTATATATTTATCAAAAGTGGAAGGAGTGAGTCGGCGTTGTCTTTGTTCTGTTTTGTCTATTTTTTGTTATTAAGCCACAGACATGCTGGTGAAGATAACGAGAAGTAAAAACTCGCTTGAAAGACCAAAACAACAAGGATAGGCAAATAAAAATGTTAGGAAACAACCATATTTAAGTTTAGTTATTATATATTGTTAAAGATCCTTGTAGAAAATAAAATATAAATAATGACACGTAGGAAACCAAACTGAACAATAAATCAAATAAAACTTTTTAAAAAATACTGAATGAAGTTCGTATCAATTCGTACAAATCGTCGAAGTACACAGAAAACAAACATTTTGAGTGAGTACAAATACTTTGATTGAATCTAAAATTTCTATCATTGTATAAATTCATTTTTTCACATCTTACATGTATTTGTATAATTTAAACAATGTTTGTAAATCCCAAGCCCTGAAGATGATCTCAATAAAGATAGAAACATTGGCACGATAAAGAAAATGCTTTTCTAAACCTATGTCACACCAGACCGCATCTGACCATCTCCAAATAATCTAAGAATATATTAAATACACTCTAGTGTTTAGGAAAAAGTTTGAAAAACCTAGTATAATGCCTAATTTTACTAAAAATAAGTATATATTTTGACTTTTTAATACATAAAAATCTGTTCCCTGGTGATTATTAAAACAATTTGTTTTTGTTGAAGGTCTTTTGAAGCTCTGACCAGCTTCAGCTGAGGAAGTTGTGAAGCTTTCAACAAGAATAAATTGTTTTATAGTTTAATACATCACTGTACTTAAGAAAAAAGTGTTAAAGATAAATTAGAGTAGTCTACGGTGATTTTTGTGTAATTTGCTATCTATAACATATTTAACAACTCTTTAATCAAATCAAAAAATTGTAAGAGAAAAGCAAATATTTTTTTAAGAGAATTAAAACGCGAATAAACTCTTACCTTTTGATAGTAGAACTGTAATAACAATCAAAGTCTATTAATCATTGTTTGGAGGAATGCGAGATATGCACAATCACAGTCTGGATCTCGTCAGATAAACTGATTTGCTTTGTAAATTCTTTCAAATAAATTAAAAAACGGGGCATTATCTATTTATATATTGTTGTTAATTTTAAATATTTCCAGTTGAAAGGAAGATTTTATTTATCTAGGACATTTTTAAATTTTCGATGGTTTGTTTATTGAACAACTCGAATTAACCAGTCAAACTATGGACCCTGTCAGATAAACTTTTTCGGTTTGAAAATTCTTTCAGATTAATTAACAAACTGGGTATTATCAATTTATACATTGCTTATTTTTAATTTTAACTATTCCCAATTAAAAGAAAAACAATTATCTGGCTCGTTTTTAAACTTTTAATAGTTTGTTTACTGAACAGCTCAAATTCAACTGGTCACACTTTGGATCTCATCAGATAAACACTGTTTCATTTGAAAATTCTTTCATATTAACAAACTGGGTATTATCAATTTTTTTAAAAATTTTAAATAGTCCCATTTAAAGGATTTTTTTATCAGGGTCATTTTTAAATTTTTAACGGTTTGTTTATTGAACACCTCGAATTCAACCAGTCACAGATTGGATCTCGCCGCATAAACTGTTTTTTTTTTCCAAAACACCGGCACAGTTTGGTTGAGGGTTCAAACAACCTCGTAGTTGAAAAACCCTCTTAAAAAAAAAATCAGGTTGAAAATTTTTTCAGATTAATTGTCAAACTAGACATTATATCATTGATGGTTTTGTTTATTGAACAACTCAAATTCAACCGGTCCCAATTTGGATCTCATCAGATGAACTGTTTCAGTTTGAAAGTTCATTCAGATTAATTAACAAACAGGGCATTATCAATTTTTTTTTTTTTTTAATTTTAATTTTAAACATTAGTGTTTAGAGAGATTTTATTTAATTGGCTCGTTTTTAAACTTTTAATAGTTTGTTTACTGAACAGCTCAAATTCGACCGGTCCCACTTTAAATCTCATCAGTTAAACTGTTTCAATTTGAAAATTCTTTCAGATTAATTAACAAACTAGACATAAATTTATACATTACTTATTTTTAATTTCAACTATTCCTATTTAAAAGAAAATTTCATTTCACTGGGTCGTTTTTAATTTTTTTTTTTTTTTTGAACAACTCAAATTCAAGCGGTCCCAATTTGGACTCGTCAGATAAACTGTTTCAGTTTGAATATCTATTCAGATTAATTAACAAACCGGGCATTATCAATTTTCATTTTTTTTTTAAATTTTAAATATTAGCGTTTAGAGAAAGATTTTATTTAACTGGATCGTTTTTAAATTTTAGATGGTTTGTTTATCGAACAGCTTAAATTCAACTAGCTCAGCAGTACTCCTAATAGGTTTTGACTGATAATGTAATTATGTTATTAACTTTTGAAAAAACAGAAATCCCACTTTTTCAGTTTCAAGACACAAACGAAACGATAAATAAATTAATTGATAAGAAATGAATACAATTGATACGAAATAAATTTAAAAACCTATCCAAGGTCGAATCGATGAATAAAAAGACCGGAGGTAATAAATTCGACCGTGCTGTTTAAACAAAACGTCAAAATTCGACTTTACCGCTATGCGTCGATGAGAAGAGAGAAGCTTACGCACGAAGCGGCTGTTGTCGAGAAAAAGCGTTCGATAATCGAGCCAGACGTGCCGTGGAAATTGTCAAATGATTACGTCCGTTAATCGCGTTTCGGATGGTCTCGAGTGCTGCTATATAGCTGAAGGACTCACAAGCTCCGAGGCAGCGGGGCGAAGGACGTCCACCAACTGGCAGCTATCAGGAAGGAAACGGGACGTCGACGAAACCTCACCTCGGCTGCGGTACAACACTGAACAGACGTCAGTATACAAGCTGGCGGAGACGACCTCGTCTACAGTTCCCACTTCTCACGTCTATCCCACCACCGACTCCCTTCCGCCCTTTTCTAACATATAACTTTCCGCTTTAACTTTGACGTGTTTTTTAGGGAGTCAAGGCCAATCGATAAACACAACCATATCGTAGGCGACTAATTTTCCCTCATTCATAAATATTAAAAACTATAAGTTCGTGGTGAAATGTCCTATGTTGTCTAGTTGACCAATACAAATTCTACCAATGTACAACATAGCGATTGTTTGTGTAAAGGTATTATTGTACAGCTAAAAAATAGGGTCTGGCAGGCAAGCATCCTTTCTAAACTTTATAACTCAGCCCTTATTACCTTATTCTGGAATCCTACTGATCGCTGCTTCAGAGAAAATACCCATACCTATAACCCACAAGACTTGGTCTCATCCTGTATACCATTTACACTGCTTGCTTCTCTATGCATCCCAAAACCATCATTACCAACTTACGCGGATGATGTCTTGGCCTCGGAAATCCAGGAATACATTGGGTCTATCAATGCCTGGTGCCAATGGTGACGGACAAGACTGAATGGGAGAAAATGTACACAGTGTACATTTACATCAAACAAAACAGTCTTCCCCTGCACTACGCATCAACAACAAGGATATGCTGATTTGCGTTCAAGTCAGATACTTAGGATTACACCTAGACAGCAGACTGACGTGGATTCCCAGGCAAACAACTTAACGGAAGACTTGGACAACTGCGACGACCTTTAGGACCGAAATTTGAGGGAGAAAGAGTAAGTGAGAGACAGTGAGTGGGAAAGAGAAAGAGAGAGAGAAAAAGAGAGTGAGTGAGAGAGAGAGAAAGAGATTGAGTGTGTGTGTGTGTGAGAGAGAGAGAGAGAGAGAGAGAGAGAGATTGTGAGTGAATGAATGAATGTGGTTTTATTTAGTGTCGCAGAATTTGATCATTCACCATTCTTACATTCAGCGACACACAGTAAGAGAGAGAAAGAGAGTTAGTTAATAAATGAGAATGAGTAAGAGAGAAGGAAAGAGAATGAGTGAGTAAGCAAGTGAGACAGAAAGAAAGAGAGTGAGTGAAAGAGAGAGGGAATGAGGGAGTGAACAAATCCATAAGGTCATCCCAATAATAAAAGAAAGTGAATGACTGAAAAATTGATTTTTTTAAGAGAGAGAGGGATGGAGGGAGGGAGAGAGGGAGGGAGGGAGAGAGAGTGGGAGGGAGAGAAATGAGAATGAGTGATAAGTGAATGAGAATGAGTGAGACAGAAGGAAACAGAGTGAGTGGGAAGAGAATGAATGAAAGAAAGAGAGAATAAGTGAGTTTACAAACACATAAGGTCACCCCAAAAATAAAAGAAAGAGAACGACTGAAAAATTGTTTTTTTTTTAGAGAGAGAGAGAAATTGAAAGAGGGAATGGTAGTGAATGAATAAGTGAGTGAAAGAGAGAGTGAGTGAAAGTATGAGTGAGATGAAAATGAAAAATCAGTCACACAGGTGTATCACAAATCAGTACCACAATCGCAACCCTTCTATTGTTCTTAATTCATTATTTTGAGCAAAATCATATGATAAATTGTTAGTTAAATTTTTTTTTTTAAATAAAGTTATTTCGGTGCTTTGATAAATTTTCTGCTTAATCATCATAATTAAATAATTTTTATAAAAACTCTTGAATTTTTGATCTTGTTTAATTTGGTTTACATTAAAATAAGCATGTTGTAATTAATATAACGACAAAATTACATATACATAGTTTGAAATAAACGACAAAAAATATGTGTCCGCTTCTGACGCTACTCGACGAAATAGGAGTAATTTTATGAACAAAACCATGTAATAAATTGTTAGTTAAATTTTATGAACAAAACCGTGTAATAAATTGTTAGTTAAATTTTATGAACAAAACCATGTAATAAATTGTTATTTAAATTGATTCTATAAATAAATGGTATTCCGTTGTATTGATCAATTTTCTGCTAAACCATTAAAATTAATTATTTAAAATAAAAATTTGTGAATTTTTGATCTCGCTTAATTTGGTTTATATTAAAATAAGTACGTTGTAATTAATATAACGACAATAATACATGTAGTTTGAATAAAAATATGAGTGTCCGGTTCTTTTGTCTTCGACTGTACTCGATGCTACTCGACGAAAATCTGGACAGTGGGGATCACGTAGCGTAGAGTAGGGTAGCATTGCGTGTATTGGGGGGGGGGGCAGATTTGCACGCCGGTAATACAACCATATGTAAAATTGGATTTCGGACTTTCATCGGGTAGCGTTGCATAGCATTGCATCGGGTAAGTGTGTTACCCGCTTAAATGACCTTTCCTTCCAATCCTCTTTATATTTGGGCTCCGTTTTTAAGGTTTCTCAGGTCAACGTCATTGTAGAGGTAGACTTTTTCAAAGAGCGGGGATTATTGAGCGCTGAGGATGAGCGCTCTGAGCTAGTTCGGATCAGGAGTGGTGAACGCGAACGAGCTGCGTGAATGAGAATCACGTGATCGTTGCGAAGAGAGAATATGATTCACCGCTATGGAAAAGAGCTTCTTCCATTTCCAGTCACGGATCGTTCGCACAAGGGTGAACTGGTTCTTTTGACCTGTCTACAATCTAGTTACATTCAGTTTTGGGTGAGCGTTTATCGTCAAACTATGGTGATACGGACGCGCTTTAATCGTTTATAAAAAGTAACAAAGCTTAAAATGTTTACTTTTACACTATCTACCTACACTTCGGCCGCAATCTGGTACAAGTAAGCATGAAATAATTATTTCTATGTGTTTTCCTTGTTTCTTGTTATCGAACAGGTAATTCCTCCTCTTACGTTTAACTTTTTTAAAATTCTTGTCGAGCGAAAGGAGAATTGTCTCCCGATTGTTTTGTTATTAACTATGGGACTCAATCGGAGGAAATTATGATTTTCAGGTAGAAATATGGATAGAAACTTGATAAAATAGGCTTGAAGGCCGGCCTGATGAACCTAATCGACTGGTAATTTAAACAAGTCATTAGCACTGTATTTAAAATCGTTGAATAAAAAGCTTGACTGTCGGGTCGGATTTCGCAAAAAGCTCATGAAATTATACGTACAATAATAATATACAGCACACAACAACAACATGACAGCAAACCAAAAATGTAAGTGATTCTCAGCACTCCGACTTCATCTTTATTGAAACTATTCGTACACATATCGAACAAATCGATGACGTTAGATCCATCTACTCTCGCCGGTTTACGTTCCGACTTTACGGAATTCCGGATAGTTCTCGATGATTGGAGATGGTGTGAAGACCAAATGCATATGAGTGAACCGTAAGAAACCAGAGAGAGTAAATGGAATGGGTAAAAGTACATTACACTTTTTGTAATGAACTAGAATACAATTTTAGCAACAATTGTTGCCCTCCCGTCTTTTCTTAATAGTTACTATTGACTAGGAGGTCCTGAGATCATCTTCCCCTTCAGTCGCCTGACTGGGCCGTAGTGGTGGTTCGACATGGATAGAGGGTTTTCTGGATTAGGTTTGTTACTGGGGCTATTTGGGAAAGTGGGAGAAACCCCTCTGTTGGAAACGGCACCATCTGCTTTTACACTGACGGATCTAGAATGCAGGAAGGGCCCTGAAACCAAATACTCAGGACCTAAGGGGAAAATACACCAGTACCTTCCAGGCTGAATTACGTGCAATTGAGATGTTCCCAGTTCAATCTGAATAAAGGGTACGAAAACGAGAAAATAGCTAGCATATCAGATAGCCAAGCAGCCAACAAAGCACTAAGTTCAAACATCATTAGCTCAAAGATGCTGCTGAATTGCAAACTAAAATAAATAGATTAGGTGTGCAAAATAAAGTTACCCTCTACTGGGTCCCAGGACATCGGAGGAGAGGGCGAGAGAGCGGACGCCCTTGCAATGAAAAACTCTCTCAGACTCCAAAAATAATAAATAAAATCAGAGTGACTATATGATATTTTGCATCATCCTGTTAAGTCTCAACAGGCTATAAAGGAGAAGAAGAAATCATGAGAACGTCCAATACAATTATATAGTATACAGATGGCTCCAAAATAATTTTTTGATCGGATATATTCCTTGCAAGTTCAAAATATGAGTGATCAAACTAATTAGATAAGTACACTCGGTCTTTCAAGCTGAAATACATGCTCCACACTGACAAAAAAAATCTCATAAGATCAGACAGCCAAGCAGCCATAGAAGCACTAGAACACATAAAAAAAATAGAAAGTGAATACATCCAAAACTTGAAAATCCTGGGTAAATAACAACCTGACGATATTTAGGACGACACATAGGAGTTCCAGGTAATGAAAAAGCAGACAAACACATCAGGAGGATCTGCAAAACTATATAAAAGTCTATAATACTTGGAATACTAGGACAAATACTACCCAATCTCAGAATGAGTCCATAAACAAATAAGGAAAAGTGGACGAATCCCAGAGGTGCAACACAGTAAACTCATGGGTAAAGAATCCTCACCAAAACTGGCAAACATGTTGCTACAAACAGGGTAGGAGTGTCTGGGGTCACTGGCATATGGGAAAATACCTACAAAACTTGTGTATATTCAATTATATAGGTAAAAAATAGCGATCAAACAAATTAGGGGACCTTGGTTCTTCTTGATCATCCTGAAATGCTTGTGCCGTAGAAAATCTTAATCTCTCATCGTAAGATCAGACAGCCAGCGGACTTGAAACTATTAGCATGTAAAAATGCCAAAAATTTATGACAAAAAATAATTAATAAAAATAATAAATTTTGGGTAGCTACAGCTAAGCAGGGCAAAACTCAGGAAAGTGATAGGAATATAAACCGGTCATCTTAGAAAACACACAGTATATTCAATTGTTGTTGTTCATTGTAAGTTATGGGATGAGGAGGTAGAAACTGCCATCAATTTTTGAATGCGAAGCAACGGCCCAATGAAGACATAACCTAGGCCTTTAGGAAGATCCAGGGAAGAGAGCAGAAGTCAATGACCTACTACTTCTCAAGAGAAGGATTGATTCGATTGAAATGAACTAAGGAACTAGGAAAAGTTAATAAGCCAGAAGATTGCAGAACTCGAGGAGTACAAAACCTTATCATTCCATCATCATTCACCACGAACTTGCTTGAAATGCATATAAAAATCAACAGTTCACACACATACTTACGCCATATAAGTTATACAAATTAAAAAGGAAAAGAATCGACGGTCTCAAGGACCGACCAAAACAATACAAAAAGGACATCAGACACTCACACTTTCCACCTTTCATGTAGTTATGAAAAGGACTCACAAAACAGCGAAGATGGGCAGATATTCCCATCTTTACTCATGGGTGTTGAGACCCATGAGGATCTTTAACGTCCGGACTTATTCCAGAGGGGACTTCTCAGACGGCCAGTATTCTCAAAGAGAACACCAGGAAGATTTTACATGCATGGACTTGTCACAACCCTTGGCTAGCGAGGTGGTGTAATGCTAACCAACTTCAGAAGTGCCCTGAAAAGGGTACATCATACATGTGCCTTGAAAAAGGCAGTTTTGGGGTTCCGGCACGTGCCCTTCACCACCCCCGGAGAGGTAGAAAAGGCACTCTATCTCCGGCTCCGGTTGGCCGGTACTCTCCAGCAGATCGAAATGATCTGGGACGGCCAAACTACACGTTATATTTCTCCATCCACCCACCCGACAAACCTAAGGTAGACCAAAGCCAATAAACTAGTATTACCATGTGTTAAAAAATAGATCTTGTTGTTATCAGAGTCTTCTAACCTTGGTGGAAGAAATGCCGAAACGCTTTTGCCAGTGAGAATAGACAAATTATAAATGACCGAGTACAACAAAACTACAGACTTCAAGGGTAAATCTCAGAAGAAGAGCGCTGTGTGTGAAGCTGTTTCGGTTATCTTTCCTATCTCAAACCCTACAGCCATAAAAAAATCATAAGAGTCACTTGAAATCGTATTATCATTCCTCGCTGCATTTGAGCCGCCCTCGAATCGACTATCTAACGTGCAAATGTGATAAGATTAATAGGTCATATTTAAAACATGCCAGCCGGAAACGTACGCGCCTGAAGTGATAACTGTGTCCGCAAATAAATTAAACTGGCACAAGTTCAAGAGCAGAAATTGCCATTGGTAGATATAAAAGCCTTTGTGGGGAAAAGCTGGAGACTAAATCCAAAAATGTCCTTACGGTTATACACCTGAACCTGATGATAACCTATTGATTGGTGGTTTGGAGGACATTACAGCTAAGTCAGCATAACTGATAACGAGTCCCACTGTTTGGAAGTCCTCATGAATCTACCACCTCTTCATGAAGGGAGAGAGTAGAGCCGCAATCCGCGAATAAAGCTTCGGGAGGAACTTCAGGTGGATTATGTTTTATACCTGTCGACATGATCCCGAAATTCAGATTTGATAAGAAATTTTATATTAAAATATCCAATGAGCAAACAGAGAAAGAGATCCCTGCCAATGCCGATTATATCTTGTGCACAGATGGCTCTAAGACCGATTATGAGTTAAAATAAACCAACGACTAGACTCCATATTCTTGCAATATGCCACGTTTTTTCAGGAGGTGACTGTGGCTATTGAACACTGTGCCAGGGAGATCAAACGAATGGATATTACCAACAAAAAAATAAAGTTTACTGCTCGGACTATCTTACGACTAGTAACTACTTTACTGATAGTAAAATTTAAAGCCGTTTGGAATTGCATCAAGGCCACTTCAGAGATTGGAAGCAATAACAAAATCACCCTTGTTTGGGTACCAAAGCATACAGGACGGAAGGATAACGTGGAGGTCGATAAATTTACTAAGTGAAGTTCGATGAGGACACCTATTGGCCTTAAACCCTTGTGTGCCATATCAAATTGCAAAAAACATGGTACCATCAGACAATGGTTTAAGAGCACTTGCTAGTACAATGGGACTGTATTCTAAGACAGAAGCATGTAAACTTTCATCAAAGGATAATTTCAGAACCTAACGGCAGAACTACTAAACCTAGGACTTCTTAGAATGATAGTTGGACTACTGGACACCCGGTCACCAGAAACGTAAAAAATAGACAATAGTAGAAACAAGCATGTGGAGTTATCCAGGAAGAAGAAAAAACAACGGAACATGTCTTCTGTCGGTGCGAAGGCTTATGAAGTCTTAGGTTTCTAGTCCTGAAAGAGGGCAATTAAGGAGTGGATAAGGAGCGCATCTTGGGTAGCTGCTGTCCCAAAGACCTGAGCGTCTTGATTGTAAGCTCAGGCATACAGCCTCTATTCCCTACGACGCTTCAAACCTAAAGTAAAGCTTTTGTATGCCGCCATGACGGTCTCTTGTAATACCCTGTACTTCGCCACCCGGTCTAGGGCGCCACGCGACTCATGTGCCACAGCAACGTCCAGGACAGTCACTGAGTCCTCATCCGTAGTCACAACATCCGGCCTGTAACTGGTTCCATCAGGTAGGGCTATAGGGGTTTCAGCCTGGACCTGATACCCTGTAACGCAGAGGCCGGCTATGAGGACATGGAGGCATTAATCACGCACCACATTTCGTACACTCCGCTGACACGCTATCGTCCGCTCTCCTCATGACCTTTGCGGGCCATTTATGTTGTTAACTAGCACTACTGTGTCAACGGCACACCGTATGTTATTCAAGTATGTCCCATTGATACTGACACCCTTTGCATTGAAATCGTTGAAGCATCTTTAAACAAAGCTTCCCAGTATAGGTTAAAAAGCTAGGGCGATAGAATACAGCCCTATCTCACTCTTTTCTCGATTATCTGAGAAGACCAATTAACGTCTTTGATATTGAGGTAGACGTTGGACTAACAGCTGCGTTTTACGTTTAGGGAAAAACGTCGCCAGCTAACTCCGAGGTCATAGTCAAATTTATTGTCACAACAATAAAGCACAAAAAAAAAACCACTTTACATTTGGAAGAACATCCAAATATATTATTGAATAATTTGTTGAAGTAGTGAGGAGCGGTGAATTACAAAACATATTTTGATTGGAAAAAATAATTATACAATGCAGACGTAAATACTATAAATTTTGAATCAAGTATTCCATAATCATACAAAGTGTGGTGTTATTCTTGTGATGCCATGTTTGTTTCGTGTTTGCAATTGTTGTGAAACGTGATTTGCATTCTGCTGTTTTTATGTGATTAGTGACAGGATGGGGAACGAGGTCAATCTGGGATATTTTCTTTATATCATAGGCGATTTTGTGATTCTGAGTTATTCGATATTGGAAAGGAAGTTAATTATTATGGACGATAACGAAGGAAAGGGAGACATAAAAAAAAAGTGTGATGGTTTATTTGCTTTATGTTGTTGGCGGAGTTTGTATGTATCTATTCTGTAATTAATGCTGTGTGTGCGTTTCTGATAATTTAAACCATTTCTAGAAAGTTGCGTTTTTTCATTGTTTACTATCTTTTTTTTTTTTTACAGATATTGATATGTAATTCCAATGTGTTGTATGTAGCTGGACAGTTCATACGATTAATTTTATAAATAACATCGAATTTGTCCCTGAAGATGACCTGAGTAAAGGTCGAAACGTAGGCAAAAAATAAAAAAAATTTAAATATTTACTCGGAACGCTCCTCACTACTTCAACATTGAACAACCGATCATTAAATAATACATATATTATTACATAACTTCCTTTTTTTAAACTATATATTATCCAATTATAATGTCCTTGTTATTAAATGTTCATATAATCGTGAAGGCCGCATTGAATTCAAAAGGAAGGCGTAAAAACTAAACTTTTCCAAGGTCGTGAATTGAGAAGACCATCGATTCCACATTGGAAACGGTGACTGAGCAGAAAAAGTATAAATTTTCGTTCTTGAAGTTTTTTTAAAGGTGTATTATGTTATCACAAGAAAGAGAATTTTTGGGTTGTGAAGTAACTAACAGGCAAGGGGTTGATTTTACTTTGGTTAAAAAGAAAAAGTTGTAATTTTTATTTGGTCGTTGTTTGTTATGTTCTCTGTCAATTTGTTTATTTTACGCGACTGGCGTTTAATTTTCCCTTTACATGCTGAACACGGCTTCGATTCAGTTAACGTGATTGCTCTTACGTATGAAAATATTCACTCCATTTCCTTTAGCACTATGGCAGATGTTTCGTTGAACCACATTACAAGGGTTAAATTTTAAACGGTGTCGTAGATCTGATGGACCTACAGATTGATATTCTGGTCTAATAACAGGTTCACTGGTTTTGCAGATAAATCAGCGAGAATGAGCAATGATCGAAGGAAAATCAACCTGTTTTGTAGTATGGCTAAACAAATTTATACTTACCTAATGGCTACGAATTTAAATGTAAGTACACAATAGTGTCAACTTTTACAAACAGTGAAGAAGTTAAATTGACATTTAAACTACGCTGAAAGGTATTGACATTTACAACACAGCTGAAATATCATCTGGTCTGTGTCGACGATATCCGAAGATAAAAGTAAGAATAACCTCGTGAAGATTGCGGAGTGATGGACCAGTTTGGTCGTTCCCGATCATATCGTTACTGGCAGACTCGTTTCCGCATACTATCATATTAGGCCTGATTTAAACGCTGTCAGTAAGGGAATTTTTGTATCACTGGCAAGTAGCTACTCGCATGGTTTAAACAGTTGTCAGTGACTGGCAATCCTAGCGTGGCAGTCACTAGCATTGCCAGTGAAACAAAAATGTTTGCTATGTTTCCATTTCTGCTGGTGCAAAGTGTCAGACAACATAAAAAGCCCTCAGACTCAAGTACGATGTGAGAAATCAGTTTGTTTAAAACTACTTCCAAAGGGCAAGTTTTGGCCAGTAGGATGAAAATGTCCTTTTTCATCACGAGACCTTGGGAACTACTTAACAAGCCTATACCACCAGACATTCTTTCCATTTCTGCTGGTGTAAAGTCTCAGACATAAAAAGCCCTCAGACTCAAGTACGATGTGAGAAATCAGTTTGTTTAAAACTACTTCCAAAGGGCAAGTTTTGGCCAGTAGGGTGAAAATGTCCTTTTTCATCACGAGACCTTGTGAACTAACTTCTCAAGCCTCTACCACGAGGCATTCTTTCCATTTCTGTTGGCACAAAGTGTCAGGCGCCGCATAAAATGTCCTCCGTTTCAAGTATGATGAGGAAAAGTTTAACTAATCAAACAGGGTATCATGTAGATCCAGTTTTCCCACCGTAATCATCAGAAAGAAGTGGTCCTTCTTTCCCCATACTGTTCCTTGTTAATTTACAAAATAATTAAAGTCGCACATAAACTTAAAAGATTGAATTTGGCGCCGACGCGTTGCCAAAGGATGTCAAAAAGGGGAAAAAGAACGCTAGAGTCCCCACCGCTCACTCGGCTCTATTACTCACTGCCCAGTGCCCACCGGCGGTCGTGGGGACTGGTGAATGTGAATGTGAATGTCATAGTCGACGTCGCTATCCGGCTGTTTTTTTCTCGATTTCGATTGTTTAGACTACGTGTTGAAAAATGTTATCTGACGAAGTATGTGAAAATCGAGCCAACCGGAAAATCATTACCAGATCTATTCCTGAAAAATATTAAATTATTTTTACATCCATTCAGTCATTGTTGTAAAATTACTTTCAATTAAACTTGGAAAAAATATGCATAGATACAATGCAATTTTCTTTTAATATTTTTAATCACACATACATATTAATTTGTTTACTTTTGAATGTTAATTAAAAAATTTTGACCTTCATTTAGTTTTTTTTTTTTTTAATATAAAGATTAAACATAAAATATTTCATGTTATAATCGCTAATTTGAAACATGTTGTTGCAGATAAATCAAACGTGCTGATGGCAGGCTTTTTGATGAACAAGTACGCGATTAATTTATTTAACGGTCTGCAAAAGGTGATCACCAGACAGGTAACTTGGCTGATTCCTATGAAATCCAATATAATTAACATTCAAGTCAAAGGCTTTTGGTACGATGAATATTAATATTCTCTTTTCTAAACTCAAATTGTACGGCATTGCGATCCGCTCCTTTCACAGTTGGGATCCTTCCTTATTGGCGGAACCTTGTGGGTGGAATTCAATGGTGAACTTTCTGTTTCCCTTCCCATTGATTCTGGTTCCCACGGGGATCCCACTCGAGGCCAATTTTATTTCTTATGGTTTTTAACGATGTCACAAGACATTTTGACACCTCTTTCTTCTCTTTTCTTGTAGATGATCTCAAACTCTTTTCATCCGTGTCGAGTCTACCTGATTGTTGGGAACTGCAGCAATTGACATTTTTTCCAACTGGTGTTACAAAATTGACATTGCTAATAAAAGAGAGTGCATAAAATTTAGTAAATCTAATAACAGTATACCCATTTTATTTAGTGGTCTATTGAGGAAATTACTTCTTTCAATTAATTAATCTTTTTATGTAAGGTTTTTGGTTGAAATGAAAAAGCTAGTGCCTAGTTAGTGCTAGTGCCATCCCTAACCATCCCAAAAGCCAGTGCCACAAGCGGGATTCAAACCCATGACCTTCGGCTAAATACGTCGCTGCTCTATCACTTGAGCTATTGTGACTTTGATCCACTCGGACATTAACTCCCCATCCCAACCTACAACCTTTCGAATTGAAAAATGGCAAAAAGGAGGGGAAATTTGAAAGGTTAGGTTGAGATGGGGAGTTGGTGTCCGAGTGGATCGAAGTCACATAGCTCAAGTGGTAGAGCAGTGGCGTATTTAGCCGAAGGTTGTGGGTTCGAATCCTGCTCATAGCAGTGCCTAGTTAGTGCTAGTGCCATCCCTAACCATCCCAAAAGCTAGTGTCACAAGTGGGATTCGAACCCAGACCTTCGGCTCAATACACCGCTGCTCTAACCACTTGAACTATTGTGACTACGAAGTTACGATAGCTCACTCAAGTGGTTAGAGCAGTGGCGTTTTGAGCCAAAGGTCATGGGTTCGAATCCCGCCCGTGACACTAACTTTTTCATTTCAACCAAACACCTTACATAAAAAGATTAATTAATTGAAACATAACTTTGACAAATTTTCCTGCCATCTTGATTGAACCCTTATTGAGAAAGTGGATAACATTTCTGATCTTAATGTAATTTTCAGTTCAAACAGTTCTTTCAGAAATCATGTCATCGATATTAGAAATAATGCATTGAAGAACATAAAACAAGAATTTCACAATACCCTTGTCAGTAAAACCTTCTTACCCTTGTCAGAAGCCACTTAGAGGATATTTCATTTGTTTGGCGTGCTGACCTCTGAGGGCTGAAATTGAGCTCTTGGAGAGGGTAACTTTTCTCGCTTTCAAATTCCGTTCAAAGATTCTTGTCGCCTTTGGTTTTCATTTCAAATAATTACAACAGTGTCATCTCTTTGCCGTAGATTTTAAGTAACTTGCCTCTAGTAGTTCCTAAGGTAAGTTGCTTCCAGTCCTGTGAAATCTTCCATGGAGAGGTGCAGGATCTGTTAAGCGATGCAATGCACCTTCTCACGCCTCACCTCTTACTAATGTTTTCTCCAGGTTTACAAAAAAAAAAAATAAAAAAATAAATAAAAATTTAAAAATAAAATGTAAAACTTCTCATGGTAGAAGTAAAAGGTCGAAGTTCCATTGAAATGAGTTTTTGTAAAGTTATGTTTTGTTGACTTTACTTGTATTCTTAATGTTTGTTCACTTATATTTAGTAAGTAATGAGAAACAGCTCAAAATTCTATTTTCTTATGTTGTTTATAATAAACAATATATACATATTGCAGGTTTTGCAGGTTGAGAAAAGAGATTTCCATAAAGCAATGACTCTTCGCAACCAACAAAAACCTTTAAACCCACAATTTGAGCTGTATACTGCAGATAAATTCTTAAATCCAATTAAACCCATTACAAATGATCCAACAAGTCGGCCTTTGGTAGTTTTGATAGCATGGATGCTCGCTAAGAAAAAGCACATTGAAAAATACAGTGAAATATACTTAAAACAAGGCTTTGATGTATTATCAGTAACGATGACTCCTTGGCAGTTTCTTTGGCCTACAACTGGAGCACAGGTACAAAATATAATTTGTATATTTAAATATTTTCAAAATATCAATTTCACACAGAGAATTTTGTTTATTTGTTGTACTTTGTTTCAATAGGTTCATTGATTTAGAAATAAATTGCTTCACTGAGTGAATTTGTATAGTTTTTAAATTAATGGTAATGATCCTCTATTTTGATATAAATTAATCAGCCTATTTTTCAAATGATTAGAATGATTTTTCTAGGTATTGTGCATGTAATTTAACAGTACACAATTTAACTAAGTAAAATCACTCATCTCTGTTTTGAAATCCAGTCATAGGACATTTATGTCTAGGAAGCCTTATTCCATAATTTGTCATTAATTGTAATACGATAGTCTTATAAGACTAATTAATTGTATTTTAGCCAATTGCAGATGAATTGCTCCAATACTTGAATGAACATTCGAATCGGCCCCTTTTACTTCATGGGTTTTCAGTCGGCGCTTACCTTTGGGGAGAAGTACTAGTCAAGATTAATACAGACTTACCAAAGTATACGAAACTTATCGACAGAGTCAAAGGCCAAATATGGGATTCGGCTCCAGACATTGCTGAACTTCACAAAGGAATACCAAGAGCATTGGTACCTGGAAATTCTCTTCTTAGAGCTACAGTTGAAAAATATGTCGTGTAAGTTCAATCACTTTTAACTTTACCTTGATTTATTCTACTAGAACGTTTTTGCCTGATATTCCATGTGAGTTTTTATAATAAGCTTTAAGCTGCCTATTAAATAATTAAGTAAATAAGAACATTTAATTTGTGTTGACTTTTTTAAACCTTTCGTTTAAACACCACCTATGGGCCGCAACAAGGTGTTGACATGGTGCTCATCATGGTAAGGTAAAGGTCCCGAGTTCGAATCCAGCATTCAAACTCGACGTATTTACAAATGGGCATTAAAAAATAAATTAATTAAAAAATTAAAATAAAAAATAATCAATTTTGTGGATGATTTTTCACACATTTTGAAAATATTTTTCCTTTCTTAAATAAATAAATGATATCAGAAACTTTTTTTTTGAGGATATGCCAATTACGAGGTTATATGAACCCTCGGGGTGCTGGTGTTTTTTGAAAAAATCCCATTTGTAAGTATTTCAGATTCAAATGTATGGCCACTGGATTTGAACCCGGGACCTTTACCTTAGAGTAATGAGCGCCGTGTCAACCACCAACACTCCCAATTTACCGTTATTACTGATAGTTGTAATTTTCAATCAGGTGTAAAAAATCAAAACTAAACTTTTAATTTTTCCCTTTTCTTTTAAACCAGTTACATGATAAATTGAATTTATCGTGTTCTGAAGGAAATCTTCAATATTTCCAGAACAAACCATTGAATTTTTGAACTTCTGGTATTTTCTGGTAAAATAGGTCTTTACTCCCTCGTTTAATCGCTCCAAATTTGTGCATTAGAATTAATGGTTTGGAAGAAACTAATAAATCACCCCCTTTCAATCCCACCAATGCGTAACATGCATGCTTCTTGAGATATAATATAATATAATCTATAAATAATTTTTTTTTGTTATTTTTATGTAAGTTATATAATTATATAATGCAAAAGTTGCATCCCCACAGCAGTAAAGGAAGTAGGCAATCCACAGAATGTTTGTTCCATTTGGGTGGGTAGTTTCTGCATTCATTTTCCCTTATTTTACTTAATGGGTAAATAATTAATTAAAATAACCAAACACATACACAGAAAAGCAAATTATGTGTTTTTAGAATAAATCACTTCCAGTTGAAAAAACCCAATTCATTGATACTTCTACCCTTTCTGAGACGACCCTAGGAATTTCGAACAGGATTGTGTAGCGGGTGAAGTGGAGGGAGAGGTAAAAATATAAACGGGAGGACGGAGACAATGAGTATCGGTAAATGATCAACTTTTCATTAAAAGTTATCAATCGCTTGCTTACTTTATTTGCTCCAATTGTGTACAGTACACACTAGAATCAACGATTTGGTTGGGCAGAAGAAGCTAATAAAAAAATCATCCCCTTTCAATCTCACCAAATGCACAATATTACCTTCTTGCGATGTAATCTGGCTTCTGGAGTTGTTAATAATGGGTCGTGGCATATTCATCCTAAGTTATCAATCTTTGTGAAAATGGGTTGAATTTAGTAGGGAATCGCAGATGGATATGCAGTCCAATAAATTCTTCTAGATTATATGTGAGAAACCCATCGCTCCGACAAATATATCCATCCGCTCTAAGATGTATAAAAAAAATTTGTTCTACTATATGGTGCATCTCTGAGTATGAGTCATTCGAGACAAAAGCTTGAATTTGTTTATCAACACTAGTTAAAGGACATCAAGAGTGATCTGTCTCCTAAATCAAAATTTACGCTTCTGACCCATTCAGAATACTTACAGATGACTCTTCCTCCTAAAGCGTCATCACTGGACACATAAATTTTCTTAGCATTCTGAGCTATGGTATTTCCTTTGCAAATGTGGATAAGAAGAAGGAAATGAGAAAATGTATTTTTTTTTTTAAATAATAGTCAACAAATTATCAATTTCAAGATTTCAACTGATTGAGTATTTATAGAAGCTGTATAGAAAGTAAAAATTGAAAATATAATATTAGGGCACCTGTCAAACCAGAAATACATTTAAAAACTAAGAATTGTGGTCATCGGTGGCCACAATGGTTAAGGCGTTGACACAGTGCACATCACTTTAAGGTAAAATCCCGGGTTTGAATTCAGGGTTGATCATACTTACAAATGCACTTTTATTTTTTTATTTTTTCTCAAAAACGCCGTTACCCAGGGGGTTGATATGATCTCTGCTGTAACGTACTCACTTAGAAAAACATATAGACAAATAGTGCATTGGCAAATATTTAGATTACTAAACTAAAAGTTAGATTGTAAACAAATTTAATTACGTCAATAATATCAAGTTACTAACATAAGTAATGCTGTTTATGCTTATTGTCATTTCAAAGTTTTATCGTATTTTTTTCAGCTACCATTTGAGTACATTCCAGAATTCAGTCACCCAACATTACATCAGGTCAAGCCAGTTGTTCCACACAACACCTATTAGAGCACCGACATTACTTTTCATCTCCAAGAATGACCTTATTGCGACGGAAGCGTCAAATCAAAGAGTCCGCAAATCGTGGGAATCATTGGGAATGAAGGTATGTGCTTAGAATTGCTATTAATTTCTGAATAAAAACCATATACAAATCATGGAACTAAATAGAAGCACTATTGATTTCTGTCTTTCTAAAAGATTCTATCTAATGATTACTAAAAAAACATGGGACTGTTTGCAAGAGATTATTTACAAACCATTTGTCTCTATATCTAATAGTCAAACATATGGCAAAATTTTGAATACGGTTAAATATCGAAAAAATAGTGTCAATAATTAGCAAAAATAAATAGGAGAAACATATTGAAAACAAATCCCTTTAATAAATCATCAAAATTAATCTGGATTGACAAGTCAGAAATGCTGTTGAATCATGCCAATTTAAATACACATCAGAATGGTAACAATTTTAAAAAGTGAAATTTTGATTAATTTATTCTTATATATAATATTGGCATATTAATTTATGATAATACCAAGGAAGTTGGTAGGCAATTTGTATTGTAGTTTACCGCCCTGGATAATTTCAGTTGACAAATATGTCATTGCACTTGTCCCCGTTGTTAAATTATTCATTCAAAAGGAATTGTAAATAGTTTGAATTGTAAATAATAATTTGATAAATTGATTTGTGTAACTATATTTAACAACAATAAATATTTATAGGGTTGTCTGGAAAGTTTGTATGGAAATGCTGATACACTTACAAATTCATTAAGGGTTATAAAATTAATTAATTACCATTTGAAAGTAAGGTCCATAATAAATACCTTTCTTCCAAAAATCGCTGCTTTTACTGCTGCATTATATTAGATTAGACGAGTCAGCCTCTTTATGATCTGTGCACTACGACCAGTATTGGGTCTCCATTGTCTCTCTTCTGGCTTTTTACTAGAGCTTTTTTAATGACTCCCATTTTCTCCCCCTTCAGGCCCGGGCTTTCTCTCCCAGGAGTCTAAATCTTAGCCTACATAAGCCTTCATACCAACAGAAAATATGTTCCACTTCTTCTCCCTGGCAATATATGCACAGGCTTGTTTCCACTACTCCGATCTGTACATGTACCTCAGGAGTCTGTAATTTCCAGTTAGCAGTCCAATTACTATTCTAGTCCTTACACGTCCTAGATTTAGTAGTTCTGCAGGAATACTTTGGTAAACTTTTGCATTTTGTCGTAGAATACAGTCCCATTGTACTGAGTATTTCTTCTTAATCCATTGTGTGATGGACCCACTTTTTGGCATTTGGTATGCCACAAAAGGGTTCAGAGAAATTGGTGTCCTCAGCAGACTTTCCTTCTGTCCATTGCCCCTCTGCCCTTTGTGCCCTGTTACACAGTCAAGGGTAATTTTGTTGTTTTCCCCAATGTCTGACATTATGCAATCCCCTAATGCAATCAAAATGATTCTCAGCTTTAACTTAACTTTAATTTCCCTAAGTGCCGCCTAGCTGTCCAAGTACATGACTATTCTTCTGTTAATGACACCTAGCCCTTTAATCTCCTTGGCACAGTGTTCAACATACATATTCTCCACTTGAAAGTCAGTGGCATATTGCTCAAGACTTATATGAATTCTAGTCCTTGGTTTATTTCCATAAATACCAGCTCCTAAGCCATACTCAGTTTTAGAGCCATCTGTATACCAGATATGGTCAACATTAACTGGGAACCCTTTCTCCCAGGCTACTCTGCCATGTATTTTAATTTGAAGTTTTTTGTCAAATCTGAATTTAAGGTCATGGCATCAACAGGCCCAGAACCATATCTGTTTGAAGCTCCCACCCCACACATTTAGTTGCTGTTTGCTATGTGAGTAGACTATTGGAGCCTGTCCCTGCATTAGCCTATGAATTGTGGTTCTGGCCTCTCCCAGGATACAGATTATGTAGTGCTGGTAGATTCGAAAGGACTTCCAGGGCAGCAGTGGAGGGCGTTCTCATAGTCCCAGTGTGCTAGTTCTCTGAGCAGTACTGAGGATGTTGAACACCCTTAGCTGGAGTGTCTTTGTCCTCTTTCCACTGTTACTGCTGAAACACCGGAAGATCTTTTCTGATGCCTTCATTTATAGTATAAGGTTTGCCTTGTTAAAAAATAAATAAATAAAAATTAATTAATTTTAAAAAATTAAATAAAAAAATAGAGGAAATGGTATAGGTAGTAGTTCAGTAATTGCTGCCGAGTCAGTAAAGACACATAAGCTGAACATTGTCTTGATGGAATATCACACCTTTCCTTAGTCAGCTCTGGGCGATTTTTCTCAATCACCACTTTCAGTCAAATTAATTGAATGCAATAGAAATCAGTATTTATGGTTTAGTTTCATTAAAGAAATTATGATTTTCATGATGACATCACAATTTTCCAAACGGGGTGTCGTGAGGCTAAAGAGCACTGGTCATACAATTTAGAGGATATAGAAATTGTCAATGATATCTTGCGTCAGTGCTCAATCCAACCAGCCTTTTTTTTCGCTAAGCAATAAAATAATAGAACATAATTGGCCATGATAGCGATTCGGTTTGGAAGAGGGCATTTAGTCATAGAATTATTTCTTGGAGAGCCAAATATCTGAGCTATTTTATACTATTCAGGTCAGGTGCAGTGTTGTGAGGAGTCTGGGGTGGTGGAAGGTGTACTATGTTTGTTAGGAAATTTTACTTATAAGACCACATTTTTACGTTTTATGTCAATCTACACATTGAGGCTTCACCTTAGTTACTCAGTAAAGGTGGCCTATGTGCTGACCAAACATTGAAAAAATTGGCCACTAAGGTTAAGCCATTGACCCAACAACGTACTTACAAAGGGCTTTTTTCAATTCTTTAATTCAATTTAATTTTATCATTCAATTTTTGAGGTGTTAGATAAAAGAAAATACAATTCAGTACTTTTACAAAATATCCAGATAACCCAATAATAACAAGGAATATTTATTTTTATTGCATGAGAAATTTTCACTCGTACATTTTCAAGTTTACACACTGTAAGCAATATCAGCTCTTTTTTAATTTATTGTATTTGATAAACAAAAATGATATTTTTGCCTGATAAAATGCATTGGGAATATAAACAATGTAGAAAGAAATAATTTATCAGCTCAGCACTTTTATCGTTGAATGTTTATTTTCAAATATTGTTGTGTTTATACAATCAGAACCAGAACTGTAGAATTAAATAATGAGTAGACTACATTAAAAAAATCATAGAAATAATCAATACAATTGGGGAAAAAAACATATAAATGAATAACAAGGGTTGCTGATATGCTGATTAAAGCATTCACACGGCGACATCACTGTAATGACTCATGGTGAGAATTTCAGCAGCCTTGATTTTGAGATGAAAGTATTTTCCTACAAATAGATTTTTAAAATTAATAAATACATAAATAAAAATATTAAAAAATAAAAGAAAAGTCATAATCTGACTACATAAAATCAGGGAACTATCATTATTGTTATATATGGTTATTGCTATGAAGTTCAACAGAAATAATTGACAAATAAGGATATTAGTTTGATGTGTAGTTACCTAGTACCAAAAAAAAATAAAAATTTAATTTGTTGTTAGTTCATGCATATTCAACATTTTATTTTCATAACATGTTAAATTTGATTTCTAATTCATTTTACAGGTTTCCTGGAAATGTTGGGATAAATCAAAACACGTTTCACATTTCATTTTGCACCGTGACGAGTATTTGTACGAATTGAATTCTTTTATTGCTTCGCTAGACCTCTTTTCTCAGTATGAGGAGGTGAAGGATAAAATTAAGGCAAAGTTGTAAATCAATTTTTAAATAAAAATAATAATGATGTTTTTCATCAGTCATAATTATTGTTACCTTTA
The DNA here is from genome assembly GCF_000648675.2 of Cimex lectularius. Lineage (NCBI taxonomy): Eukaryota > Metazoa > Arthropoda > Insecta > Hemiptera > Cimicidae > Cimex > Cimex lectularius. Next base: position 504,431 of record NW_019392663.1, read on the forward strand.
TGCCAATTGTTTGTTGTAATTATTAATCTAGTTTTTCTTCATTGTAACAAAATACATAAACTCGTCAGAATAAAGTATTATTAATTGGAGTGAACTAAATCTGGCCAAATAATTTTTAATCACAATTTACTATGTAAACATGTGTGTATGTAATGCTGTTAATGAAGGGTAAATAAATAAAAACATTAAACATTTATTTTTTGTATTTTATTTTAATTGATTAAAAACCAGATTATTACAGAAAAACTGTTAAGTAAAATGTAAGTATTATTGTTATATTATTAAGTATTGTTATAGAAATGATCTGTGCAATAGAAGTTGCCATTAGACTTAATAGAATAGAATAATAATAAAATAAATAAATTAATAAGTGAAAGCTTATTTTATTGTACTTTCCTAGTTCCTTAGTTCATTGCAATCGACTCGATTCTTCTCCTAAGAAGTACTAGGTCATTGACTGTCGCTGCAATTCCATTCCCATGGCTTTCTTTGAATTCCAAGTCTTGTCAGCATTAAGTGGTTACTTTGAAGATGATTTGGGTGGCTGTTTCTTCCTCTTCATTGCATAACCTACAAATGGGATCATCATTGAATATACCCATGTTGTGCAGTTGTTTTCTTAGATACCAGTGACCAGTTTATAGTCCTATCACCCTCTGAATTTAGCCCTCTCTAACTGTAGCAGTGAGTCTTGGTGACGGTCGTTTTAGCATAAGTTTGCTGTGTTGCCACCCCTAGAATTTATCTACTTCTCCTTTTGTCTTTATTGGATCCATTATGTGATGGAGGATTCTGAGTTTATTTTTGTTAGGTTGGTTGGTTCGGGGCTTATATTTGGTATTGTAGATCCTTCTCTAGCCAGTGTATTTGCTTTATCTTACCCAAAATTTCTTTGTGCTTTGATATATTGAACCCAAGATATCATCAAGTTGTTGTTTTCCCCCAGGTTTTAGAGATTTTGGATGTATTCACTGACTAGTTTTGATGTTATTTTTTACATATGAATGCATTAATAGCTGATTGGTTAACAGATCTTACAATGATTTTTGGCTAGTGTAACCCTTCTTAAGATTTTCCAAGGCACAAGATTGACAGCATATATTTCAGCTTGAAAGACCGAGGTGTACCTCCCTAATGAGTTTGCTTAAATGTTGAGCTTGTACGAAAAACACTTGATCCTTCAATTGTTTTGAAGTCATCTGTATATTGTATCTGTTTTTCTCCTGAATTTTTTCCTTTGTAGTTTATTAAAACTTTATAGAATGTAAAGAGTGTTTTTGGGACCACCTATTGATACATAAGAGTGTCTGGGAGAATTGATTGTTACATTTGTTTATCAAAAGATTGAGTACAAGTTCCAGCATATTTAATCAAAATTGTACATCCAAACGAGATCTTTTTATGTTTGCTGAACAACTCACTTTTGTATCCCATCATTATTTCAGCAGGTGTTCCTCAGGGCTCACTACCAGGTGTGACTCTGTTTTCTATTTGTCTAAACACTTTCCTAAAACCCAAGTTCTGTCATCTAGCGCTATATGATGATGTCACTGTGCTCTACTACTCCTCTTGGAAAGTCAGTGCGATAGCAAGCAAGTTAAATAAGGAACTGGGGCAAATAAAACACTTTGCTTTTAGTGGAAGTTGAAGATCACTGTTCCCAAAACAAGCTGCATCCTGTTTACTAAATGCAGACCTTGATGCTCCACATAGTAGTAGTACGAATACCTTTTGACAGGTCCAAAACCATAGCTTACCTGTCAAATGGGATTCAAAACGAAACTTCACCTAACATGTAAAAAATCTAGTGGGAAAAGGGGAAGCATCAGAGACCTTCAACTTTTACTTAAAAGAGAAATTGACATGAGCAAAAAGAACAAACTCATGATCTACAGCATGACCGTCAACCCCATGTTGCTATATGAATGTTCTTCTTGGAGTTACACACACAACAAATGTCTCCGCCTTGCCACAGGCTCTAGTAGATACGTAAAAATAACTGCTGCGTGAAATCATGAATGCCACATAGATTGAAAAAGTCGTACAAGGAACAGCTACACAATTCTTGAGGGGAATAAAATCATAAAACAAATCAAGTTATGCCATTGAGGGACCATGGTAGCCGAGTGGTCAGCTTGATAGACTCTCGGCTCATAGACCCCACAGTCGTGGGTTTGATTCCCCCAATCCTTTTTTTTCACACTACCCTCCCCTCTCCCCAAACTATATATGATGAAAAATCAACGGAATTGTACTCTGACTAATATGCAAGTTCATAAAGTCATTCCATTGGAGCATGGTGCAATACAGACTTTATTCAAGCCTGCCAAAATAGTGTATAAACCTTGATTTTGTGACTGATCAATATATTTTTTCTCTAACCTTAGTTAATAATTAATGTCTATTGTATGATAAAGACTGAGGAAAGTACTTTTACAAAACGAAGCACTGTTTTCAGTGCTTCTTCACACACTTCTCTCAGTGTAATAATTGCCTTACCAAAGTGGCTATATTGCCTCACATTCACAAATCATAATGGATACATGGTTCCTCTTGACAGAAATCCCTTTCTTCCCCCTGGTCTTTTTACTTTAGTTTAATGTCAAGGAAAGACTAAGAACAATAAGACCGCCTTTCTTTTTGATACATGACACATAACTCTGTAGGTCCGAGGGTATGTGGTCTCCCTCTACAGGGAGCTGGATGGAAAATTTAACAAAAAAGTCTTTAATTTGGTCCCGATCGTTTTGGGCTGCCATCTACACCTATTTGGTCAGACATGTTTAATCGCCATCTTCATTGGTGGATCTGTGTGATTTTTGTTTTAGTCAAGCCCTTATAAGTTTGCAAGTGTATCGGCGTTCTAGATGGACAAGTCTAGGGTTTTTTTTTTTTGTCCCAGTACTTAAGATTTTGTCCAATCTTTTCCCTTTTTATTTTGTATATCTTAAATGGGATAAAGGATGTTTGTGAGCTGTCGTTGAATTGTGCATGTATGGAACGTCATCAGATTGCCTGTTTTTTTTTTATCTTTCTACTTGCGTGTGATTTTGGTGATAGTAAGCTTTTCAAAATTTATTGGCAACTTAAAAAAAAAATTAAATGATTTTTCAGGCATTCTTAGCCCCCTTCCTCCTCACTAAACACATATGCGTCTAATCAGGCCATCTATTGAGGCTCCAAATAAATGTTCACTTAAAAGGAAGCATCGAAACGCATTTAAATAAAAAAACAACCTCAATAAATTTGGAAAAGCTTATCTTCAAAACCATGTGCTTGTCTGATTGTTGAGGGTTAGTGTCAGGCCTAGTATGATTTCCCGAGGTTGATACCCAAATGTCATAGGATGTTTTTTCGACTTTATGTTTTATTTTTAGTATTCTTTTCTCTAGAATTTTCCAATTGTGGTTGTTTTCTTCTGAGGCCCGAGAAATATTTAAACGCTTGACATTCTTCGTTTTTATTATTGTATGTCTATTTTCACGTGGTCTAGGTTTTGTTAAGCCTTTTCCAACATTAGCTGTTTTTATAATACAGCTGGAAAAGCTTTTAAAATATCACCCAAACCGAGTTTCAACGTTTGTTTCCCCATGTATGTTTAGGTATTGTTAAGCCTTTTCCAACGCTAGAGGTTTTTATAATAACGTTGGAAAAGGCTTAAAAAAATTATCCAAGCACGCTCATTTCCCTATAATGTGAATTCCGTCTATTTAATCTATCTAATTCGTTTGTATAAGTCTCGTCGATATTTTCTCAGGAGTTTTCCACTTGGGGTTGTTTTCTTCTGAGGACTGAGAAATATTTTAACGCTTGATTTTCTTCGTTTTTTATTATTGTATGTCTCTTTTTAAATGGTTTAGGTATTGTTAAGCCTTTTCCAACGTTATCGGTTTTTATAATAACATGGAAAAGTTAGTGTCGTCGATGTTTTCTCAGTTTTCCAATTGTAGTTGTATTTCTTTTGATGCCTGAGTTTACGGTTGTTTTTCTTCGTTTTTATTATTGTATGTCTAGTTTCACATGTTTTAGGTTAAGCCTTTTCCAACGTTAGCTGTTTTTATAATACAGCTGGAAAAGCTTATAAAATATCACCCAAACCGAGTTTCAACGTTTGTTTCCCATGTAGGTTTAGGATTGTTAAGCCTTTTCCAACGCTAGAGGTTTTTATAATAACTTGAAAAAGTTAGTCTCATCGAAGTTTCCTCAGGAGTTTTCCAATTGTGGGTGTTTTTCTTCTGAGGCATGAAAAATATTTAAAAGATTGATTTTCTTCATTTTTTTATTATTGTATGTCTATTTTCACGTGTTTCATGTATCGTTAAGCCTTTTCCAACGTTATCGGTTTTTATAATACAGCTGGAAATGGCTTGAAAAAACCACCCAAACCGAGTTTAAACATTTGTTTCCCCATGTAGGTTTAGATTATTGTTAAGCCTTTTCCAACGCTAGCGGTTTTTATAACTTGGAAAAGGCTTAAAAATTTACTCAACCACGCTTCAAATTTGCTTATTTAATCTATCTATTTCGTTTGTATCAAGTCTCGTCGATGTTTTCTCGGGAGTTTTCCAATTGTGTTTTTTTCTTCTGAGGCCTGAGAAATATCGGTTTTTATAATAGAGCTTGAAATGGCTTGAAAATATCACGCAAACCGAATTTATACGTTTTGTTTCCCCATGTATGTGAATGTGGTCCATTAAATGTCTGTTTTCCTAGTGTCGTTTTCTATTTATGTGCGTTTTGTTGATTGTGTTGTAGCCATTTTTGTGTGCTGTTTTTCCTTCGTTTTACCACTCTTTGGTTTGTCTGCCAGACAAAAATAATAAGGAAAGGTCTGCCCGATGTATTTTTCTGGCATCGGCTTGTTATTGTTTGTATCAAGTTTGAGAGGTTAAGTCTCGCCGATCACAAAGCCAAAAAAAGTCTCGTCGATGTTTTCCCAGGAGTTTTCCAATTGTGGTTGTTTTTCTTCTGAGGCCTGAGAAATATTTAAACGCTTGATTTTCTTGGTTTTTTTTTTTTTTAATTATTATTATTGGATGTCTATTTTCACGTGGTTTAGGTAACGTTAAGCCTTTTCCAACGTTCCATCGTTTTTATAATAATTTGGAAAAGTTAGTCTCGTCGATGTTTTCTCAGGAGTTTTCCAATTGTGGTTGTTTTTCTTCTGAGGCATGAGTTTACGGTTGATTTTCTTCGTTTTTATTATTGTATGTCTATTTTCACGTGGTTTAGGTATCGCTAAGCCTTTTCCAACGTTATCGGTTTTTATAATACAACTGGAAATGGCTTGAAAATACCACCCAAACCGAGCTTAAACATTTGTTTCCCCATGTAGGTTTAGATTATTGTTAAGCCTTTTCCAACGCTAGCGGTTTTTATAACTTGGAAAAGGCTTAAAAATCGACTCAACCACGCTTATATGCATGTTTCCCTAATGTGAAATTTGCTTATTTAATCTATCTATTTCATTTGTATCAAGTCTCGTCGATGTTTTCTCGGGAGTTTTCCAATTGTGGTTGTTTTCTTCTAAGACCTGAGAAATATTTAAACGCTTGATTTTTCTTGTTGGCGGATGTCTATTTTCACGTGGATTAGGTACTGTCCAGCTTTTCTAACGCTAGCTGCTTTTATAATACAGCTGGAAAAGCTTATAAAATATCACCCAAAACAAGTTTAAACGTTTGGTTCCCCATGTAGGTTTATGTATTGTTAAGCCTTTTCTAACGTTAGCGGCTTTTATAATAACGTTGGAAATGGCTTGAAAACATCACCCAAACCACGTTTATACGCTTGTTTCCTTCTAAATGTGAATTTAATATCTATTTCGTTTGTAGCATTTTATTTCCTCAGGAGTTTTCTAATCGTATTTGATTTTCTTCTGAGGCCTGCGAAAATATTTAATCGCTTGATTTTCTTCGTTGCTGGATCTCTACTTTCACACGGTTTGGGAGATATTATTAACCCTTTTTCAACATTTGCAGCTTTTATAATAACGCCGTAAAGATTTAAAAAATATCACGACGAACCACGTATAAATGGTTGTTTCCCTATATATTCTACATTCTCAAAGGCCGCCTCTCACATTTCTTTACTTGTCATATTGTCCCAAAAACCTATTCCTTTTCGCACATTTCCAATTAATCTAGTACCGGCCTTAAACGTGAAAAGACCAGTTTCCATTAATGGTTTATTTCCGATTGTTAATATTTTATTACGCAATAAAAATTACTTTCAAAAGCTGTTTTATTCCAGGAATAAACCTTAGGAAAAATAAGTTTTAAATAAACAAATAAAAAAAACTTTTGCGTGTCTTCTGTTTACTAGTGTGTTGATTGTTTTATAGACATTTTTAATGCGCTGTTTTAAGTTAATTTTTGCCACTTTTTGACTTGTCCGTCAAACCAAAATAACTAGGAAAAGTAGATCAAAATGATCTACGACTGCACTTTTTTATCCTCGAATGACAACGAAATCTGATTTTATGTACTTCGTGAGGATTTTTAAATTATTTACCATGAAACCAAATTGTCCGGTTTTATTTTATTATTTTTTTACCGACCGGTCTTTCGGAATTTTGGATAGTAATTTATTTTTACTGGTTTATATACCATTACGATTATCTAAAATGGACGTCATGTCATATAATAAATGAAAAAGAAATTGATTAAACGTTTGAGAGGTTTTTTTGGAAGGCAGCAGTGAGTGTAAAATGTTAAACACACTCGTAAAAATATAATTGTAATTTTTTAATTTTTTTATTTTGAACGTGAATTTAGTTGTGTCTACAGATATTGTTTATCCCCACTCCAAAAAATAAAAAAACACGAATGCACAGGGACACTGATCGAATTTCTTCCGGATGCATGAATATCGAAAGGACGAGTTAAAAAAATAAAATAAATTATACCATCCAGTTGAATATAATGTCTTATTTTAATTTTTAACAATATTTAAACGTAAATGTAATTTTAAAATGGCTTTCGTCCGAATATTCCGCCATGTCGTAAAGATATAATAGTTTGCTCAAATGTAATAAAGGCAAATAATTATGACAGTCGATAAAAGAATTTTATTTCGAATATTTTCTGATTGGAATCTGATGAAAAAAAGGAAGAAAATGCGACTATTTTCATAATATTAATGTAACGAGTTGGACAATTTAGACGGCCATCGTTGCCGGCATGATAAAAGACGCGAGACTCGCGCCTGTCCACCATTTCGTTCCTGACTCTCCAGTGATACGCACCTTGCTCCAGTCCATCTTTTAATTGTTAAACAATTAATACTCTTTTTGCTTTGTTATACAGGTAATAATTTTGTTTATGAGTAGTTTAATAATTATAATAGTAGAGTAGTTTAAATAGTAAATTAATATTGTCTTAATTTTTCTCTTAATTTCTTTTACTTTTAGTCACTTTTAGCCCTAAACTGTGTTCACTTCTCTATCCTTTTATACGATTCTATAATTTTTCCAGCAATTAGGATTTTGTTATAATTTATTTTAAAAAATTAAATGAATTATTTCGTTTATTCCTGCGATCTTTAGTGTAAATTAACCCTTTTATAGTGTTTTAGTGTGGATAGTTATTAATTTGATTCGATTAGATATAGGAATAAATAGGCCTGAATAGTTTAGGCAATGGTAGTCGTGGGATGGAAAAAAGGTGAATTTGTAGTTGTTTTCTCATTCCCGGCTGATTCATCCAGTCTGCGTTTTCGGCTCGGTGTGTTTATTTTTAAAAAAAATTACGCTTTTCAGACAATCGCGCTTATCTTTCAGTCTTTTTCTCTCACGGATTCCTCTTTCTCTCTTTTTTTCCACTTCTTCAATTTTCCAAGTTATGCGGTAGAAAAGGCCCATGAGGCCTAACTTTGCGTGGTGAAATAAAACATCATCATCTGGCTCCTCACTTTTCTCTCTTCTCACTCCATCCAATTTTTCAAAATTTTTCACGTGTTATAATCTCTTTCGCTCTCCTTATCCCTATTTCCCCAAAATTTCAAAGTTTTCCACGTGGTAGGAAGGTCCACGAAACCTAACTTTGTGCGGTAAAATAAAACTACATCCAC